>NC_140530.1:26448522-27048522 GCF_057382185.1 Mchenga conophoros
AATTAACTATCAAATAATATAATTTATAAGTTTCCCTTTGAATATTTTGCCATGTGAAACTCAAAATCTATTGCTTTGGACTGCCTGACCAGGCTGGTCCTAAATTTGCAGAGTATCTCCAGAGCATGCAATGGACTACTGCCTTATTACAAGTCAGTGTTGTTGTACTCTGTCTAGTCAGTGGAGGGAATCGTCACTGGGAATAAATCTGAATAATGTAGAGCATAGGTCTTCAGTTAAAATTTAAGGAGGTCCATTTGGAGAAAATGTCCTCAAACAAATATCCAAAATGAGAGACACAGCACTACTCTGGAATCAACAGGGTAGTTGGAGCCATTTTTCTGGAGAGCTTATGGTAAATATTAGGGATGTTCTTGATGATCAATTTATTAGTTGATTAAACTTGGAAAATATAAAAGCAGAAAAGCCTCAGAAAACATTTAGAACTGAGCACAATCAAATGGACATGTTTAAACATTGGCCATATATATTGTTGCTTAAAAAAACTTTCATTAAATTTAAAACAATTTGATAACAAAATTGTAGTGTTTTAAAATGTTTTAAATGTCTCTGAAATGAGTGTCACACAATGCCACGCCTATGGAGAAAACGGTTAGGCAGCACTTCAGTCAAGTGGTTATATCGTTTTACTTTGACAAAGGCGACATACGACTGCTTGTTTTTGACATTAAGGTATTCCAGAAACAGTGCTGCTTTGCTCAGCTGCCATCTGCTTGCTTTGTACCTTGTTCATTTCCAACCTCCCATCACTGAAAGAGGGAAGGGTGTGGTTGCCCATCAGTGCTACAGCCCTGGTTAATCAAAGCTGCATTAAAACATTGTTAAACCAACTGGTTACTGCTGTTATACTTTAATATAAATAAATATATCAAGTTGTTTCTCCACAGATCAACTCTGTACTGTGTTAATGCCAATGCTGATAGAGATAGGATAATTAAAGTTGACTTAATTTAAAAACGTACTCGCATATATATATATATATATATATATATATTTATTAGAGCTGGGCGATATGAGATTTTTTCATATCACGATATGTTTTTTTAATTTCAGGCGATAACGATATCTATCACGATATAAGCCAAATAACTATATTTGTAAGATTTAAATGTGCCGTTGCTCACAAGTAAAATGTGAAATAATCAGCAGCTTGTTTTTATTTAAATATTTATTTCCCATAATAAGTTCAACAGGGTAGATGTACTTAAGGAACATGAGACTTTTTCAGATAAATAAAGGCAAATATTGCAAACTACACAAAAGGCAGCCGCTAAAGCGTTTAAGTTTCAAAATAGAACAAACGAAACAGACTACTAAATTGTCAATTCCACTTAGAAACAAAATATTAATTCTAAAAATAAATCTTAGTTTGTTTTACAGAATAACAGACAAAACTGACTAACTTTTGTCAATATCAAATAAACTGAGAACTAAAAGGAAATTCTCAATCTCTCCTTGTTGTATAGCTGAGCTTTTCAAACAGTTTTAACAGTTACTTTAGTCTGACAAAAGCCGAATGACGAATTAGCGCTTCCAGTCAGAGACTGAGGCTACGTCCACACGTACACGGGTATTTTTGAAAACGGAGATTTTCCGTTTTCGTTTTAAAAAATAATCCCGTCCACACATAAAGGCAGAAATGAAGGAAAACGCTGCTATGAACATGCCAAAGCAGCAGGTGGCGCTAGATTCCTAACCGTGCAGAAATGTTGGCCAATCAGAAGTCTAGAAGCCTCGGTGGGAAAAAGTAAACAAAGCTGCGGCATAGAAGCAGAACCGAGTCGTATGTGTGGACGGACAGTAACTGTGTGTATATGTAAGCATTTAAACACTGCAGAGAGTAGAATTAACAGTATTGTAGAAATTCATTTCACCGAAACAATAACGTGGCGCACAGCGTGACACATGCACCAGTTTATTGTATTTCCAGACTTGCTTTCGGCACAATTTACAGTGCACGCTACTCTGTTTTTTGTCAGACTTGAAATAGCCGAAATACCTTCACACTACGGAACTTTTATGGCTCTTCCGTTCGACAATCTCTCCGGCATTGGAACCATCATCGGTTTTCTCTTCGGTCACGCTCGGTTGATTTTTCTAGTCGGCACACTCATTTCCTCCATTACCCGCTGGCTGCTTCCCAAACAAACACACGTGCGGCTTGGCACTTGTGCTGTACGTAACAAGTCACGCGACGTGACGCTGCGGCTGTGATTGGTTCGGCTCTGCGCTACTTAGTTTGGATTGGCTGACCTTTTTTTTTATTTTTTTATTTTTATTTTAAGAGGACAAGAGCGGCGAGGTCTATCGCGATAGCTTAATTTCTCTATCGAGTAAAAGTTATATCGCGATACATATCGTTATCGTTCTATCGCCCAGCTCTAATATATATGTTAGTATATATAAGTTTTCAAATTAAGTCAACTTTAATTATCCTAAGTTATATAAGCTTTTTCTTAAACCCCAGTACAAATTTACTCCAAGTTCATCCTATCACTCCTCCACCCACAAGTCAGAAATGGATTTGGAGTGTAGTCTTTCCTTTTCTCTTAATTTTCGTAATTTTCTATTCATCACAGGCTCGCTGTTAGATGTTCACCAGAGACATTCTGCCCACCACCTGCAGTATTTCATCATGCACAGCTAAATCCCTGCAGCTAGTAAACCTGTCAGCCCCATGCTGCGTGCATACTTGGCTAGCTGTAAAGCGGGGGCTGGCTAACGGCTTTAGCAGTGTAGAGCTAAGAGGCTAATGTTGTTGTGTTAGGGGTTAAATCGGTATTATCCTCTCCTTGGTGGACCAGCAGAGACAGAGGACAGACAGGGTGACTGGGTTCATGAAAATAAAGAGAGAGAAAGTGGAATCGGACCTCTGTTCGAGCAGGGCTTTCCTGTGTTTTAATTCAATAACCAGGACACTGCACCAGCAGCTGTTCCTTCAGATATAACCCAAGGTCAGAGCCTACATGAACCAGCGTTACATTACATAATCATTCAGCCGCTTTTACAAAATGTAGATAAAGAAGTAGCTTTGACCCCTCAACGGTAAATGCCAACAAGATATGTTAATAATTAATCTTTTTTCCAGCTCCAAAACAATGGTCTCTTTATTTTTCTTTTTTGTTACAGAGACCTGCTGTGATACTAGTGTTAAATTTAAAAGCTGTTTTACTCACTTTGAAGAAGTGCCTGAGCAATTATTCTTGTGTCTTAATCAACATCAAGTTAGACTTAAACATCACTTTCCCAACTTTGGAAGTTAAATATAAAAGGTTGAACTGAAATGATGTGAGTGGAGTTGACTGCAACATGTTATGGTAGTGCAAATGCAATAAAAGTTTCCTAATAAGTGTTAAACAGGGCAGGGATAGCTCAGTAGGTAGAGTGGTGGCCCCATGATCGGAAGGTCGGGGGTTCAATTCCCCTGAACAGCTACCCTGAGGTACCCCTGAGCAAGGTACCGTCCCTACACACTGCTCCCCGGGCGCCCAGTGGCTGCCCACTGCTTCACTGAGTGAATGGGTTAAATGCAGAGAGGGATTTTCCCCACGGGGACCAATAAAGTACACTTTCTTCTTCTTCTTCTTAAACTAAAAGTACTGACAATGACACAGAGAGAATGAAGTCGACAGGGAGATTTTTTTTTTTGTTTGCCACACTTTAACAGTTTGTTATTTAAGTCACAAACAAATATACAAACTGCAAAAAAAATTAAACTAAAAATTTTAAGAAATTATACAAAAAGTTAAATTGTAAATAAATCACAGATATGACACACAACTGTTTTAATAGCTGAATATTCTGGCTTTGTAAAAGATCCCTGAAGCAAATTCAGTTAAATTTTTAGTTTTACATTTTTTTCCAGACAGAGTAGAGGGAAAATGAACACATTTCTAAAACAAATACTCGAATAAATCTGAATATGTAAATCAGTTACCAGAGCATGTTTGCAAACCTTGACAAGCAGTTGGACCTGGCTGATCGAAAGTAAGCATGGCCTCAAAAAGAGAGCTGGAATGCATTATACAACTCCTTTCAAAAAAGAAGTCAGTTTCTCGAGCAGTTCAGGCTGTTGACCAAAGAACTGATTATGATATATATGTTTAAAGATGCAATTAATTAAGCTAATTTGATTTGCTTGAAGTATGTTTCACAAAAAAACTAGTTTTGCCTGTTATGTGGGATGTGTTTATTTGTTGCAAGTAAGCACATTTGGTGCTCCCAAGATTTTTTTCCAGGGGTTTGTACAAAACAAAAAAAGTAGCCATGACAAGTCTCCAAACTACTAACATTTTTCTAACTTTGGTATTTTAATATGTTGGCTTTCCAGCTAGCAGTTAGTGCACTGATGACGTCATGTGAAGTAGGTGTTGCATTGAGATCCCTGGTGTTCATGCCATCTTTTGTTTTTGTTGAGCCCTTAGGGTGTGTTAAATTGGTAAGGAGATTTAAAGCTTTAGGGATTAGGCAACTAATTGATTAATCAGTTGAATTTCTCATGTTTTCAGTGTTTGTTTTTTTTTGAGTGCAGGTTAAAACTGACATCATGAACATTATGATGGATTCAGAGTGTGAACTGCAGTTTCATGGCAAATCAGCGACATCTGCATAAGAACATTAGTTTGCTCATGTTTAGCGCCACTCGGGTGTTTCTGCTCATTAGTTGTCAGGCTCAGAATCCCCATCCCCTGTCATAACACGCATCTAGAAGCAAAAAGTAACATGCCGAACAGCTGATAATTGCTTTGTTTTTTTTTTGTTATGTTAGAGAAAATCTGGAGAACTCTAAATATATGTGAATGTTAGATCCCCTAGGATTCAGTTAAGAGCTGCATTTATTGCTTAAATCTGTCATTAGTTAACTGAAAACTGGCAATAAACTATCCAGCAAAATAGAAAACAAGGTTTTTGTCAAACCTTTCACTTATATTCAGTATTTATTTTTAGATTTTCCATCTCATTTGACCTAAATGTTTTACTTTCTTTAATACCTTCATGCTGCCCCCCCCCCCCCGCATTTGTACATTTCAGACCTCTGTTCTCTTTCTGTCATCCTGATTTTCATTTTGATTAAATCCCAAATTCATTTAAGTGGAGTCCATTAATCCTCACTGGATTTAATACTGCAGCTGTAATGCTCTGCTAAAGCACTGACAACATATTTTCTGTAGCACCTTTCTTTCTCTTAACATAGTTTGTTGGAATATGAACTCCCCTTAGGACTGTAATTTTTCAGTTTTTGTTTCACAGAGTGTTGATGTTGAATGCTCCTGTTGGATTCAAATAGGTCAAATGTTTCAGCTTTACGCGTCTCTGTTCAGTTTTGTGTGATTTGTTTTCTACACATTCCAGTCCTGTGCAGACAAATGTCTGGCAAGTTTAATACTAATACCTAAATAATGCCCCTTTCTCCCTTTGTTAAGGCTACAACTCCTTCAGGATTATGGCTGTGAAAGAAATATTGTTAACATCTCTTTTAGACTTAAGGAATCTTGTTGCATCCTGACTTGTGTTACAGAGGTTTAATGCCCTCATTTGTCTTCTCATTTCCCCCCCGCAGGCCAGTTATCCTACATGGGAGGACTTTGTATCCAAAGGAAATAAACTGCAGTCACAGCTCAGGTAAGAGGCACATTTTAACCCCTTTTTTGTGTGTGTTTTTAAATCAGCAGCTCATTATTAACATGAAACATTTTCACCTGTAGAGCAGATTAACCTGTAGATGAGTATGGGCTCAAAATGTGGTCATAAATATTTTGTACTTGTAAATCAGTTTTGTACTTGTAAAAAAAATTTGTGTGCGTAAAATAGATTTGTGTGTGGACTTAGCCAAAAAAAACCCCTGCAAGTTACAACTACGAATTTTGACCCTATTTTTCTTCCTTTCATCTGATTGGTGAATGTCATGTCAATCACAAATGTAACAATCCAATCAGAGAACAGATGGGTTTGGCTGTCGGAGGGACGCTTTTTTTGAACTGCAGGTCTTTGAAGGGAATAAATGCCCTTTTACATGCCAACCCAGCATTTTACTTCATCACCACGAAGTAAAACAGTCTGTGGTCGTCCGAGTTTGGTGATTTTTGTGTCACAGGACTACGTGTTTAATACAGGGACTTCCACAGCCTTTTCACCAGCGCTGCGGACGCGGGGGTGGGGGGGCAGTGTTTTGGAAATGACAGTCTTCATTACAAAGCTTTCTTCGTTATGAATTAGCATAGATGTTTTTATTGAACATTTGAAGAACTAGCAAAAAAACCCCACAAACTCTTGTAGTTCACATGAAGTCAGAGATAAAAACGACAAGGAGCAGGTGCATCTAGTACAGGTAGAGCTGCTGCAAAAACCCACAGAGCCCAGCAGCCAGCAACAAATTCTGGATCCTTTGCTTTTAGTTAGCAGTTAGCATTAGCAGCACATCCTGCGTCCGATGTGAAAGGACTTTTATGCTGCGCACTGTGACTCACAGCAATGGTCCCGGGTCAGCCCTGACGTTGTGTTAAACTAATCCTAAAGTAATAATGGTATTTCTAACCACTGACATACCACAACTTTATCCTTTCAACAGCTGCTGAAAGTAAGGGGACCTAGCTGCTATCGGATATTTATATAGAGATTACCCTTCAAGGACCTGCAGTTCAAAAAAGTGCCCCTCCGACAGCCAAACCCATCTGTTCTCTGATTGGATTGTTTAATTTGTGATTGACATGACATTGACCAATCAGCTTAAAGGAAGAAAAATAGGGTCAAAATTCGTACTTGTAACTTGCAGGGTTTTTTTTGGGCTAAGTCCACACACAAATCTTTTTTACGCACGCACAAATTTTTTTTACACATACAAATCTTTTTTATGCACACACAAATTTTTTTTACACATACAAATCTTTTTTATGCACACACAAATTTGTTTTTACACATACAAATCTTTTTTACAAGTACAAAACCGATTTACAAGTACAAAATATTTATGACCACATTTTGAGCCCATAGATGAGGTCTCCTAACTGTATCACAAATTTTTGGTCATAACCTATTGTATAAAACCAGATATTGCCGTTTCACGCAACGATACTGTTTTCAACCACTCATCAAATCATCAAAGACAAGCTGTTGAACATGTCATAAGTGTGTCACAGTGACATGTTAGTTTTAACAGTTTTGCATGTTTCTCCTCTATTTATTCTCTCACTACCGAGTGTTATATTTTTGTTGTTTAACTCATTCACTGCCATTGACGTCTCTAGCCGTCAGTTGCAGTGAATGAGTCAATGGGTTTAACTCATTCACTGCCAATGGCTGGCAGTGAATGAGTTAATAGTGACTTGCAAACTGTTTTTGGTGTTGGTAAGTAGGGCTGGGCGATATGGCCTAAAATCCATATCGCGGTATAATTTGAAGCATTTGCAGTAATGATATATATCGCAATATATTTTTTCTTCCGTATTTTCTGCACCATAAAGGTGGAATTAAAATCCTTTAATTTTCTCGAAAATCGAAAGTGCGCCTTATAATCCGGTGTGCCTTATGTATGAATTCTGGTTGTGCTTACTGACCTTGAACCGATTTTATGTGTGACACGGCCCTCAAAAATCTATCAAAAATGTTTTAGTACCACTTTGGTGAACTACGAAGCCACACCACTTGATGGATTGCCGGAGCATTACGGCTTCCGTAGTCAGGAGCCTCAGTATATAATATATAATGATGTGCTACGTGATTGCTAGTGACACAGCTATGTTAGCATAACATAAACAGTGAAGCTAGAGGATGAACGCTAACTTCTTTCCACTCGATAAAAGTTAATGTGAGGGTCAAATGCAATCGCATGGCAGGATGCTGTAAACGAACCAAACTTCAGTCAGGACAACAACTGAGATAATCCATCCACAATACGAGGTTAGTTATTAATATACTGCAACAACATGGGAATAGAGCAGCTGCGAGAGAATTCAACATTCAAGCGCAGTTTTTGGCTTTCTTCAAATTCCAAAACGTGCTTCCTCTCTTCACTATTACTGTCGCCCAGCATAATTTGCAGATGATACTGCTTGCAGCTGCTGCGATGCTTTCGACCAAAGCAGGCGCAGCTTGATGACACTATCAACATGCACTTTCACGGTAGAGCGGTATAGTCAAAATCTCTACCGTTGGCCAAATTCATATCGTTTCTACCGTATACAGTTTCTACTGCCCACCCCTATTAGTAAGGGAAATTATTTATCTTAAAAGGGAAAAAATTGCTAAATGAACCAGAATTTTTTTTTAATAACTTCATAGTTTAAATATATGAAGGTCATGACCATCCCTATTTAAAATAGGAATGTGACTGTTTGATATCTTTTATCAGTCAGAAAATCTTGTTGATCATCCTGCAACTCAGCAGAACATTGTCAGTTTCCCTGAACTATAATTGGATGGCATGTTGCCAAATACTTAGTCATGTTTTTTCAGTTCGTTTTTCCATAGAAAATATTTGCCCACGATGACAAATCAACCGCATCCTGTCTTGTGTCGTTGTGACATCAGTTTTAGGTCGCAGATGAAACACTAAGAGATTTGGGCTTTTAGAGATTAAGAGACTAAGAGATTTTTAGAGTGTAAGGTAGGGCTGCACGATTTTGCATAAAATGAGAATCACGATTTTTTTGGCTTAGAATTGAGATCACGATTCTCTCACGATTTTCTTTTCCAGTATAAATATTTATTGCACTTATTAACTGCTCATCAACTTCGTAACAGTTGAGACTGAACATAAAATAAACATAAAAACAACAAATGTCTCACGTTTTGTTGTTGCCGCAAAATGTTGTACTGCTTGAAATTCCGTCTCCACCGTTGCTCGACACTGCGTGTTTAGAGCAGGTAGTGCAACAATAGAAAAATAGTTGCGGGACAGCACTGTGTAGCGTTTGTCTAGGGTGTTGATCATTTTCCTAAATCCCTCGTTTTGCACAGTGTTGATGGGAGCCATATCTTTGGTCAGGTGATAAGTGATAGCCTCCGTAATTTCCACACATTAAAGGCCAGTCCGTGAAAATATTGTCGGCCATAAACCGGTCCGTGGCGCAAAAAAGGTTGGAGACCGATGTTTTAACCGATGCATGAAACTATACATTTTTAGACATAAGTTGTAACGGCCGCCGTTTTCTTTGAGTATTTATTACACGGCGTGCTGCGGAGAAAAGCCTGTTCTAACGTTTGAGTCTAAGGTTTATTTTTAGCACCCGGCGGCTCTTTTTTTTTTTTTTTTTACTTCTCATCCGTAAATAATCTGCTCTTTCATGTGATTCAGTTTATTTTGAAAAGTCTCAAAAGGATCTTGAGCTTTATTGTGAAAGGTTTATGTGGAGCATAAACAAGCGGACACGCGATGCTGTTACCGTTGTTGTTGCTAACCACAACGCATAAAAACAGGCGCTTGTCCGTCTGTAGTGTGGTTATATTAAATATAAGAGAAAGAGAGAACTTTAAGAAATTAATATAGCCACTACAGTGACCATCAAAACCATGATCAAAAGGGTGAAAAAATATTGCCGTAAACAGTTTATTTTGCGACACCACGAAACAAACGATAGCGTAAAATGAAACTATAGAGGTTTTTATATCGTCATCCGATATATATCGTTATATCAAACAGCCCTACTGGTCATTGTTGTATTCTGTCGTTTTACATGAAAGCTGCACATGTTCTGACCCAGGCTAATTCTGTCCAGTAGCTGGCTTGGTTTAATGACAGTATAATTGCTGAATTTCCCAGTAGGCCAGTTTACTTTGATAAGCATCGCTCTGCTTGCTGTAGCCAGTCACAGTCCATTAGCCCTGCCAGTCAGCCAGCTATGCACACACAAAGCTACAGATACAGGCATAAATAAAGGGCATCCACTTTGCTCTAATGTTTAATGCTACTTAAAAGATCAGCTGTGGATAATTTGCACACACAAAGCTTTATTTCACACATTAACTTCACAGTTATATTTATTCATACAGCCACCAATAAAGATTGTTTGTTTGTTTGTTTGTTTATTAATTCACTTTTTCTCGATACCTTCTAGCCTCATTAACACTAAAACTTCACCAGGTAGTATTTCATAGCTTGAATTATGAAAACACAAAATACAGGCATGTCATGATTTGCAAGAGGTCCAAAGGCCTCAAAATGGAACATTGTCTGATGCAGTTGAGCTGGTAAAATGCTGTAATCGTAGTCAAAAGGAGGAAGTTTTGACAACAAATAGCTTGAGGCATGCAGAAGAGTTGGACTCTTCTGCATACTGGGCACACATTTAGGATATATGTGTAAATATAAATATTCACTGGAATTCGCATAAACGTATTTCCTTGTAGTACAGAATTGACAAAATAAAGTTTAACTTTCAGGCTGATCATCGAGGGTGATGAAACAGTTAACTCCATTTTTCCTGTCTCTTTTCATGCATGAACTGTTAAGCTTGACTAGCAGAGAAATTTTGCTGATAACAGACATGATGACATAACACTTCTTTAAAAATGAAAGATTCAAATGAGTTTACAGTTATAATAAATATAACAAGTCCGTTTCACTTGACATCTTTTATCAGTGATGGCTCATTGCTGCACCATTTTTAATAGCAAAAAATATGTTTCTGCAGTTGGGCTAATTAGAGATTTCAGCTAAAAAAAACAAACAAACAAAACAGTCAGACTCTGGTCTGTAGATCTGTAGTTTAACTTTAAAGCAGCAGTTACAAGCTGAACAGACAAGCTGAAGCCTCTCTTAGGCTCCAGTGGGGTTTTCAGTCTTGCTAAAGTATTTGGGACTCTGTGTTTTTCTGCAGCACCACCAGAGTGTTCATTCAGTGAGGGATTTAGATGGAGAAGATCAAATACATATTTGCACATACAGAGCTTCAAGAGCGTGTTTAATTATATTATATGTTTCTTGTAGTCTGACTGTGTGTCTATGTGCTACAACACATTATTGTCAATGCTGGGACTGTTATTAGGTGTTTTTGGAAAGTTATTAAATTAAATTATTGTTAGTTGCTTCTGTTCAGTTATTATATATAATTATGGACAGTGTGCACCAATTAACATGTTCTCTGGTTAATGCACCAGATTTATTCCTACCTTTATAAGTCTACTGCTGGTGCATTGATAGGACAACATGCAAAATCATATGGGCACAGCAAATTGGTAAATACGATTTAAACAGTGTGGTATAATAAAATATATTTAAAGGCACTTGAGCACAGACAGTTAAGAAAACACGACTCCAGTTCATGCTGTCTTTTTTCAAGATGGTATAAAGTTGGTATGAAGATGGAATTCATTAAGTGGATCTAAGCATCATCAACTAAAATTAAACCAATCTCTGCTACACTTGATGTAACCTAACGCTGACCATGAAACCACAGCCACTGTGCACCAGTCCAATACACTGTTGTTTACTTTAAATCCATCACAGTACAGCAAACTAACCTGTATCCTGCACTAACCTGCAGAGTGTTTAATGCAATCTTTAAATAACAAAATTAGTCTGTCTCAGTTTGTATAGGAAAAAACATAATGTCACAGATACAAACCCAATATCTGATTTAAAAACATGAGGACTTAGATGTGAGCTTTATATTTCCAGCTTATCAAATAACCACTGAGCAGTGCTTGTATAGCATTTACTATTGTTGTTGTTGTTGCTGTTATTATTATCATTATTATTATTATTATTGTAATTGGTTCATTAATTTGTTGAGTCATTTGACTATTTATTTTTTTAATGTTTACACTTTTATTCTTCCATATTTTCTAAAAAGTTGTTGTAAATTGGATTGTTGTCTTCAGCCTATCCTGTTTGTGAACTGCATTGTTAAGTGTGTGTGTGTGTGTGTGTGTGTGTGTGTGTGTGTGTGTGTGTGTGTGTGTGTGTGTGTGAGAGAGAGAGAGAAAGAACTCTTTGGTCTTAATATGAAAGAGAATTTCCACTGAGGTCAGATGCACAAACTAGAGACAGGAGTGTCATATGATCTTCTTAGTTTGGCTTTCAGAGATAATGACTGTGTGTGCGTGTGTGTGCATACATGCACTTGCGCAGCTATAGAAGCATAGACCTGACTGGTAATTGACACACATACACAGACAAAAGATCCATTGATGTAGCTGATGTGCGCCTCTCAAGGTCTCCAGTTGCACTCCTAACACTGGCCTTTGCAGGTGATTGGACTCATTTATCTTCACCAGACTGACTTTCATAATAAAAGTGGTGGGGGGGGGGTTGGTTTTTTTTTCCTCGAGTAGTGCAGAGGCTTGTTCGGGATGCATCTTCTGATTTTGTGTCTGTGTGTGTGTGTGTGTGTGTGTGTGTGTGTGTGTGTGTGTGTGTCTTTCAGATTTAGAAAAAGTTCTTATGGTGGCACTTATGTGTCTGATTACCTGACCTATTTATTCCCACTGTTGCAGATTTTAACAGTTTGTCCAAACCCCAAAGGTACATACTGTATGCTGTAGTCACTTTGTTTATGATTCTGTATCAAATAAGCCATGCCTGATACCAGTGTGCACCCTCTGAAATGGGAACTTCTGATAAACACTGCTCAAGTGTGAACTCATTTAAGATTTTGTCCTTCTCGTCACATCTAATTTGTTTGCGTTGGCGGCTTCGTGGTCCTCAGTGAGTCTGAGCGTGACCACAGTTCCAGCCTCATGCAAATGTTCATCAGAGAGTGAGAGACTTTTTTCGTTTTAAACGTTACCATCCAACGGAAGTGTGGACGCAATGCCCATTAAATTGTGAGCCTGTGTCTCTTTGAAACTTGATTGAGACCCGAAGCACAAATAAGCTCTGCAAGACACCTCATCAGTGCGATAGAGCGTATTTACTAAAGCTAGTAAAAATTTAAAAAGGAGGTTTTTGTGTGGTATTTAACTTAATCCATCTAAAGAGTTGTTGGTTCTTTACAATGTCATGCTTGTGCTTTCAACCAGTTGATCGTCTACCTACGCATGTTGCCATGACACTGTGTGTTGGGCTTTTCTTGGAGGAGTTAATGCAGTGGCGTCTTTTGCTTTCTAAACCTGAACAAATGATAGCATGATGGAATGATATTATGTGTACATTAAGCACGACAGGTAACACGTGTTGTTTGTTTCAGAACGACCATCGTGGTGACCGGAGCCTTCCTGGATGCTTTTCAGAAGGTGGCAGACATGGCGACCGGAACCAGAGGTAACCACACGCGCACACGCGCACACACACACACACACACACACACACACACACACACACACACACACACACACACACACACACACACACACACACAGTTGACACGTTACTGTCTGTGGCCCAGTTGTTATCATCTTGCTCTGTGTTTTTATGTGACTCACAGCAAATCAAGATAAATGTTTTCTCTCTTTCTTTCTCCTCACAATGTGATCTTTCACTGTTTCTCTTTTTATTATAAATAGTAACATCATGAGGGAGCTAATTAGCGCTGTTAACTCTCCGTGGACAGTATGTGGGTGGGATAGAATATCAAGTAAAAACCATTAACCATTGTGCTACTAAAGGATGGTATGTGGCAGGACAAGCCCCTAGCTAATTGTCAGTACATTGCTCGTTCTATCTGCCTTTCTTTGATGGCCCAGTGATTGAGTGGCAACCTGTCCAGGGTATACCTCCTCACCATAAGTCGGGCTAAGTGACAACATGGCTAATTTTGTGTGTTAAAGAACCTTCGATTGCGTTCTATCAGGCAAATGCCATAAAGTGCTCTAGTTCACCAGAAAAAGCTTTTTACATATCAGGTTATGCTGTTGATGTTAATAAATAATGAACAGTTAATTAAACATTTTTAAGGGCTGTGATTAGTCTGCTGGACATACTCAACAAAAACTTGAACAAAAAGCAGTCACTAATTCAAATCCTACTGTAGCCTGTGGGTGCTTTTCGGTTTGCATGTCCTCAGGTAACATCTCAGGTCATCTGAGAAGTCTAATAGTTTTGTTGAAAATGTATAGAAGAAATGCAAATTTGTCTGTAACTAAGGCTGTAAAAGGCTCTGTGTCATGGTTAAGACCATGACACATTTTAATGTGGGATTCTCTGTTTAGTCTCAGCCAAGATTTTGAAATGATTTCTTGTAGTTCTGGTTATTATTGGAAATATTGAATCAGGGAGTGCTAAAGAAAATGTGTGTGTGTGTGTGTATAAGTGAGAGGGTTGACAGTGAATTGATTAACAGCCTTTAGGATACAATCTGTAGACAAAATTTGTAAACCGCCTCATCACATGTTTCCTTCATAGGTCACAGATAAACTGTAGTTCCTGCTACTTGAATCCAAGTAGCAAAAAAAAAATAAAAAATGAACGAACATTTTTGCGTTCTGAATCGATCAAAATCTCCAACATATAAGGTTTACGGTTTTTCATATACTCACCCAGCTGGCATAGGCTCCAGACCTCAGCAACTCTGAATCCATTAAGATTGGATTAATGGTTGGAATTTCCCAAATGTTGTTTTTTGCTTTTCTTTGGTTCAGAGAATGGGAAATTGAATAACTTTTTAAAACATCACACAATTTTCTTGGCTAGTTCTGATCTTCGCTATACGAAAGTCCTATTATTTATTTATTTATTTTTAGTTTATTTAAACTGATTTTCTTTGTAAGAACTGTCATTGCCACCATAACCAATCAATGACGTTTGTCTGTTGGAAATTCCAAAATCTGTTCAAAAAAGAATGAGTCAGAATAAATAAACTTTTGTGTTTTCTCTAAATTGGCAGCAGATTACAGGACTTTTTGTCAGTCTAAATTAAAAAAAATAAAATAAAGTGTGATAGGCTACTAGAAGGAATTACTTGTACAAATTAATTCCATATAAACATTATTCAAATATGCTTACCAATAGTGTTGTAACTAGTGTTCCACCTCCCACATGCTTGTTGGTGGGAGGGTTATGTTGCTGTGTTTAGTATTGGTGTGCAATACTGCAGATTTTGGTATCGATCCAATACCCAAAAAAAATACAGAGCCAGTATTGCCAATACCAATACTTTTAACTTATAAAGGCAGCATATGTAGGGGAGGGCAGTGTGTAATGATTTATAGGGTGAATCATAATCGACCACTAAATCACTACGATTTACAATTTCCACATTAATAAGTTAACACAACAAAACACAACTTTCAGCTTCTGTATTTTGAAGTTGGGGTTCTTTGAGACCTGGAATGTAAATGTGCCTGTTTATAAAGCACTTTGGGTCATCTTCTGTTCCTTAAATGTGCTAATGGATTTAAATAAAATATACAGTCAACTCAAAACGTTGAGATCTTTTTTTGGTGCATGTTTAAGGTATATTTTTTCATTTCCTAAAAAATAATTTATTTAACACAATTCAGTGGGCTACATGCTGTACTTAGAGGGAAAAAAGTAAAGTATCGATCCTGTCATGATGGTATGGATCCAGTACCAATACCAGCGTTACTATCATGTCTGACTTGTAGATGTTGGAGAACGGTCACTTAAACAGAAATTACAGCATCATGAATTACAGAAGATAAACTTTCATACAGATTAGTAGAGTGGTGAAAATGTGGAAGGTTTTAGATACATTCCTCTTGACTTGCATATTCAGTTTTTCCAGTAGTGTCACACTACAGTCATTCAGTGGTAGACCCTAACATGCCAAGAGAAACTGCAGTGTGCCAAGAAGTCGGGGCTTGATTGCAAGCTAGTAAACATGGATGCTGTAGGTTTTCATTTTTTTTCTTTTTGTAAGACCTTTGCAGGTGGCTTATGGCCTAGAAAATAGTGCAATTCATTGATCCCCCAGTGAGCAATGTTGAAGCATAATTTTAGTTTACAAGAAGACTTCATACAGCCTGCCAACTCATTCAAGTTTGTTTAAGAAGGCACAAAATGTTTCAGTTCAGGTTGAGAGAATTGTTAATCAGAACCTGTTTGGTACAACATCAGAAGTCTGTTCTGCCTTGTATAATCTGTATCTTGGTATTTCTGAACTTGCAACAATTATATGAATGACATAATCGGAGGGTATTCATAGTTATTTTATATATTTTATATTCATTTTCACTACAAAGCTTGTGTTTTGTTTATTATTTCAGACTAAAGAATTTAGAGTTTCTAACTGTTAGTGATGCCGCAGTGTTTGAGTCTGGAAACTGAAGAGGTGTCTGGACTCGGAAACTGCTAATGATGTATGATGTAAGAAGCAGATGGTCACCTGCTCACCAACTTAGCCGGCACCCGAAATCACGTGCTGTTTAATGCAGCCCTAGAAGAAGGACATTACTCAGCAAAATCTATCTAGAAGAAATAGATTTTGTAAAAAGTTTTAAAATGTGAATCTGTAGAAATGTTTTTACTGTTTATAGCTATAATAGTTGTCTCTGGATCTGTAAGGGTCTATCACCCAGTCTGCATTTGGTGCCACATGACTGAGGGTTGGGTTGCCTTAGGGCTGTGTGATATAACGAAATATACTAGATGCCAAAATTAAAACATCTATCGTTTCATGTTACATGCTATCGTTTGTTTAGTGGCGTCGCAAAATACACTGTTTACGGCAATATTTTCTTTCATTGTTTGGTCACCATACAGAGAATAACAGCATGGCCAGTGAAGATGAGGCAGAACCAGGTAGCTCCAAACAGAAGGACCAGTCAAAAGAAATCGAGGACCTTATTCCTAAGCAAGGGGCTACCTCTGTAGCATTGACATGGTTTGGTTATGAAAAGTCTGACATGGACCAGAAAACTACTATGCAAATTATGCCGCAAACCGGTCAACACCACAGACTCAAACATGACAAACCTCTTCTACCACCCACGTGAGAATCGCGTGAAAGTGTATAAAGAGAGTTTATGGATGAGAAGCAAATAAGAGTGGTCAGGTGCTCAAAATAAACCTTAGACTCAAATGTTAGAACAGGCTTTTCCCCCGCAGCACGCCATGTAATAAATACTCACAAAGAAAATGACAGCTATTGCAACTTCTAAATATATACTTTCATGCATCGGTCAAAACACTCGACTCCAGATAAACGACGCCCAGATGAAAACACTTCACGCAAGTCGAGTTGCCCGAGTTTCACAGAATTTACAGAAAATGCACTATTGTATGAAATATATCGTTATCGGGATGAAAAATGTCTTATATTGGGATATGAGATTTTGGTCATATCGCACAGCCCTAGGTTGCCTTGTTTGCAGTCAATCAGCCTCTGTTTGGCTGCTGTGGAGATCTCCAAAGAATGTCTTTTCCTGTTGTTTCCCAATCTATATGTTGTCAGGAGGGAAGGCAGGGACCAGCTGTTGCCCTTTTAAGATGGACTTTACATCCAATACTTTGTGCCAGACTCCTGTGTATCCCTCATCAAATCATCCACCTGTTTTTTTTTTTGCTATTTTATGTTTGTTTTTCAATTAAAATGGGCTATATTTATATTTAAATTTCTTCTAAAATGTCTTATAATTCCTAAATATAAAATAATTCGGAGCTCACCTCAAGGGCTTTAGGAATGTCATCATAAGTGTAATTAAAACAAATGGTATTTAATTCACTTGCACTTTGTTCATCAAGAAAATGGACATACTAAACATCCAAGTCAGACCCCCTGTTTTAACTATATTGACCACGCACCCTTTCATGCTTTTGTGCATGGTCACACCTCCCAAAGGAAAGTGTTAATTTAATGAGTAGTCATGCTAAATAAATGAAATTATAATTACTATCCAAATTATAAAAATTAATTATATTTTGTGCCGTAATCAAACCTTGGTTCTTGTTTGGCACAGCGGTGGATGTAGGAAGGTTACCATCTGTTGGCACTTAGTTCAATGTGAAGCTGATATAGCCTTCACACACTGCGCGTTGATGAGACGCATTCCTCTGTTGTGCATGCGCGCGCATCTGCATAGTGTTTTGACAGCTGCCTCATCCCCCTCATTCTCTGCAGTCTCAACTCAGCTGTCCAGTGTGTGAGAGAAAAGGCAGACAAAAGAAAAAGGAACAGCTGACTTTAAGCAGGGCCAATGCATTTAACACACACTCCTACACATGTTCACTTTTAACACTGGCAAGTCCTGGCATCTTGTAAATTCCGTAATTGTTTTCTCCTTTTCAGCCCCTTGAATTGCCTGCAGGGGACTACATGTATGTCAGAACTGGTTTGGCGGGTCTATGTGTAGGCACTTTGTTTGCTTTTCATGGTAAATACTCATGATGTCATAGTTTTGTGGTATGGGAAACGGAGAAGTTGTGCATTTGAATTTTTTTTTTTCTACCAGGACAGACAGACAGACAGACATGAGTGACAGGTATCAGTTGGTGTCTTGGTCAAAGGTGGCATTGTTCAGCATTGCTGAACACCCCATGTTGCTGTTTCTCAATGTGGAAACGTGTCAGGACAACTTTCAGTGACAGCTGACTTTAATTGTTCGTTATCCACTTTCATGCTTCATAGACGCTGACAGCATCCTTGTGTTGTAAGATAAGAGAGATAAGATAAGATAGAACTTTATTAATCCCTCGGGTGGGTTCCTCTGGGAAATTCGACTTCCAAAAAAGCACAGCAACGACCAAAGTTACAGTTACAGAACGGTTATATATATATATATATATATATATATATATATATATATATATATATACATACATACATACATACATACACACACACACACACACACACACACACACACACACACACACACACACACACATATATAAATACAGAGACAAATATAAATAAAATATACAAAGGGGATAAATAGGAATAAAAAATAAAAATACAAGTGAATTGCACATTTCAAGTATTGAGTCTATTGCACTGTTGACTATTTACAAAAAGTATTGCACAAGGTATTGTACAGTGAGGTGCAGAGGCACTACAGCTTAGTTGTTCCCCCCTCCTTTGTCCTCCTGTTTCCCCTCCCTCTCCCCTCCAGAGAGGAGTTAAACAGTCTGATGGCGTGTGGGACAAAGGAGTTTTTAAGTCTGTTAGTTCTTGTCTTGGGGAGAAGCAACCTGTCACTGAACAGACTCTTCTGGTTGTTTATGGCCGTGTGCAGAGGATGCCCAGCATTGTCCATAATGTCCATCAGTTTCTTTAATGTCCTTTTCTCTGCCACTGTCACCAGAGTGTCCAGCTTCATGCCGACCACAGAGCTAGCCCTCCTGATCAGTTTCTCCAGCCTGGATGAGTCCCTCTTTGCTGTGCTGCTCCCCCAGCACACCACAGCATAGAAAAGTACTCCAGCAACCACTGACTGGTAAAACATCCTCAGGAGCTTCCTGCAGATGTTAAAAGACCTCAGCCTCCTGAGGAAGTACAGTCGGCTTTGGGCTTTTTTATACAGGTGCTCTGTGTTGCATGACCAGTCCAGTTTATTGTCCACCCACAGCCCGAGGTACTTGTACTTGTTGTGTCAATACCTGTAACATCAGTTGTTGAATACAGCCAGAAAAGGCATGCGAAATAAAACCACACAGGTAAACTGTTGTAATTGAAGATTTTATTTTTTGACTGGACAGTATAGCTTTATTTAAAGTCTGCTTCCCACATATGCAACTATCAAAAAAATATGAAACTGTCTCTCCCTCCAAACGTCATAAAGTCACATTTATGCCATAGGATGCCGTTTGATTGATGGCAGCTGATTCTCATGTGTTGATTTTTTTGTCATAGGTTCCTGTTACAGGCATTGGCACACTTTAGTAAACATCCAGTTTTTAAAAAATATTCTAATAGGTGACCTCACAAATCAGCAAAGCCAGAAAATCTTTGTCCTGTGAGACATTTCATCCTCCTTTATCTGCTTTTGTTGTTGCTTACCAAACTGAGCACTTTGGCATGATTACAATTGAAACTGGCAGATTATTGCTAAATCCACAGAACTATGAGGCATCTTTTCTTACTGAGCTGCAGCTACTTCAGACCTTAAGGTGGTGTGTTAATATCTATTCATGCATTCATTTTCATACGCTCCAGTTCAGAGTTGTGGGGGCTGGAGCCTATTCCAGGTGTCACAGGGTGAACGTTTGGGAACGTCCTGGACAGGTTGCCAGTCTGTCACAGGGTTAATGTGTTAATGTAAGGCCCCATAATTCTCAACAAGAAGCTGGTTTAGAAAATAAGTCGGAGCTTTTAAAGCCACTTATGAACTCATTGCATTGAGCCATTGCTTTAAAGCAATCAACACCTGATCGGTTAGAGTATCCCTAAATGGAAGAGGTGATACTGTCTAAGGCTGCTGACTGGCTAATGTCACCTCTTTTTCCGATGCGTGTGTGTGGGGGATAGGGCTGCCACGATTAGTCGACTAGTCACGATTACGTCGACTATCAAAATCGTCGACGACTGATTTAATAGTCGACGCGTCGTTTGAAGCTTTGCAAGATCCCAAAAGACGCAGGAATAAGTAGTAGGATTTAAGAGTGTAATAACGGACTGAAACAGAAGATGGCAGCACTGCATGTACAAGGATGCCAGCTGCCGTTATACCCCGAAGAAGAAGAAGCTGTGTCCCAGAATTCATAGCACAGCCCAGCGCAGTTTACAACAATGGCGGCAGCTAGTTAGTTTTAATATTACTCTCATTATTCTTTCTGGGTCACAAAATAAACGTTTAGGCAAGAATGTAGCTGTGTAAACCTCAAATATCTGCTCAGTTTATCAAGACACCACATATTTTCAAAAGAGCTCCGACGTTTTCGGAGACGTCTGTTACCCACTAGCTCGATAGCGAGCCCGGGGCAAGGCTCACTAGAGCCCGTGAGAACACCGGACTCCCGGCAAATCGTCTTCAAACCCACCGCCGTCTTTCGCTACTCAGGTTAAACATGATATATGAGTCACTTAGATAACTTAAAAATGTTATTGTTTGGCTTTTTTAGTATTTTATTTGTTCCTGAGTAAATCTGTTTGGCTGAGATTAAAGTTGAAAAGAGATTAAAGGTGCTCGAGAATATACTCCGGTGTCCTGTTATATTTTAGATAGCAAGGAGTTTATTAAACACCACCGAAACAATCTGCAAATTTCATTTAAATTTAATAAACTATCATCTTGTCTTTATTTTTAGTTAGCACATACCTTAAACACTTAAAGCTGTAAGCTAATGATAGTTATATAAGAGCAGATGCATGCTAGTGCAATAAGCTGTACGTTTTACGTCCAATGGATGATGATCTGACTAGTCGACTATCAAAATAATCGTTTGTGGCAGTACTAGTGGGGGATAGGATGGGTTATCCAATTAAATCACATGTGATTTAATTCTGTTATATTTCAGTAAACAATGATAAAGGCTCTCCTCTTTCTCATGGCTTTAACTGAGAACTAACTAATTCCTGCATTGATTTAAAGTCTTTGAGTGTCTTCCTCTTCTAATTTCTATGAGTAAATGAATGCCAGTATTTATTAATGTTAATTTTAAAGTGTGACAATAAGAACAGCACTAGAGTTCAATAAATCTCATCACAATCAGCTGATTTTCAAAGCAGGTTCCCCTCCTCTCTTGATTCCACATGACTGGTTTCCTCAGTAACCAAGGAACTGTTGACGTCTTTAGCATCATGGGGCTTTCAAAGCACACACACAGTTACACACACAGAGATCACAAGACGACCTACTGAGTCCTGACTAATTCCACCAGAGGTTTCCTAAGGTCAGCTTTCTCTGCATGTTTGCTTGCTCAAGTATTGCAGAGGTAAACATGCAGTTTTCTCTATATTGACTGGTCAGCTGGTCAGTTAATCAATAACAAGTGGATCAATAGAAGGGGAAAGGTTAAATGAGCCACAGTGCATGCAGAAATTGAAAGGCCTTTGAGTCTAAACTGATCAACTATGTAAACTCATGATACATAGGGTTTTTTTCTTCTCCTGATGGCCACAATCACAGTAGGTTTGGAGGAAAAGAAAACACTGGCGGCTAGTCTTGGTGGAACAACTCAGGAGCATAAAAAAAAATGACAGGAATTAATTCACACATACACACTTACAGGCTTTTCTGAAAGGGCCACATTATGAGCAGTGAGGAGGAGAGTGAAGCTGGAAAATCTGGGTTTAGGAGAAGGACAAACAGCCCTTGCACTGTTTCTCTGGCGTCGTCATTGGAAAATGGAGGGAAATTATCAGTGACTGGAGTTTTGTTTTTCCTTTTTTTTCCACTTAAGACTGATTGTAGTCATGTAATTCTTATTTACTTACATATATCTTGTTTTGGTGAATTATATTTCAATATTTTTAGAACTCTGTGTCTATGTCTGTGGTAAAAAATCCTAAATAATAATCCTAAATTAGACAAAAATAAGATCAAAACAGTTTGATGCCAATGCTTTGAGTATTAATTTGTCTGATGTGGTTTCCTGTCAAAATTTTGGAGTGTGTCCTTGAAGTATGGCTGGGCAGTTGATCAAATATTCTTTTCAGTTATTATTTATGGCTTCTGATAGTTTAAAGAAAGTCAGTCCCAGAGACTGGTCAGTGATCCCTTGGTGATCACAGGTTACTAAGGAAAAATTGGTATTCCCCAGCCAGTTGGCGAGTAATTGCTAAAAGTGACATAAGTTGCAAATAGGTATAAAGTACTGTACCCCTCCTCCTCCTCGTGATTGTTTAGATCTCTAATAGATTGCCACAGTCGGCCACAATGCCAGTTTGTTTCCAGTTTGTGTTTTTCATGGTTTCATTATCACTCAGCAAGCAGTTGGTGAGTGTTTGCAGACGTCAGTGTGTTCCATGTAGGCTACAGGGAACCTTAGCAATCTGCTAGTGACAAAGGAGTTTTTAAAATTTTATTTATTTATTTTTATTGCAGAACCCTGTTTGTGACTGATTTCACCTAGCAACAGCAAGGAGTGTCTAGCAACTACTTGCTAACTAGTCAGGCAGTAAACATTTTTTCCTCAGCAACCTATAGTTTTCAGGGGTTGCTGATGGGCACTAAGCTTGTGTGATTGAAGCCTAAAATAAACAACCTCTATATACGATTCCTACTTCGTCTATGGGCATGTGAAGTTTAACTACTGGTGTTTCGCCAAAAGGATGTGGAAATCGGTGTTGGAGGTCATTAAGGATCTTCTGTAAAGTGGAAGTTACAGAACCACATTTAGGGTGGTGTTTTCAAACAATAGTGGCAGTATTAACGTTATTATGTCAGCTGATGTAATACACATTCCAGCTAATGGCTTCACACAAATCTGCTGGCACACAGATGGCAGCAATATGCTGTCTGTGTGTTGGCTTTCTGTGCCAGAAAATTCAGCAAAGAACATCACAAGTTGAGCAGGATTTAATTTAAGAAAGAAATGCTCCTGGCAAAAATATTAGAAATGGACCGCAAATGGCATATATCAGGCCTCACAAAGACACAGCGTTGTATGATACCCATGGTCAAGCATGATTTACTGGTAACCAAATACGTCTGACCTTTTGGTGTATTTAAAAAAGACTTCAAATTCATAAATGCAATTTCTAAACTGCTTCAGAGCTTTAAATCTGCATTATGTCAAATTCAGAACACAACAAAATGTGAGAATCAAAAACAAACTCACTCCCACACTGATCTTGTCAGGTTACATTTTTCTCTGAAGTCATCTCCACGCCACACGGAGCTCTGTTAGACATGTCTGAACACAATCACAAGAACCGCCCACACTGTTCAATACCTGGTTGCACACTTTTGTTTCACTAGCCCTGTGGGTATTCTTGTTGATATATTGCATTTGACCTTTACACTAAAATGATCCATGAGAGCTGATTGCCTAATCCCAACCTTTTCACAGCCTTTTCACACCATGTGTGATTCATGTCTTATTAAATAAATGTTCACACCATGTGTTAGGGTTAAAGGTCTTTGATTGTTGTCTTATATGGAGGCAAAATAATGGGAGGGTGTCATAACTTAATGTCTTAATGTTGGTTTAAAATGGAGCACTGTAACAAAAAATAATTTCCCCCAGGGATCAATAAAGTATTCTGATTCTGATTCTGATAACTGTAATTTCTAGGAAATGATGGAAGCACTGGGTTATTTGGAAAACAAAATGAAAGCTATCTACATTGTTGCTTTAAACTTTGGAGACCTGAAACTGCCAAATGGAAATGTAAAAAGAAAACAAAATAAATAAATAAAAATGGTAAATATGGGAACGTCTGAACGATGCTGTGAGGAACGTTACCTTAAAGTGATCCATATCTAAATGACAGAATGTTACACTTTAACATCTGGCTCAAGCTGTCCTTTTTTTTTTTTTTTTACCTCTGCTACAGTTGTACATTTAGGGCTGTCAACAATAACAAAAATATATAAATCAAATTTTATAAATTAATATTTCAAAAGAAATGAATATTCACTTGACAAATATTTAACTGTTAATAGTACCAATAAGTGCACTGTATATGCATCATGGTAGTACAGTAGTTAGCACGGTCACCTCACACCAACGCGTCTCCTGGTTTGAACCCCAGGTGAGGCATTTCTTTGGAGTTGGCATGTTTTCCCTGTAGCTATGTGGGCTCCCCACAAGTACTATGGCTTCTTCCCATTGCCCAAAGACATGCATGCTAGGCTGGTGGTTAATTGATCAAAGCTCTGTATACAAGTATGTATAGTTGAAGAGAGAATGATTAAACTCTTCTTTGGAAATACTTTGGATGTTGAACACAGGATGGCAAAAATGTAGAACTTGAACTGCACTGACTGAACAGATTGAAAAAATCTTTATCAATTAGCTCATGATAGAAGCGTCATTGACCGCAGCTGTTTTGATGGAAAGGTAATTATTTTTCTTTATGTGAATGTACTTAACTATGACCTATTTCATTCTGTGCAGGTACCGGTATGTATGACATGTTTAAAACATGTTCAAGACATTCAAACCTGTGTGAAGTTTTTGAATGATCTGGTTTATACAGCAAGGGTTATTTGAGCTTAACTTGAACCATGACACGAAACTAAATTTATCTAAAAAAGCCCAGAAAATCTTAGAACTGAGGGACCAGCCCAGACGGTGTTCATTTTCTGTCTACTGTAAGCTCATTAGCCATCGTTATGTCTTAGAATTTTAAATAGAGATTTAAAATGTATTTAAAGACTTAAAAAATATATATTTTTAGGCCTGTTGGAACATCTGCTGTAGCTGTATTAAGATAATGATGATATGACTGTAACATTTAAGATTTAATTGATACCTGAGCTGAGAACTTGAAGTGCAATAGGCAAATAAACACACCTCGCCCCACCCATGAAATGAACCTAAACTTCATACCTGAGAGTACATGTTTATGAATGTTACACATGCTGTCCACCATGTTGCTGCACATGTTGGGCTCATAATTATTTTGTTTAGTTACAGCAGAGAGGAGGTTGAAAGGAAGTAAAGGGGATAACAGAAGTCTGGAGGAGGGGGAGGGGCACTGAGGATGGATAAGAGAGAAAGAAAGAGGATCTATAGAGGCAGATGAAATGATGGACGATTGAGTGAGTGTTAATGTGATAGTCAGTTCAGTTTTACTCTTAAATTGCTCTTTGAGTGGATGAGCAGACACACCTGATCTGCCAGTGTAATTGTCCTTTTGTTTTAAACGTGTCAGTTATGAGTCAGCTTTGCAGCCTATGTGAGCCTTCCTGCTTCCTCCCTGTGCAGGTCTCTGATTTAGATATTCAAACGACACAAAATGAGTCAGTGTGAGCTCACACAGCTCGGTCTCTTTGCTGAAAATCTGCTGTATCACTTTCATCACACTAGAGCTGAGTAAAGTGGATGTCACTAATTGTTCGATTCAGTGTCAGAGTAGGAGAGCTGAAATCACAGAACATACCCACACAGTCACAAATCATCAAAAGACCTTTGCTAGAGGCCTGAAAAACATTGAAAGCACGTCCACATTTGTTTTAAAAGAGAAAGGACAATCTTGCTCCTCAACACCATTGCAAACTCCTCTCTTTTATAGGTAGAATTAATGGTTCCATAGTAGTGTCTGTTTTGTTTTTGGATATGCAGCCGATACAGACCTGCTTGAGGCCTGCTTTATATTTTAAAAAATTGCAGTCGGGTAGTATTAGTCAGTGTAAGTAGAATGGGTGTGCCAAAAATGCCAGTTAAATGTCTTATCAAATGAAAACAAAGGACCTTGAGACAACAGCTACGTACTTTCACTTGCATCATAATTAACCTAATTTTAGCCTTGATGACTTTGTGCCATTTATATCTTTTAGACTTCTTATCAACTGTTTAGCACTTCTAATCAGCTGCTGCAAATAGCTTGGAAAGGCACTTTTCAGTTCTTCAAATGAATTTATATCCAGTTTTCACTGAGTACTCCAGGTTCCAGACATACATGTTAGGTCCGGTTTATTGATGAATCCTGTTGGTCAGAATGTAAATTGTTGTATGCCTGACTCTGGGTCATATAGTATATTGCCGACTCATCCAGGGTATACCCAGCCTCTTGTTCTTTGAGAAATAAGATAGACCCAGGGATCTTAAGTTAATCGAATAAACAGTTAAGAAAGTAGGTGGATGGAAAAGGATGATTGACCGACCAGATCAATCTAAAAAAAAAACCAAAGCAACTTCCACATACCTCTGGTGCTTAGGATTGTAACCAGTTTAGGAATGTAACTGCCTTTGTTTTTTTGTTTTTTTTTTAATTTGAATGAACTAACAGGATTGCTTTGTCAAAAGTTGTCATTTTTGTTGTACAAAAACGCAAACAAAACACAACAAAAGGAAAACGGGCTGTGGAAGTAACGGTTCTGTTTGTTTGTCTCAGACGCTAAAACATTAACAGTTTAACAGGAAGTGTTGTGTCCACAGACACACTGAGTCACACAAAGAAACCTTTATGATGAGCAGAGGACGACAGAGGACTCACTGTTGAAATGAAGAGGCATTTCTGTCCCCACTCTAGTTCTTCTGCCTCAACATTTATGTGACCTCCAAAATGTGGAACAAATCTGAATAAAGGTCCCATACACCCACCAGCCACTTTATGCCCAACTGCTCTTTATAGCAAATACCTAATCGGCTAGTCACGTGGCAGAATCTCACTGCTTTAAAGAATGTAGACATGGTCAAGACTACTGCTGGAGATAAAGTGTAGCATTGGGAAAGGTAGTTGAAACAGCATGAGTGTCTTTTTCAGAAACTGCTCATCCACAAGGAATTGAATGCGTACTCACCATTAGGCTTCACATATCTGACATGTATATCTATCTATAGATATCTACCTATCTCTCCATAATACAGTTACAGAAAGTCTTAAGAAACAATACAGACTGTAAAAAAACTGGGCATGTATGATAGATATCAATAGGCTCAACACAGTGCAACCTGGATGAACCTTAGATATTCCTTTTAATAATACAAGCATATGCATATAAGCATCTCTGTATACATTTTTGCTGTATCATTTAGATGACAATGTCACAATTTGGTGTAAACAGTAAAGAATGGTACCTGTCATGATTGCATTAACATCTCATGCTGCTGTTGTTTTTAGCCTCATGGTGGCAGCTGAGCAAGATTTAGTCATCATAGCCTTTCACAGTGTTGTTGCTGACCATGTCTGTCCCTATATGACCACAGTGAACTCATTTCTTAATGGTGGCTTTGAACAGGATATCACAACACTCATATCATCTCAAGCTGGTTTCTTAAACATGAGTTCACCAGGGGCTTTTAAAAGCCCCTGGTGAACTCATGTAATTTCTGTACTAAGAAACACTTGGTATAGAAACTGGTCCTGTTACACTGACTTGATGTGTTACGTTCACGCGTTTTCTATGGTGTTATTAAAATGTTCTGAAGTGGTCCTAAGGTTACGTAAGCTTCTTCATTGTCTAGTCATTCTGTCATCCCTGGTGAAATACACAAATAGTTGCCAGAGTTGGACAAGAGATGCCATCAAACTGCACTAATGGCAGTGCTATCCATCTTTCATACTGCGTCCTGGGTGGCCTAAAAGCAAAATGTGTAACCACAGAGAGATGGACACACACTGAGAACTTTATTTCCTACTTACTTTACAAAGGAAAGGAAAGGAAGCTATATCAGCAGGAGAGCTTTGTTTGTTGTTTGTTTTTTAACCTTGAATGAATAGGCCTACTGTAATTAGTGACCATTAGGCTACTGAATTAATTTCAGCTGATCAGCTAAAATGTTATTAAATCATAAAACTTGCCTGAATTGTGTGGGTTTTTCTCCTCACTTTTTTTTCTTTTTTGGGCCTGTAGTTCTAACTCTTTTAGTCTGGTTTTTGTGTGTAAATTGGCTCACCGTGGCGTCCCCACAGACCTCACCATTTTACTGACGAAAACAATCCCGGTGAAATAAAATAAAATAAAAAAGTCTCTCCAAACTAGGGATGTCTTAACACCAGAAATTTTGTAGTCAGTATCAATTCCACCAGAATTACATGATCCTCAATCATGACACTCAAACTTGATACCAAAACAAAGTGATCATCCCACATACAAAACTCCTTTATTAAAAGCTTGTTTTAAAACATAGACGCAGTGGCAGATCTTTAATTACATTTTGTTGGAGAGGCTTTAATGGAAATGTTAGGATAGTTTGCTAATATTATAGTTGCATTACATTATCATAAGCATCTAATACTAGGCATTGCAAACATTTAGCCTATGGAGCAGAGTTGATTTCACAGCGGCAGTGCCAGCTGTCTCAAACAAAATGATAACATGTTTTTCAGGAAAACATATATATTGGATGTCGGTCTTTTAGGTGCTTTGCTAAATTGTAAGTATTTCCTCCCTTGATCCAAAATACACGATAAAATCATTTGCATATTTCCTTTTGCAAATCAGTTTCACCCCTTTGGTCATTCCCCCTAAAATGCAAATTACTTCCCTAGCCAGCTCAACCTTCCTTATCAATTTTATCAGTGTGTCGCAGCAGAGCTGTCGTGGCAGCTGCACCAATCACCATTTTCTACGTGTACTTTTTACTGTTCTTGTGGGGTATCTTTTTATTTTTCGTCAAGTAAAGTTGGACTACAACACTTGTAGCTGTACGCTGCCTGTTTCATTTCTAGAAGAACTGTCACCTCAGTACATTTGGTACTATGGTAACAAAGAAAAACAAGTACCACTGCCTTTTCAGTATTTTGGCATCTATTGGTATTTATTCTAGTATTTATCCCTTCTGCAAACATAGTGTTACATCAAGCCTAAATATACAATCAAACTAACAGATGCAAACACTTCTCTCTATTTCTGGTTTGGAGATTGTAATGGATGTGTTCATATATGATGTCTTGATTCATAACATGAAAAAATCACAGCTCTGGGCTTTCACCCACTCAGATCATTGTTCTTTAAAGTGGGAGCAAAATGGGGAATACCTTTTATAAATGATATAAAGATGGAGAAAGAGACTGAGAGAGCTAACCTCCTGATGTGCACACAAGCTCATTATCAAATGTGTATTAGTCAGTGTGTTTAAATGTGTCCTGGCTGTGTTTGCATTTGTCATGCTTTTGTGGGCATTTCAGCATGAAGCTAACATTGTAACATCATATAAACCCAAACTGGTTATTAAAGGAGGTGGTGTCTTTCTTACATAATTTTTTAACAAAATGAGACACACACCTATTATTTCAACACACATTACACCACTCGTCATAAGATTTTAATCCGATTGATTTCCAAATAGCCTCTAATGAAGCAACAACCTCACACAAACTGCTACAATGTTCAAGAGCTTCAGTTCAGCTCCTGTTTTTGTGTTTTACAGATCATGCAGGCTACGGGCAACAACTCATTTACTCATCTCAGAATTTTTTTCTACTACAGTTTTACTCTATTCACCATTTTTATTTTATTTAGCTTTTGTATGTTTCAAGCTCTTTACTAGACTTTTTAAACTTCATTTAGCTTTTTTATGACATGTTCGATTTTGTTGATAATTTTCATTGATTAGTTTTTGTCTGTTGTCATGACTGCAACTTAATGAGCAAATTCAGCTCTACTGGCGAAACATAAATACACTTAATACCGCTTGTCAAAGTCCTTCTATGTCTTCACTACGTATGTTAATATAAATCTGGACAATTAGACATAAATTGCTGCTGCAAGGGTTGCCAGACACTCAAAATCATGATGTGGAAATTCTGTTTAGTTCCATGTAGAGATATCATTTAGATCAGCCAAGCTCAGAAACCTTTAGATTTTTGGAGCCCTTACGTTGTTTTGAAGTATAGAAAGTTTAAGGTGGTGTGTTATACAAACACCTGACAGATATCCTGTCATCTGCTCATTATGATCTAGGTTATGATCTAGATTTCCTTCACTGGTTTTTCAGCAGCAGCAGCAGCAGCAAAAAGCTTTAAAAAAATAAATAAATAAGAGTCGCCACATTGATGATAGTCATCTGGGTAAAATCGCAGTGATAAGAGCTCCTTTTAAACTGACAGAGGTGTTGACTCTGTCTTATGTCTGGCCTTTCAGCAGCTCCTTTGATGTCTTTCACAAATATACAGTCAGCAAATACCAACAAAATCCAACCAAATCTCTCTAATAATGTGGATTACATGTCAATTTATTTAATTCATGCTAAGAGCATGCATAGCAACAGGTGTGCGTATTGATGAACACACAGATTTTTTGCATTACTGGCAAATCCTGGTTTTCCTTAATGATCAGCCTCTGAACAAAAATGTTTGAAGACCACAGAGCTGGACTAGCTAGTTAGCTAAGATGGGTTTTTCCTGACTCGGACAGGAAACTTAAGCGTGGGGGTGGACTCCATCCGTAACAATGATCAGTCCCAGGCAGTAAAGCCACTGACTGTGCTTCTCACACAAAGTACTATTTCTCAGATTAAAAAAATAAATTAATAAATGCTTGGGTGAAGATATCTTTACTGTTTTTATTAAAAACTGTAAAAACATGTTGTTCTGTGTTATTTTAATTCATTTTCCGTCAGGTCTGGTTGAAGCTTTTTGTTTTTATGTGGATTAAAAAAAAGGAAAAGAATTCCTTGGTGCAGGAATCATGTCCTGAAAGGAAGATTGCTCTTCTCCTCTTGTGTTTTTTGATCAGCAGTGTTGGACCCTTAAAAAAACAACACTAACACTTGTTAGGAATTATAGATCAATAGAGCCGTGACTGATAACTCCTGTGGTTCTCTGTATCCATTTGTACAGTTAATCTCATAGAAAACAACTATATAAGCTATATACCGTAATGCCAAATACCGGAATGTAATTTATTTACATTTTATTATTAAATTTTGTGAGCACTTTAAAATTAACTCTATTCTGATTTTTTTTTTTTTTTCTTTTTAAAAATAAGTTATTTTCTGATTGTTCCAGGTGCCACCAAGGAGATAGGCTCAGCGCTAACCAGGATGTGTATGAGACACCGGAGCATCGAGTCCAAACTTAAGCTGTTTACCACGTAAGACACTAATTCTCACCCTCCACTCACACACAGCTTTGAATATAATCTTTATGTAGGAAGGAGGTAAGGCAGGTGAAGGTTTGAATGATGGTGCGGTGACACCATTTATCAGGCAGTGTGGGAATTGGGTAATTATTTCCAACAGACATATGTTAACACCAACTGTGTGTGTGTGTGTGTGTGTGTGTGTGTGTGTGTGTGTGTGTGTGTGTGTGTGTGAGGGAGTGTGAGAAAGCTGGACTTGTATGCTATCCTGATTTCGCCCATTATCACTGTCACTGCAACATTACAGCTGTCCTGTCATTACTGTCTGCTGTCATTAGCAGAGGTGTCAGTCAGTGACGCATATATTGTGTCTCATGCGGATCACGGCACATGCACTCAGAAGCCACATTATTAGGTGTACCTGTGCTGCCTGTCTGGAGTCCCCTACAAGTTTTGTTCTTCCATCTTCTTTCATCTATATAAATGAGAATGTTAAAGAAAACATCTTATTTAAAGGTAGCAGATATCTGCTATAACAGCTGCATTATTAAATTGTAAAGTTGTCTCTTTCCAGCCTGCTGAGGTAATGCTCAGGTTAAATTATTCTGTCCCTTACTGAGTAATAAAGTTGTGCTTTTACAGCCTTATTTAATATTTAACTCAGCAGCTTCATAGTAAAGACACAGCAGCAGCACATAATTTAGCATCAAGTGCACGCAGGCACAGATTCCCAGTTCAGTTATTTGAACCACTCATTTGAAGAAAAAGAAGTCTAGATTAAAGTTACTATTCAGATTGTTTGTTGTAAACTGCTTTTGTAGGGTGTGGCCAGTTTGTTTAAATTATGAAAAACAGTACAATGGAAGCACCTAACACATATACCAAAACACATTTGGGCTCTCATTCACTAAATATGGGGCCGTATTGTAAAAACCTTGGTGTCATTTTTGATCACTTCAGTCACAAAAAGCTTGTCAGCTCAGATGTTCAGTCATGTTTTAGGCAGCTCCGGAGACTCAGTAAGGTCAGCTCAGTTTTATACAAAAAGGAAATCTAGAGATGGTCATGGATGCTTTTATTTCCTCTTTTATTTTGAAAGCTGTTATACATGTAAGTCTACATAAAGTACAGCTTATTCCTATCATTCTTATTACCATGTAATTTTAGAATTGATTTTAAGGTTTTAATTGATGACTTGTTGCCAGTCTTACTCAATAAAATGTGTGAACCATGAGTAAATAAAGAGTAAATCAATAAAGATCGATACAATTTCATCACAAAGACGTTTGGTGCAGTTTCTCTCCTCCAGATATCCACAGTAACATGAGCGTATAAAAGCATTGAATTCTCACACTGAGTTTGTGAATGCGATAACTCAAGAACAAGATGATATGGGCGCTTCAAATTGATACCATGGGTGCATCTACTAAACATTTTGGATCTCAGTGACTTCTGACCTCTGGTTAGAGGTTACGTTTTCTGAAAACCTTATGAATGCGCTAACTCAAGAACAAGATGATGTAGGATTTTAAAATTGATACCATAGATGTATCTACTAGGAGGCTGAGTAGTAGAACCTACAATTGCTGGTATTTTTAAAATTGATAGAGCACTGGTCAACATGTAATTAAAGTTTTGTTTACTATTCCTTTAGTTACTGTAAACGGATGGACAAAAGTCAATTTATAAGTATCTTGATTCATTCTCAATCATCCAGGAAAGTAAATCTCCAAAAGTTGATTCTGTTCATCTGGACGTAGCGTTTTGTGGAAGAAACGTTTCGTCACTCATCCAAGTGACTTCTTCAGTCTCAGCTGACTGCAGGTTTCCCCAAATCTTATAAACAGTACATTTGCATAATGACTGAAAACAGCCCACTGAAGGAACAATGGGCTGGGAGGTCAGTTCCTTAATCATAATTATGCAAATTCTCATGACCATTGATCAACAACCACTGACCAAAACCCACTGATCAATGACCATGAGTACCATTCACAGGTAGTTGGGGAATGGCTGCAATCACAGCATTGTAAGATGGCGAAAGATGTACCCTTAGGCCCTTATTGGAACTTCACTAAAGTGCTCTTTTGATTTACAGTGTTAATTATTTTAAAAAAAATGTTTCGGCACAGTGTTTTATAAAGTGAGTCTATATCTCTTTTTGCCCTCAGGTCCCTCTCAGAAGGTCTCATCACACCTCTTGAGTTGAAAATGGAGGAGTGGAAAAAAGTGGCCAGTCAGCTGGATAAAGACCACGCCAAAGGTATGTCAACAGGCTAGCACGCACTCACAGACACTTAGGCAAAGACAAAAGCTTCCTCACTTTCTGCTTTTTCCTGTGGTTCAGAGTACAAGAAGGCCAGAGCAGACATCAAGAAGAAATCTTCAGACACCATCAAACTGCAGAAGAAGGTGAAGAAAGGTAAGAATCACCACCTTCATTTCACCTCCAGCAGGTTTTCAGCTGCACTCAGACAACAGAAAACAAGAAAAGGACAAAACAGTTTTTTCCCCATGTGTATATACAAGTTGTAAAACATGGAGATATTACAGCTTCCCCGGGCGCCTGCTTAGTGGGCTGCCCACTGCTTCACTGAGTGAATGGGTCAAATGCAGAGAAAAACAAGTAATTTCCCCATGGGGATCAATAAAGTATCCATTATTATTATTATTATTATTATTATTATTATTCATAGAAGGCTCCACCTTCTATATATGTAAGCCATCTTCCACAGTGAGCTAATCTCTGTAGTAACAACATGAATGTTTTCGATCCTGCCTTCATTGTGTTAACATGAGTGTTTTCAGCTCTCTGACGGATTATTTCATGGCCATCCTTCTGTCATCTGTGCCCCAAGAAAAACCCAATCTTAAAACATATTTATGTATTAAAAGAACAACTATGCACCACTTTGGTTTTAAGTATATAAAAAAATTAGCTCTTTCAAAGTTTTGACATTTTAGCTCAAATACTGTCTCACCCCGCAAATATCAATAGTAAACAGTCACCCTTGCTTATTTCTTTGTACTAATTTGGAGCATCTGGAGAAATAGTGGTCTCAAAAACTCATCTATCAAATGTGATACACCTAACTTTATTGGGTTTAGAAATAATCTGTAGTACTAAAACTGCACTGTTAGTTTTGCACTAGAAATTCTCATTGACCTGGCCTGTATGGCGATGGAACTTGTTGTTCCTTAAATTGTGTTCGGACTTTGGGGTAAATAATGACTTGTTGACATGGGGCTTGTTGTTGCTACCTTGCGACTGTTTGATCTTATCTCAGGGTGTATCTCCTTCGGGCTTGTTAATCTTGTTTGGTCTTGTTGGTCTTGACTTTAGAATTACGTGGATTTGTTTCCACTTACTTTGTGCTTCTTGGACTGCTTGTGTTTGATTTGGGGCTTGCTGCAATTACCTTACGACAGTAAGGTAATTGCCACTTTTAGCACAGTCAATATGAGATTAAATGTCTTCCCTACCCAAAATGGAGGGGTATAGTCAGCTATTGTGCTTATAGTAATTTTGTAATTGATCATTATTTTAAATCTGCCAATATTTTTTCACTGAATAAATACTGTGAGAGCAGCCTCTGTACAGTGAGGCCTGAGGTCAGACTCCAGGCTTGTCAGTTGGACTTGTGCCAGAAACCAGGCATACTGGCAGGCAGATACCTGTGCCACTCCCTCCCCTGTTATCAAAGTAACACACCCTGCAGTTGCAATGGTTGCAGCTAGCCTTGACATCCCATTACCAAACAAACTGAAAGCTTGCTAGGAAGGACTGCAGAAGGCCTTGTATGCTAGAAAGAAAGAAATTTAAAAAACAAAACAAAACAGAAATGCCACAAATGCACACGCTTGCATTCATAAACATACATGCATACACGAAGATTGAAATGCAACCTCAAGGCCTCTATACAAATATCTTCTCTGTCCTGTGGCTCTACAAAATCCAATGGGCAAATGCAAAGATAGAAAAATAGTTTGAGCACACATCACAAGTGCAGACCCGCCCAGGGTAAACAGTGATGCCTGTGAATTTAACATCCCTGAACACGTTTCTGCTACTCCTATTCCTTTTTGGTCCTTAATTCTGTTTTCTGTCTTTTTTCTGCAACATTCCCTTTATTCTGACTTCTGAGCTCAAAATGACTGACCACATTAGTTTCAGGCAGTCTAAAAGATCAGTAGAAAGTCAGAGCATTTGAAGAAAAGTTTGGGTTAATTACAGCTTGGGTCTATGGTTTCAGCTGTGCTTTCTACTTGTAATGATAACGCTGTGCTGAATATGTAAAGTTACAGATCTCACGTATCCGCCCTGAGCTGGTGCTGTTATGCGGGAAATTTTTATCTAAAGCTAAAAAGCTTTAATCAAGTTGATGCTAAAAATGTAGCTTCTCTGAATGTAGGTCAGTTTGAAAGTGACAAGCATATAGACAAGGCTGGCAGTGTTTCTAATCATCCCATGTTTTACTGTAACACCGAAAGTATTATAAAGTTCTCTTTGAAATAAGCTTGTCCAATGCAGTAATTGTTTATAGAAATGATGGACAAGGCTGCAAAAATTGAAATTGAGGTTTGAATGAACTGTACGCTCTCTATGAGAATTGCAAAGCTGTGAGAGACCATAAGTAAACAAGTAAGCAAAAGCAACTCAAAGACAGAGACTGAACCACAGCTTCACATGTTGTCACCACGTAATCACAGAGCACACACACACGCACATGAGAGCATTTTTTTTTCCCTCCCCTGCACAATGCACCAAAACAGTCACCAATCAGGGCTTCACATTATAATTATCCTGCTGTACAGTGCTCTCTGTGTGTGTAGACACCATATAATAAGTAGGGACAGACTGAGAGACTAACTGCTGAGCCATTTGTTGGTACAAGGAGTCTTAAACAGAAATAAAGCCCACTGCGTTTTGTCATTTTATGGATTAGCTGTATTGAAGATGTTGTTTTTGTTCAATCTTGTTCCCAGTGAAGCTTTGCAGTATTGGATTTTTTCTGCACGATCATAGTCCAGACATTGATATTGTTGTATCATAGTTACACCTACATGAAACTATGTTGAACTCCTGTATTTTTAGCAGTTTTCCTCGCTGTGCAATCATCTTTTGCCTCCTCCTCCTCCTCACAGGCTCATTTTTGTAGTCTGTTTTTGCTGATGTATGTTTGAATTAAAGGAAGACCTCATAACGGTAAACATCTGTTCCTTCACTAATCATCTCATCCCATATGATTCTCTGTGTGTGAATGTGTACAGTCTATCATTATGTGGTGCTTAACCACTTTCGGATAGGGAATCTACAACTGGTGTGCGTGCGTGCGTGTGGGAGAGAGGCAGATGATGGGAAGAGTATTGGGGAAACATAAATAAGACATAAAGGTGATTTTAAGTGTTTTAGAAAATTGATGTCATGTCTTTTATTGTCAACACTAGTTCATAGCTCGAGTTTTACTTGTTTTCACATTTTAAAAGTTGCACTACATGTCATCTACTACCTAAAAACATGTTCGGTTGAGTAGAGGTTAAGTTGTAGAAGTTGCAATGATTCACTGCATTACAAGTGTTTTCATCAGTAAACAGCACTTTCAAATTGCTGTTTTTCACGGGCGTTTGTTGGCAGCGCAGAAGATGTCGAGGAAATGTCAGATATTGCCATGAAATTTGAATTTCTGGTAATTTTCCAAGCACAAGAAGGTCACTGCCTCAGCCCCTTAGGCCTAGAGGAGGTTTTTACATGTAAATAGCCATTCTGTGAGCTATACAGATGCAAATCAGGATAGTAGAAGTTACTTCAGTTTCTAAAAGGTAGTCTCATCTTTTATTTCTGTACCATTTATTTTCCATAATGCATTGTAATCAGTGATTGTTAACTAGACTTTAATAGTTAATTTTAGGAAATTATTATGTTATTTTATTATTGGTTCAACGTTCTGCCCTCTAACGTTTGCCTCTGCCACCTCACCAGCCTTATATTTATACATTTTATACTTGCTTTGTGTTTATGCTTTCTTTAACACGAGAAATATAAACTTAATTTATAACAAAATGTAGATACAGAAGAGGGTAGGAAATGAAGGGAGATTAAACAGATCTTGCGTGGTTGATAAACTTAAACATCCTTGTGTTGCTCTGGTAATAGAGGAGGAGGAAGAGCATGAGAGTGATGGGTTAAAGTCATCATCTCTATGACTCAGCTGTGTTTACTGTATTTAAAAAAAGATGGATAATGGAAAAATGCATTAAGAGGAGAAGTAGAGAGATTTGTAAAGAGAAGACAGTTGAGACAGAAAATGTGACGTGTAAACTCTGGAAATGGAATAAAAATAAAAGATAAAAGGTGGAAAAAGGGCAGCACGGTGGCACGGTGGTTAGCACCGTTGCCGCACAGCAAGAAGGTCCTGAGTTCAATTCCACCATCAGGCCGGGGTCTTTCTGTGTGGAGTTTGCATGTTCTCCCCGTGTTTGCGTGGGTTCCCTCCGGGTACTCCGGCTTCCTCCCACCGTCCAAAGACATGCAGCTTGTGGGGATAGGTTAATTGGATAATCCAAATTGCCACTAGGTGTGAATGTGTGAATGAATGTGAGTGCGAATGGTTGTCTGTCCCTGTGTGTTGGCTCTGTGACAGACTGGCGACCTGTCCAGAGCGTACCCCGCCTCTCGCCCTACAGCTGGGATAGGCTCCAGCGCCCCCCGCGACCCTGAAAAGGATAAGCGGAAGCGAATGGATGGATGGATGGATGGAGGTGGAAAGAATAACTGATGCCATCAGACGCTGGGGATGACGACGTTCATAGTGAGGAGCAGGAGGAGGAAGCAGTATTGTTGCTTTGCTCTAAAAGGCAAGAAAGAGTTAAAAAAAAATCCAGAGTGTAAGAGAATCGAGCGAAGCTTCATGGCTGAAGATGTCGAAGAAGTGAAGAGAAGTATTTGATGGTGGAAAATAGTGAGGACAAAGGAAGAATATAATAAAGATGAGAGGTTGATAGAGCTGGAAAGCAGAGTAAGGTAAAAGGACAGCAAGAACAATGAGGTAAAAAGGAGGCGAGTTGATTTAAGAGATTAAGAGCAGGGAGGTTAAAGGACGTTAAATGTCCTCATTTGAATATCCAGACAGTTTTTGCATACAGCTTGTGCTGGTTTCAACCTGCCTTGGAGAGTGCTGCAGAAACCTTTGACATCACCTAAAACTGCCTAACCACCTGTCTCACACCAAAGACATCATCAGCATGTGACGCAGATGGTCTAGACTGTTTAATGAGTAAGCTTTTAAAAGCAGCTGGACATCAGCATCAAAATTAGTCATTGTGCTTCAAAATTATTTTGCAGGCATCATTTGGCATTACAAGCTGTTGAAATTGAACAGTCTTCATAAAACTAAATACTTGCCCTCTATATTTTTTTTATTTTACCTTTGTGTGCAGAGAAAGTCATTTTGGTTATTCCCCGGGCCCTTTTTTTTTTTTTTTTTTTTTTTTTAAAAAGCATGGATGTTTTTACACTAGTTTTAGTTCTAGTTAGCTATAATAACCTTGCACTAAATAATGAGAGATGGTATCAATATATGGATATAATTAAAGAGGTCTTAATTGATCTGCTAAGCCTCCAGTACCCAAGAACCAGGTTGGATTTGCTTTCTCTGAGTGAACAGATCATATTTTGGCTCAAGTCTAATTCCTTGGGTGTGTAGTTGGGTATGTTTTTAGGAGTTCATTTCAGATTGTGTTACATTTTTGGTCCATGGAAGATGTAGTGGTGGCTGGGAGGTTTTTGAATTCATACTTGAGCTGAGTTACTGTTGGCACTATGAGGAATTTTTCAGATGAACTCCACTAACAAATGATAATAGCAAAGTTTGATTAGGAGAAATCTTAAACATTAAGTTAAATGACAGTCATGTCCTTTTTTATTTTCAATTTTCAGTTTTGTTAGATTTTTAGATTCTAAAGTCTAACAAAACTGCAAGTGACACAGAGCAAAGAAATGTTCATTTTTTAAGTTTGATGTGGAATCTGGTTAACCATATTTTAGACACAATAATTGCATTTAATACAAAGAATAATTCATTTTATAGCTGCCCACAGCTGCTTTTTCCTTTTGGGATTCTGTATTTTTTACAATTAGTAAAGTTGTATACAGTAATACGAATATCTTCCACATCTGCATTTACCTTTTCACACTTTTGTATTTGTATTTATATTTTTGATCTTTATAGCAGCAGTTTAGAGCAACAGTTACATCAATGCACTTAACATATGGGAAGATAAATACCCTACAATATTAGTGAGAAAACCCCAATGGTCACACGATCTTACTTAGTAAGTAGACATAAGTAGACACTTCAGAACCAGGCACAGTAAAGGGGGAGTGTTGTGCAACGGCTGGTTTTGGGGGTAAGAGGAAAGATAAAGAAATGGGATCATGGAGCGATGAGGCCAAAATACAAATTAAAGGAAAGAGGAGACAAAAGTTAATGACATGCATTAACAGCATATAAACACACGGGCGGTGAAAAGAGTAGTAGTCTGAGCCTATAGCAGCATAACTAAGGGATGGTTCAAGGTCTCCTGATCCAACTTTATCTGTAAATTAAAAGGAAAGTTTGAAGCCTATTTTCAGAAGTAGATCGGGTGTCTGTCTCCTGAAGCCAGACTTGGACCTGGTTCCACAGGAGAGGTGTCTGATAGCTGAAGCTCTGCAACTAGTTCTACTTTGCAAACTATAAGAGCCACAAGGCTGCACTTAGAGAGTTAAGTGCTCCAGAGATAATATGATACTATAAGATATGATGGGGCCTGATCATTCATTATTTAACCTTGCATTTACTGCAACCGCTGCACCACCACTGTGCATTATATATGTATTCGGGGCCTGATTTAGTCTATTCTTTTGTGTCATTAAGTCTTATTGTTGTACAAAAATAAAAATGCACTATTCAGCCATGCTGTTGCAGTTTACAAAGACAATATTCACTGCAGCTTGTGTGGAAGCAGCTCCACACACTGATAAGTGACCTCTTTCCTCATACTGTTTGACTGACAGATGATTACAGGGAAGTGCAGTCCAGAGGAAAAAGATTCCTCTCATTAACTTCTCAGGTTACATGTGTGTGACTTGAGTAGAATTAATTTAGATTTAGCTCTGTTAGATTTTGGCTTGCCTGAGGCATTTTCGTTTGTGTGTTATACATTGTTAAGCCATAAAAATCTAGAGATTGAGAAAATTAATGTCAAAATGGCCACAGGAACAAATTCTCAAATGCATTGAGGTAAGCTGGAGCTACATTTGGAAGCATCCATGAGGTGTTTTTACATTATGTCTCCCAGCTGGTGAGAATTAGCTTTGCGTGAACTGTGTTTCACCTTTAACGGCATGAATTTGCAGGATGGAGCTTCTGAGTTCAGGTCTTTGTGTTTTTGTGGGTGTTGAGCTGGAGCCTTGTAGAAACAGCAGCCTGTGTGTGTTTCCACAGAGCCTAGAAGTCAGACTAACAGCACACGCGGACACTGAGCTTCTGTTAGCAACGTGAAATTATCCTCAGTCTTCTCCATGCTCTCACACACACCTGAGGGAACAGGCTGTGTTTAGGTTGAGCTTAACGTCTGCACAGTCTTCAGTGTGTGTGGGTTTGTGTTTGGCTGTGGAAATTGCTTCTCACTGTTTTTCACAGGACTTGCTGTCCCCGTCTCTGTTTTTCCTACTTCTCGCTGTTGAAGTTTGAAAGAGGTCTTGTTTGCACCATGTTTGCTGGAAAAATATTTCAAGCTTTGTTAAAGAACAGTTGAACAGAAATCTGGTGAACAGATAAGCCCGGGGATCAGTTTGTGGGATTTTGCAGGTGGCTGTGAGCTGTAATATGAGATGTTAGATGGCTGTAATTCTTCATTTGAAACAATCATCTGCTTGCAAGTGATGGAGTTCAGTAAGAAAATATTGCAAATAAAATGTAGTCAGTATGAAAATACTCACTATATCATATAGCCCAGTGGCATCTATCCTAACTGATAGTGTTTGTTAACTTACCTGCATTTAGGTTCTCAAACTAAAATTCATCTAAGGCTGACAGATAAAAGTGTCAGAGACTATATAGATATTCTTTGAGCAATATCAAGTTAAAATAAAATGAAGAAACTGTGTATGAAACATGAAAGCTGCTGCTTTGCAAAACATGATACTTTGAATTCTTTGAAAACTTCTTTCACCGCCTCTGGGCTTCATTTTTACATCCAGTGGTTGTTTCCACAGTTGGGTGGTCTGCAGGTCAGAACTCTGTTTGTCCTCTCTACCTGTGGGTCTGAACCGCCAGACTCAGACCAGACAACACTGTACCAAACAGTTACACCTACAGACTCTGTTATTCCTCAGTGGCACTTAATTATTCCTGAAGGGAAATCTATGAGAGACTTTCTGTACCACTAAACCTGGTAGTTAACCTCCCTCTGCTCTCAAAGAGTGTGTTGTGCTGAAGCATGTGGAAAGTAGAGCTTAATACAAGTTTCAAGTCTGTGGAGGCAGACTTCCCGCTTCAATTTTCAGTGTAGGGGGTTGCCTCTTAATTTGAGGGTATTTAAAGGCTTGAGATCATTGCGTTGTGGGGATGAGCCACAGATACTGATTGTGTTGTCACTTGTACTGAGCTTTTAATGCAGCCATACTGTGACTTCACATATCTCTAGTAGAAATCTAGACTATAGTGGAAAAGGTTTTTAAACTGACCCTTTGCCTTTAACAAAGAAATAAATAAATAATCCACCCAGGAGCTTTGGACTGACAAGACTTGCTTCTAAAATTCATTTGGTTACATCTCTGCTCTGTCACATTCTCCCCCATATCCTTTGAAATGTTTTTGTAACATTCTCCTCCTCCAGTAACATTGAATGATTCACAGTTCAGAAATAATCCTTATTGCTTTGGTGACATCAAACATCTGTTGAATTTTGTGGAGGAGCAGTTTGCACTGACATTGACTTTCTTTGTGCTCACAGTGGCGACACATGGAGCATGTGTTATAAATGCCATAAAACATTTAAGTCATGTCTTTTACACACCATTTCAGATTGCCTGAAGTGATTTTAGCTTAACTTCAGTTTCAGAATCTTTCTAGTGCAACAAATCGGTCAGATTCTTAAGGGAATCCTGAAAATTATCCTGAAGAATTTGGTCTCAAAAATGTGCTTTGCTTTTTGTTTCTCCACTTGGATGTTTGAACTTCGCAGCAGAATGACGTATGTGCCGGTTCTGACACCAGAAGGCTGTTTTTACGTTTGTCTGCTGAAAAGGGGAAAGTTTCTTTGCACTCACCTTAAATGAGTTTAGCACATGTAGGTACAAGCAGGTCCAGTGTGCAGCTTACAGAAGTGTGATGTGGAAACTTGTGGGCTCCAGTGGAGAGACGCTGAGAATCTTGCGTGGAAATATCTGTTAGTTATGCAGCTTTGACCTTATACTACAGCCTGTCAGTGTGGCATGAAGACTGTTAGTTTGGAGTGGAAAAGAAAGAAATGAGGGAACGGATTTGATCACAGTTCACTGAAGAGACAGAGCCTTCTGTGAGCTGGTGAGAAAAAAAAAAAAAAGTTCTTTGACTCAAAAGTGTGTATTCAGGAGTGTTTTGGTTTTTGGGGGTTTTTTTAATGGCAAAAATTACATTTTGATGATTGTCAGTGACGAGTCCATATTCATAAAAACAGCCATGACCGTGTGTGCTGGTGCAGGATGCAGTTGGCACATTGTAAGCTAGCTGAAAGCTGATGCAGCATTTAAATGGATTGTTTTTTGTATGTAATCTTTATATTGGAACCTTGGAGTGCACCAGACTGAATAAATTTGGAGAAAAGTTGATGCTTTTTGAATCAAGGATCCAGGACGTTAGGATTTCAGTCTACCAAATACTTGGCATTTAACACAATTCAGCACTTTGTGTGTCATATTTGAATTCAGTTGTTCATATATAAGCCTTTGCTCACTTTATCTCAGTTAATGTGCCCTCTTCAGGTCTAATGGCTGGCGGTGTAAAAGAATAGACTCTGTATCAAAGATTAAGACAAGATGATGCCACCCATTAGTTACCGAAGTTTTGTTGTGAAACTTTAAGCAGACTTTTTTTTTTACAGTTGCCATCTTGGTGTTTTCTAATTGAGAAACTAGGGGATACTACACACTCATAAGAGGCCAGCTGCTTTATCTTACTTTGTGAGTCAAATGAGGACCATAATGTAAAAAATATATATAATTTGGTTTTAATAACACTCGAAACCAGCATTTGAGATCAGAGTTTCACCTGGAAAGTGTTTCCTAAGTCTATAGAGCAATAGGGTAATTTTGTCATGGACTAACAAGGAGTTATTCCCTAATGGCCATTAGAAAGGTTTCAGGCTTTAGGCATCAGCTAAGCATAATACCCAGTCTGCTTTACAGGGAGGAATAAGAGCTAAAATGGTGATGACAGAACTGTAAAATATCATCTTCAAGGCAGATCACTCCTGAACTGTCCCATGGCTAGCTTTGTGAAGGCTATTATTGTCTAACAAAGACTCGAGGTTGTTGCAGTGGTGAGCTGGGTTTCAGGGCTTCTCATGACTCATGTGACAAGCCTGGTATGGTTCACATGCTGGCATAGAGTCCAGTAAACAATGTAGTAAATCAAATCAAAGGAGTCAGAGAAAGGGAAACCAATGTCCGTTTCTCTTCCTCAAACTCAAATTCCATCCCACTCTAAAGCACCTCAATTACTCAGAGCCTTTTACTGACACGTTATTGAAGGAATTCTAAGCATGCAAGATGCCTGTTAACGACAAAACGCTCAGTCTTCTTAATCTGAGCTGGGAAATCCTACATTGCCATACTAATTTTCACATTTTAGGCACTTATCCTTCTGTGTGCGCTGAACATAAGGCCGGGCAGGGTGTGTGACAAACAGCTGACTGCGTGTGTGTGTTTGCATGTGTCTCTTCACTGCTTTTATGTGGTGCTGTTCTACCCTCTGGTGGTAGCATATGGGTAACACATTGTGAGCCTGTGTGGTTTCCTTCACACACAGTATTGCTCATTATAAGGAAGAGATGTTAATGTTAATGTTGTTTATAAGAACTGTGATACTTGCTTTGGTTAACTGCCTCCACACCATGAATACACCAAAAGCAAATATTTTTAGATTTAACATTAGCTGGTTGTTATATTGCAGTAGAAAGTTGATCAAAAAGTTAAGGATGGATTTGTGAAAGTTTTTACCACAGATGGCGTGGTGGGAATTTTTTCACTGTTGTGTAATCAAGCATCAGGACATTTGCATAATATCCTCATTTTTCGAAAAACAAATTAACGCCGAATCAAATTAAAATTAAACAGTGGGAAACATTGTGGTGATAATGTAATTAAGTGCAGACTCACAGCTTTCATTTGATGGGTTTTACACAAAATAAATGTATATACTGTTACAAAATTACAGATGGTTTTTAAACATAGCATTTTTCACAGGTTTAAAAGTGTTTGGAAAACTAAAACGATGCCTATCATTCATTTGCACGAATTTCTATGTAAAGTTTCTGTGTGGTTTCCTCCACACACAGCTGTTTCATTCCTTGGGATTCTTTTTGAGATCTTTACTGCAGCTGCCTTCTGTTTCTGCTTGTTTGTGGTAATTTTATCCTCAGTTTTTCCTTCCTGCAGTGAAAAACATTTTTAGATGAGCTGAAGTGGAGAAGTCAATTTCTTTGCCTTAAGGGTTTCTTGAGTTGCGTTTGCTGTACGTTTAGGGCCATCATCCGTCTGTACGATGGCTCTATCATGAGCCTTTTCTTCTACATACTCTTGTCCTCTCATCATTGTTCCAGGAGTGTGTGTGTAATACTGGTGATTTGTATCATGAAGCTAAAATATCAGAATTGCTTTGGACTACAGACATTTCTGCTGTCTCCATATATTTCTATCATCTGGACCGATCTACCATCAGTTCCTCCTGTTTGTGTTTTAGGGAAGGATGAAGCTCGGGGACAATTGGACAACGCGCTGCAGGACGTCAATGTGCGCTACGCTGTGCTGGAGGACACCGAGAAGCGAGCTGTGTGCAGAGCACTGATAGAAGAAAGAGCTCGATACTGTAGTTTTGTCAGCATGCTGAAGCCTGTGCTGGTCAGTTGTGTGTGTGTGTCTGTGTGTGAAAGAGGGATACAGAACAAGACTTTTTCAGACTTTTCTAATCTGGCAAAGTAAAATAAAAGGAGCTTGTCTTGTAGGACCATGAGATCAACATGCTGGGTGAGGTGACACACCTGCAGACCATTCTGGAAGATCTGACAAACTTGACAGCTGAACCCAATAAACTTCCACCAGCCAGCGAGCAGGTACCTTAACCATCTTCTCCATCTTTACTGATCTCTCAGTTTTTCTCTAGCACCCTCTGCAGGCCTAATATTACCCTTTTAGTGCTATTACTCTGTTTTCCCCAGATTTGGATTCTCTGTGGTGGGAGACTCTCATCCACAAATATTTTAATTGCCAAGTGCTGTGACAAGTTGACAGTAGCTCTTGTTCTGCAACCTTGGTGAACTTAATGTTGCAGCACACAGATCAGTTTTTGCAACAGGTTATGATTTGTGGCTCTTCCGCTTACTGCAGATCAAAGCAATTCAACACATGGAGGTGGGGCTTCTCTAAAGAAGTAGCCCAGCATGACAAACCATTTAATCAGCAGGTCCTTGTCATTTAAAAAAACAACAAAAAAACGAATTTGCATTAAAAAAAAAATTAAAAAATTCATTTTTCCCCCTTGAATGAAAAAGATTAAAAGAACCTTAAATTTCAACATAAGAGTGAAGACATTGTTTTCTCTGACAGATTATAAAAAATGCTCAAGCTGCCAGAAACATTTAGGTGGCTGTTAATATGCCTGGAAGGCCCCGCCCAAGTACATTAGCAATTTCAAGGCAGATGATGTTTTGTTTTTTTATTTTGTGTCTTATTTTCAGCAAATGTCAGAAAAAGACTACGACCAACAGTGATTGGCTCTACTGAAAGTGCTGTGTATGTATGCAAAGCATGGTTTATCTGCGAAGACCCATCTTTGTCCAGAAAACTACACGCTGTATTTTATTTTGACCCACACTGTCATTAACTAACTTGGTTCTGGTAATACCCACTGGAGTTGCAAATGTGTATTAATCCACCACTGAATATAGTTCCAGCTTCAGCACTTCCTGTATTTCTGAGCTTTATGCCTTCAGTAGAAACATCCCAACTTTGGAAAATAAAAGGAAAAACACCACAGCTGTCTTTTGTGTGTATTACAGGTGATCCTGGACCTTAAAGGTTCTGATTTCAGCTACACCTATCAGACACCTCCAGCTTCTCCCAGTAACACTCTCTCCAGGAAGAGCAGCATCAGCAGGTGGGTTACACACCAAAGCTGATATCAGTTTACAACATACAGTATTTCATATCACTTCATTTCACATTCTAATAATATCAGTGTGCATTGCTGCTTTCTTTTCATTTTGATGTTTTGTCACAGTGTTTGTAACTTTACTGTGTGTACTGCACTATATTTAAAAATCACACCTTAAACTTTGTTTCTGTGCAAGTTGATGCAAGTCAAAGTTAAATCCAGGCTCAGACTACATATTTTTCTGAGTTGTGATAATCAAAGTGTCAGATTGGACAGTTACAGTCATAAAGTCGTGCCTTTTTATGACTGACGCACATGAGAGTGTGCACGTTGTGCAGAGGTGATAACTCGAGATGTCCAGGATGAGAGTGTAAACAGACAATCACAACAAAGCGTGTTATATTACTGGCTTTCGGCTCCATTTCAAACTTTCACTGAGCTTATAGCAGCAACTTCATTCCTCTTTCACTTTGTTGTGTTTTGCAGTGTTTATGGCTTTTAATTCTTAAATAAGTTCTTTATTATGTGATTTTCACATTCCAGACAGTCGCTGCTTTTTTCTTTCTTTCTTTCTTCATTTCTTATTTTCTGTGTCTTGGCCTCATAGCTACCAGTCAGGATCAGTGAGACATGTTCCCTCTTTGGACTCTATCAGCTGTGCTGTGGATGGACTACACATGCAGGTAACGCACTTTTTAACCTTTGTTACAACAATTTTATTTCTGTTGTTCTCAAAAATACTGTTAAGAATATATTGTACACTATGTGGCCAAAAGTACATGGTCATCCCTTTTCACACACTCCTGTGTCTTTTAGCTCAGTTTTTTTATTTCCAGGACAGTAATGGTAAATCTTTCTTATATAATTGTAGAAAGCAACTTCCTTCTAATTCAGATGAACTTTCTGCACTGCATCCATACTGTGCTTGCTAACGTTAACAGAGAATCACTTCATCCTCTTGTCCAAATATTTTAACATTTGGCTAAAAAAGGTGTATATATGTAAAATGGCAGCACCAAAAATGCTGTACTGACAGTTCAAAATGCAAAATATAGCTGAGGGCACGGTGGTTATGTCCATCTTTCTTAAATAGCTTATGGCCGACGCTTCCAAAGTGCATTTAAAATCAGCCTGACAGTTGTGTGTGTGCGCTCAGCTTTAGGCCAGATCCCCCAACCTCATTGTTGGACTTTAAAACCTTTCTGGCTGAATGGGAACAAATGTGGGCAAATGTTAGCAGCAGATTAATGCCCAGAAATCACAAGTGTAGCATTTGGGGCTGTCCATTGATTTCTAGCCATATACTGTACATCAGTGATATTAAGATACTCTTATTCATTCAAACGTATATACTTTATAGTTTTAAATCAAATTTCCGCAATAAATAAAGCAAATTCTGGTCAAATATTTTCAATATCTTTAAAGGTGCATTTCACTTAAATATACCATTCCTGCAATGCTGTACACTCCACATTCTTCAGGCTTCATCCACATTTTAAAATGACACTGTCAGCTTTAAGGATCTTCAAAATAAAAGCTTGTAACAGTAACAACAAAAACAAACACATGCCACTCTAACCCTTTCCTGTGTGTAGCGCTGCTCCTCCCCCTATCTGCTCACCGGCTGCGATGAAAGCGGTCGATCTCTCAGCGAAGGGAACTCCCCCTCTCGCCTCGGCCGTCACGGCAGCCGTGGTCGCTATGGTTACGCAGCTGGCTATGGCCACCGCCCCGCTGAGAGTCGCCGCTTTAGCCGCAGGGATTTGAAAACTGTGAGGAAAAAACTATATAACTATTACATTCCTCCCGACCACCCGAGTGCCGTCCTGTGATTTTGACCCTTTTGTCTTCCATTGGTGTGAATCTGGTTTCAATGTCACATTGGCTCCAGCTATTTTACCTCTTTTGTTTTTTTTTTAATTCCACATTTTTTCATCAGCTCACACCTTCAGTTTCACCTTTAATTGTCTACGGCCTCCTCCACCCTCAGTGTCCCAGGATGGATCTCATATCTCAAATCCATTTTGTTGTAATTTTAGACGTAATTCTTGATCCCATTCCATAAAAAATGTTTCTGAGCCTTCACAAGTACAGTTCTAGGGACTCTGTAATTGTGTGAGTATTTGCAGTATTTGTTTATTTATCAGTGTCTTTTCTTTTCTTTTTTTCATTCTCTTTAAAAGTGGTTTTGTGTCAACTTTTTTATGCTTATGTTTCAGATTTATGTGTTACAGTTAAGTACTGTACTAATATTCAATTAAGAAAAACCTTACTTTTCTTGATAGCTTTTAGACTCAAAATGACACTTCTTTAGAGTTTTTTTTTTTTTTTTTTTTTTAAGGAAAAAAAAGTCAGGTCTCTTCCCTGACTGCTTTCTCTAAGCCAGGAGTTTAGCTGGAAATGCTGTGGTCATTTTAGCTTAGTTGATGTTGGATTTTTGGATTAGGAATTCTAAAAAACTGCCCATAATATATTTTTGATATACGATCACCTGGACATTTAAAAGATTCATAACATCCCACTCCTTATTTTCAGTAGCAGTGAATGTAATAATTTGTTTTCTTTAAAAAAAGAGAAAAAAAATCAAACCCGTCCACTAATGGCTTTACACAAAGCCAAACGTGACATATTTATTTTACTTTTTTCCTTGTTAACACTGTTATTTAATAAATAACACGATTGCTTCATCCCACCTCAAAAGCAAGCCTTCTCCTTATCTCAAAAACCTGTTATTTGTCTCCCGCCGCTAAGACGCCCTTTCTGTTCTTGAATTTTGGCGTAATGGCCTTTTAAACTGGTGTCATTATTGCTGTCAGTGGTGTCTTGTCAGTCGTCCTGTAATAAAAATGTAAATTTATGTTTAAAATTGAGGAAATTATCTCAAAATTACGTGAGAAAGAACAAAATCATTAAGGGTTCATGTTGCTGTTGAATGAGGAACTTTTATTGATATTTTTAAAATGACAAATAAGTATTTTCTGTGTGATGTTTCTCTCAGTAAAACGCTGGCTGAACTGCTAACATGTCGTGTTGATGGTCTAACATCAGCAGCCATTATGCAAGTCTGATATATAGAAAATAGAGCTTGTTTCTTACACATCTGATTAAAACTGATGGCTGTGCTGACATGGATGTAAGTTACAAGCTTTTATTACAAATGTATATTCTGTCAATTTCTTTCCACCAGAGACTTTTATGATGGCTGAACAGAACTATACTCTCTGTACTCTCTGCGGTTGATTTGTGATTCTACATTTGATGATTTGTACCTTTGATCCGCTCTGACTTGGTTTCTTAATGACAGGATTCAGTTGGGTCCACCAATCAGCTGGCCTCTGGGGGAACTGGAGGGGCGGAGAACGGCCTCTTGGCCCCTCCACACAATGCCTACATACATGGAGAGCGAGCTCGCGCCATGTCTGCATCTGGAAAGGTAAAACCCACAGAAAGCATATTTGGATTCTGGTGATTGTTCTTGTAAAATCTCATCTGTATCTTTCAGTCTACATGAAACTAACTGAAACAGTATTTGTGTGCTGTCTAAAATAATTTAAAAAACAACAAACAAACTGTGTTTGCTTGGAAAGCATACGGAAGGAATTGATGCCATCTTTATTGAGACTGGGAGGGTTGTTTGTGTATTATAATGTAAACCTGCAACACTCACAACACAAATGTTAAAACAAAACCCCAAAATATTAAACATTTTTAAACATCAAAGCTGTAGCAGCAAACAAACAACACTAAAGTGAAAAACTAATAAAAAGCTAAATAGAAATTAAAAGAAAAATACAAAACAATACATGAATGTATTTAAATTTCTGTTTAAATAAAACAACAAAAAACCCACAAACTAATAACAGCTGAATTAAAATGAGAAAAACCACTGTGGAAATTGCTGAAATGAAATGGAACTGTAACAAAAAAATTCACGAGAACGAATTAAAAATCAAAACTAATGATAAATATTAAAGTAAAATAATGCTGTACTAAACATCCCTGAAGACACGAGTTTATTTTACGTTTATATTTTTTGTTTACTGATCCAGTCTATGAACTAAGAAAAACTGTTTATTAAAACAAAACATAATAAATAAAAGTCAGAAAATGCATGCAAGTGTATTTTCAATGGTATATTATAGAGTTCAAAAACAGCGGAATTGGATCTTTAAAATAACCAAATCATCCACCAGAGGGCAGCAGGAGATCAGAGGACTAAAATGATCTGCACCCCTAATCTTATGGCGGCTCCTCTTCTCTTTTGTTTCTTTCTACTGTTATCAGTACCTTGTCTGTTTTGCTTTCCTCCTTTTCTTTGTCCTCCCATGTTCTTGCTTCCTGCTTTCAGGGAGTGACAGGAAGAACCAGGAGGTGCTGTTATGGCACTCCACTGTGACAGTTTAAGTGCTTCGGGGAAAAAAGAGAAGTTCTTTGTATTTCATCTGTGTGAAATTGTCACAGTTGATGTTCTCAGCCAGCATACAGATCCTTGTGGTGAACTGGTGTTTTTGGTGCTAAACAGGCTCTAAAAGGTGGTTGGTGGTTCTTGTGCAAACATCCTGTGGTTAAACGCACAGGTGATGTTCTGAGTCTGACAGTCATGGAGTTAAAACTACAAAGATGACATTCAGAGCGGGCTGCTTCTGTGGTTTTTCTCTAAAGCAAAATAAATAAATAAAAAAACTTGTTCCAAATACTCAAATTACATTCATCACTAATTGACTTTATGAATTAAAAGACACCTGAACTTATTTTACCTGGAGCCCTGAACATGCAGGCATATTGATAACCCAGCAGGAGGCAGAGGACGAGCATAGATTATTAAAAAGTCTCAAAACTAACAAAGTTGTGAGCCACTTTGTTAGCTTTGTTTGTTAGCTAGGTCGATCATATGCAAAAGCTCTTTTACAGGGATTTTCCTCCATAGAGGAATTTTTGGTGTCTCAAGTTGATTTGGCTGGAAATAATGAAAACATTTACAGAATGTTAACACTTTAAAAAATGAAACGTTAAATAAAACGTATTTTTATTCATGATTATGATCTAAATGCACTGCCTTTACTATATTGTGCTTATTTACCTCGTCACAATCCCGAAGGCCGATTATGAGCCAAGAAAATGCCTTTCTGTCCTATTTCTGCTATTGAATTTTATTTTTATAGCACTTTTCAATCCAAAGTAGTTTATTATAAAAAAATAAATAAATAAATAAATAAAAGGGTTGCTAAAAATTAATGCTGAATACGTTTAAAATATTTACATAAAATAGCACAAACACCCCCTGTCCTCCAACCACACTTTCAAAAGCTTGACAAAAGTTTTGCGGATGTCACTTTGGACAGAAGCTTTGACCGCTGGATGGTCAACAGTGAATGAGAAGCATGATCTTGCGGGAGTATATAGATCTTTCGTTAGTTGAAAAGTTGTAACCTCATCCGTCTCCTTCTTTCACTCCTTTAGCACTGCTTGGCCCAGGATCAGCTGGCATTGTCACTGGGTGCGCTGAATTCTGACGCCCCGAGAAGCAGCAGAGATTCTCTGCACTGTTCCAGCGGCTATAGCACCCAAACAACCACCCCGTCCTGCTCCGAGGACACTATACACACCCACAGTGAGTACATTAAAGCACAACACTTCTTTTTATTTATACTAAACACAGCTCACTGTGCTGTTAGGATTTTTTTGTTGCTGTTGTTTTTGTCCTAGAGATAATAGAAAATCGAATTGAGCTCTTGATTAAAAGCTGTTTGAACCAACTATGTGGCCGAGACGAACATCATGTGATCCAAATACAACCTAAAGTGGCAGCAGCACCGCCAACAATAAAGCAATTAGATGTTGTGTTTATTATGAAAATGGAAACCCATTCTCTCACGGAGCCATAACCTTGGTGTGAATTGCTGCTTGTCTGGCTGAATTTCTCGGATTTACCCTTTAGTGGGTGTCATTTCTGATTTCTGACAGTGAAACTGACTCTCTTGACCTGCCTGCTGTTCACTTGTTTTTTCTGTGCTTTTCTGGTGTATCAGCTCATCTTTACTTCTTTTCCTGTTGTATTTCTTTGAGTAGTTTTGTGTTTTCTTGGTTAAACTGCCTTCCTTCTCTTCCAGCTGTAAAGAGAGATCCTCCTATCTATGGTAGGTCTCTGACTGCCTGTATTTCTGCCTGCCTGCCTGTCTGCTTATGTCACGTCCAACATACCATCAAATCTACTTTTGGTTCATCTATTAAAGATCTTACATCAGCTGAAAGAGCACTGTTTATTTAAAAGAAGCAATAAACGTTGTCCTTATTTTCAAATATTAGAATCTTTTTGGCAACGATAAAATTATTAATTTTGGTGCCTGTCAGGGCACTTGTATGGCCAATTTTAATAACCTAATCATTAGTGGCTGCAGTTTCCTCTTGTTATCTCGGTTATCAAGCACAAGGAAAATAAAATCTCTCTTCTCAATTTTACAGTGTTAGTGTTACAAAACATAAGCATTTTCTAGGCTTCAGGACTGCGATTTTAAACATCAGCAAATTATCGATGATTCACTTGTGAAGCATGGTGCCCAGGAGGCAACACTTCTCTGGATAGTCACTTCTTGCTTACCCAGCAGATCCTTTAAAATAAATAAATAGATAAATAAATAAAGCTCCTTTTGTATCAAAGTATAAAGTGATGTAAAAATTGGCTAAATCTTGTGACACTGCTGTGAGGGCATCAGGCGGACAAGCTGACATTGTTTATTTTACCCATTAAGTTAATTAATACATTTTTGGATACAACGTTAATCCAGGTATGGAATTTATTTATTTATATATTTTTTTTTTAGCTTAGTCACCCAGCTTATAGGAGACTGAGGTTTCTCCCATCACACTTGCTTGCAAAGAGAAGACATTAATTACTCACATTTCATATTTCTGGTGTTGATGCTAGCAGATGAGAAGCTGCCAGAAGCATTTAAATTACGTAGTCCCTTTTTTTACTTAATTTTGGAACCCAAAACAAACAGAACATTAGAAACAAATTCAGCTGCTTTGTCTGTAATTTACTTCCTCCTGTGTGTGTCTGTGTGTGTGTTTGACCTTTTCAAATTTAATGTCGTTGCCATGAATTGACGTCTGTTTTTAACCTTATTATTTGGAACATTGAACTGGAGCTTTGCATGCGTTTTAAAAGTAATTAGGTTGCATGTTGCCCTGTTTTTGTTTGATAAGAGTTTCCACAATGATGCATCCCCTAATTGTTCATTCACAAACATGACAGTGAGTCACTGATGTGATTATGTGCTCCTGCTGCTTCTGTTGTTTGTCTGTCAGGTGAGCAGATGAGAACCCTTTACAAAAAAAAAAAAAAAAATGTCACTGAGATAATCCAGAGGTAATGAAAGGTCTGCCTGAAAGCAGAGCAACTAACATTTTAACATTCTCTCCCCATCTCTGCAGTCGACTATGAGTCCATCTCTCTCCACGGAGACACTGACTCTATCTCCTTACATCACCTCTCCCACGGCAACAGCCAGTCAGATTTCGACAAGTCATCGACCATCCCGAGAAACTCCGACCTCAGATTCCAGTACCGGGAGTTCATCCACTCCAAGCGTCCTGCCTCTACTGTCAGCCTATTGGCTGAGTCCGACTTGAGTGGTGTGTCTAACCGCCAGATGCCATCCCACACGGCAACCATCAGGCGCAAACCTTCATCTAAGCCGCCTTTTCGCAGAGGAACAATCAGTGGTGGGGTTCCCATCCCCATCTCCACCCCGCAGGTTCCACTCAAACCCCTCGGCGGAACCAACGGAAGCGATGAGAACGTTTTCAAAGTGCCCTCTTCTGTAGGTTTAGGTCACAGTAAACTCTGCACCTCCACCCAGAGCCTTAGTGCTTTACCACCCTCCTCCTCCCCATACTACCAGATTGTCCCAGGCCAGATGCCCATCCCAGTGCCCATACCCACTGTTCCTTCACTGCCATCTGAGGGAGGGAACAGTGTCAAACAACAGCAACAGAGGCAATACCAGCAACATCAGCAATACAGTCAACCACAGCAACAGCACAACCAGCAATTCCAGATTCAACAGATTCAGCAGCAACAGCAACAGATTCAGCAGCAACAGATTCAGCAGCAACAGTTCCAGCAGCAGAAACAGATTCAGCAGCAACAGTTCCAGCAACAGCAACAGATTCAGCAGCAACAGTTCCAGCAGCAACAGTTCCAGCAGCAGAAACAGATTCAGCAGCAACAGTTCCAGCAATGGCAACAGGTTCAGCAGCAGTTTCAACATCAGCAGCAGCAGCAGCAGTTCCAACAGCCCCAGATTCAGCAAGCCCAGCAGCTGCAGCCTCAGCACGATCAGTATCAGCTGCAGTTGAACCAGCAGCAGAAACAGAAGCTGTTCCAGCAGCAGCAACAGCAGCACCAGGCCTACACTACTCAGGCAGAGCCCTCCGGTGTGCCCAACAACATCAACTACCAGCCCCAGGCTCCTCCACCCTCCAGCCAGGACCAAAACCCTGAGCAGGTCACCCTAGAAGAAGAAGAAGAAGAAGAAGAAGGAGATGGAGGAGGCAACAGAAACATGTTGACCCTTCTTAGAGGAGTAAAGCTCAGAAGGACCATCACCAATGATCGCTCTGCCCCTCTCCTACCCCCTCCAACCAATCACAAATGAGGCTGACCAGCAGATTTTTATTTCTCTGCTAAACTGTTAAGTTTAGTTTGGTTTCTGAAGAGATATCAGAGTGTGTCAGCACAGAGAAAACTCAAACACACTTTGAAAGTGTTGACAGATTGATTTTTTTTCGCTGGAACTCAACATTGCTTGTTTTATTTTATAAATTTACTTGATTGCCCTTTTAAATTTATGTTTTAAGCATTTTTGAGACTTTTCTGTTGTTGCAGCAAACGTCTTTTTGCCTTTTTTTTTCATGCATTTTGATTGTGGATAAAGTTTTTGTGTGACTCAGTCTTACAGAAAGAACTTTTGATTTGATTATTTTAGTTGGTACTCACTTCCTGGTCAGAAAATGTCATTAGGCAGAACAGGAAGCTGTTAGCATCTTTGGCCTGGCTGTGTTTGATTTGCTTTCTGCTTAGTCTCCCAGGATGGCGGGGTTTATCAGTAGTTCAGTGGACTCACAGTGGTTGAACCATGATCGTGGAGTTTCGAATTTACTGACTCTGGGTCAGTGATTGTCTGGTGTATTTGATCTGAGTATTTAGTTGGTTTCTGGTCATCTCAAAGAGCCAAATGCTAACACTCGTGACTTTGCATCTGGCTTTAGATTTAAATAAGGTAGAACAAGAAAGAGTTTGAGGACACAAGGACTGGGTTTGAGATATATTGAGATATATATATATATTTTTAAGTGGCATATGGTCTGAGGTCACTTGATTGCTCTTACCTTAGATTGGAGATTTGTGCCACTCCTGGGACTCCAAATGTTTCCTCTGAACGTGAGAGTTTGTGGAATACAATGAAAAATGTTACTGTGGGGAAAAACTCTGGTTTGCTGTGTAAATAAGCATCAAATTTTTTTTAGAGCAAAAGTCACAAATAGACAGCGGTTTGTTGGCAACTTTATGAGGCAACACTGATGTTTCAGAAGAAGCGGCTTGACAAATGTGGGTTGCATTTTTGCTAAACATAGCTGGCTATGATGAGCTGAACTGTAGAACAAAACTACCACAGGGGACTGATGGTTTGAATGTACTTTATAAGGTAAACGCTGCCATGTTTCAAGACTTAGATTTAGTCTAGACTTAGTCTTTAGATTTATTTACACAGATATTTGCATCAACAAGAATGCTTTAAACATAATTTTGTTAAAGAGATATTGTGGACAAGATACTACATGAATACCAAGAAATAGGTTTTTGGCATTTCTTGTTACTTGGTGACCAACATATACATTAATCCAAAACAACTTTAAAGTAATTGTTTGTAGTTCTCTTTATTTCCACTATTATTGGAACCCACAGAACCTATGCATCGGTTTATTCTGGTGTCTTCTGTAAATGCATGACTGAATCTGGGTGGTTTGTAGGCCATGTCGTGATAATTCATGTTATGTGCCTTTGAAGTCCACTTGATGAGTGTGCATATCCTGGTTACAATATTTTAAGGAGTCCTCCTTGTTGTTGTTCCCCTGTATAGTTATAGGACATCAATGATGCGGATTTAAGCACCGCTAACATGTTGGCACGAGGAACATTGAATAATACAGTTTTATTCACAAGTAGTAAAAGTTATGCTGAAGTCATGTTTGAAGGGCATCAGGAGCAGATGTAACTTGACAATTATTTCGATTTTTAAAAAGAGTTATATTATTATATAAAATGTGAGAAAACCATAAAAAATGTCTCGTTTTTCTAAATTACTCAGATTATATTAAACTAAGTTATTTTTTTCAGCTCTAGTTACAGGTTTAAAAATTGTTTTTGAGTATCAACAAAGACCTTGTGATTTTTCCATATTGACTATTGGAAAATTCAGAAGCTACTTATAGCACTATGCTTTTATCATTTAGACAAACATTTTTCAAATTAGTTTCTATAAACAAAGGATCTGCTATATTCAGTGAAGTTTAGGTTTTGCTTGAAGTTTTCAATTCAACTCCACCCACTGAAATATCTCTGAAACATTCGTTTTAGTTGATTTACTGTAATCAACTCGGATAAAATGCTGCTGAGCCTCAAACTGTCGTAACTTTAAATTAAACATTTTTTCTACAGAGTTTGGTTGGACTGAAATAGCTGGTTCTATTTTTGATCTTTGTTCCAATTTGGTAAAATGTTTACCTCTGCTAATCATGACCTTCTAAATCGTATAAGTCTCTTTATTTTATTTTTTATTCCCTGTTTTGTTTTTGTTTTATTTTGTTTTTTAGTTTATAGTCCTTTAAGTCACACCTCAGATGTTTTCAGTAATTAACCTGGAGTTTTGTCTTCTGATGCACTTCAGTCTAAGGCCATGAGAAATTGGGGGCGCTCACTTCCTGTGCTTGAACCAGAAAAATATAGCATCAAGTGCAGGTTAATAAAAGTTGACTAAAGAAATAATTTGTAGCTTAGCATATTTTACCATGGCAGCCTCATTACTTGGGTGTTTCCTGCTAATACAGCTGCTAAACCGATGTGTTGCTTCTAAAAGTTGCCCATCTTCTTCATTTGTGAGCTGTTAGCATGTTGGACTCAGATTGTCCTCAGTTAAAGATTTGGCGAATTTGAGTGGTTAAAATAATTTTTGTTGGAGCAACAGCTGATTACTTTTATAATAATTTAATGTGGTAGTTCTTCTGTTGATTAATCCAACAATAATTAGGTTTATAAAAGATCAGGAAATGGCACAAAACAGTCAAATGTCCAAAATCCATAAATAGTCAAATTACAATTTTAGAAATCAAAGAAAAAGGTTTTTTTTTCTTTTTGTGTTGGGGGGTCTTTTTTTTTTTTTTTTTTTTTTTTTTTAAATAATTGATTAATGAATTATTAATTTTTCCACATTGTTTTAATTCTTAGCTCAAAATTTTACATTCTAATAAATTATTTCCTCTGATTCTTAAAACTTAAAATTTTGGTTTAAAAATTATATAAAACATGGACGTAGCTTCTATATTTAAGTGAATACCTGCATTCTCACTAACAGCCAACACGGGGGACAAATGTTGTTAGAAAAAGAAGTCTGTGGACAAACAACCATACTTCTTACTTATCTGTGATCTCCCTTTCCTGATGAGTTGTTGGGCTCTGTCACTGCTTTGAATACAACGTTATTTTCATTTTAATTCTTCTTCCTATTAGTCTCATAAAGCAAAGTGAGGGTTAGTTTAAGCTGTGCAGTGTTTCTGGGATTCTCAGATTGCCCTCTTGCTCGTGCCAGCAGTGGGTGATTTCAGAGGCTACATCCATCTTTTATGTACAGTCTGTGCCTATTGGACAGAAAATTATAACATGATAGCAATTATGATACTTTCTACCAAAATTATACCTGAAACTGCTGAGACGACATTAAAGCAGGAAAATTTAAGTTAATTCAACCGGTAAATTTTTTATTTTGGTTCGTAGCTCCTAATTTCTTTGGTGCGAGGAGCTCTGGGCCTCAGTATTTCTAAAGTTCTACTTTGAAGCTGCCTGTGAGAGACCTGCTGCATGCTGGGAAATGCAGTCTGCTTTGTGGTCAGCTGGTCCTGGTCAGTTCCCGGAGAGACTTTTGTGTACTTTTTGTGACTTCCTGCAGCTTCATTCTGATTCGTCTTTAAGCCTCTCTTTTTGATTGGACCCAATGAGCCCCACAGCAGTTGTGTATGTATATATTAGTGCTTCTGTTCCTGGGAGAGATCTAAGTCTATAAATCTATATAAAGATGTACGTATACGTATCCTGATTGTACTTTTATTTTGTTGATTTATTATTGATCTGATGACGTGGTTGGTTGGATCTGACGCTGCCAGTGATCGTCGCTCATCATATTTTTTTTTTGTAGAAAAGCTTTAAAGGAGGAAACCCAGTGAACTTCCAGGTCTTTGAGGATCTGATACCTGATTGGACATCAGACTGTTAAACAAAAGGACTGAAAGGACATCTAGATGATATAAACCAAGAGAATGTAGACATGTTCTGTTCTTCATCTTTTGACGCTCGCTGTGGGATCAACAACAACAATAATAATAATAATAATAATGCTGATGCTAATTGGTTCTGGTATTTTTTTTTGTCTGTGTTCTGTTTACTGTACTCTTTACACCTGTAGCAGTATAAATTTGCTGTAGGAGTGCTCTGTTTCTATAAAAAGTTCAATATGCAGAAAACTGAAGGACTGCTGACAGCTATTCATAGAGCTGAAACTCTACAAAATAAGCAGTTCTGAAAACTTTGGTCAAACACTGCAAGTAAACATTCATCTTTTGTTTTTGTCCTTATTTTTGTTGTATTGCAGCTACTTTATCATTTACAGTACCAGCCAGCACCTCCTCTAACTGAAGTGCTCTCACATGATCCTCTGGGGTGTGATTTAGGCGTGTGTGGGGTACAAATACAAAATCCTTTCCACGGAGTACAGCGAACACACATAACAGTGTCCTCAAAAGGGACCCTTTACGCTGCTCCTTATTTTCTGCCATTTATATATTCTGTTAGTGGGATGGATGTTAATGTTAAACATGGCCAACGTTTCAAATAAAGAGTTCAACATTTTTACAAGTAATCACCAAGAGCCAAAATCTCAAAGTGCTTTTAGTTCCTTTCTACTCTTACAACTGTACGATGTCATTAATAGCATATATCCCTATTGTGGTCATCTCAGGACAGAAGCCCCACCCACATCAGAAGATATGTATCCTAAAGGGGCCCTGTTCTGCGTATTTGTTTGCCCAACTACAGAAGCTCAGCATGATTTATCCTGTAATGTTCACGCTGCCATGCAAAAGCAGTGGTACCTGTGCTTCTGTAGGACCAGTGAAGTGGCGGACGAGTAAAAAGCGATTACAGTTGTGTTTTTTTTATTGAATTTATTGAAATGATCCTCAATAATCTGAATGATGGGCAGTAAAAGAAAAAAAAAACCCATTAAAAAATGCCTTTTTGTCAAATCAGCTGATTTCATTGTGTGAAGGGAGGAGGAGGATGGTGGAGTCGTCTATAACACCTTAGGAGCGAGGACATGACCACTTATTTTTATTTTCATGGTAAAGTCCAAACTGCATCCAAGATGCAAATGGCTATGTTATACTCCTGACACAACATTAGCTCTTTGCAAGCATCTGCACGGACAGCATGCTAACACAAAGGCAGCAAACAGTCCAGTGTGATGCCAAAGCTGAGTGTAAGCTGACCTGACCTCACTTTCAGCAGGTAACAAAAGCATTGGGGCCTCAGGTCCTACCTGCACGTGGTTGGTGATGGCTTTGAAGTCTTATCGGGCTGGTTTTTGGTTTTGTGCTCAAACTTGAACACTAGAAGGAAGATCATGTGTTTGTGCTCAGTAGGACATTTGGGTGGGGCTGCAGCTTAACTTTTATATTCCTAACTGGTTATCATCTTACACTGAATTTCAGAGCATGTAATGGACTGACACAGTAATGTAACAACACTGGCTACTGGGAGGCTGTTAGCACCCATCCTAGCTAATGCTAATAACATTCATGACCTCAGGCAAGATGAAGAGGAAGCATGGGCTTGCTGGCAGGTATTTTCCCACACAGGTGACTTTGATAAGATAAGGTAACTCTTTATTATCATTGCACAGTCATAAATAGTATAATGAAACTGGAAAACTGTCCCATGTCAGCACTATGTACAACACGACACGGTAACTTAACTTGGCTGCAACTCCCCTGAAGTCTTCACCTGTAGGCATGACTACTACATTCACAAGAGTATGTGTTGTTATTGTTGCAGTGGAAGCAGGTGAACTTGGAATTTAGGTGAAAGTTGAGGTAAAGATGGCAGCAGCTGTGACTGCAGGCTAAAGCAGTAACTTGGCTCATGTTGTCCTTTCATAAGGCACTGAGTCATCTTTTGAGCTTTGTGTTGCTCAGAGTCATCTGATGCTCAGGGGCAGCAGGTGGGAGGCGAGGGACTTGAATTAAAGACACATGCATTTTTTTTTTTTTTTTTTAAATCTTTGTGAGAACAGTTGTTGGTATAATGTATTCATTAACCCCTCTAATCCCAGCCTAAACCAGACTCTATTATGAATCCTGAAACCGAGACCAAACTCGCAAAAAAGCGCTTTGAAGATTTGAAGTCAGCACAGTCCAGACCCATTCTTCTCTTTAAGAGGTTCAAGATGATACTTGTCCACATAAGCATACAAAACACACAAAAAGACAGGTGAGTTTGTCCACTTGTAAGGAACTTAGTCACTGTTACATAAAACCTTGAAGCTGTGACAGCGGTGAGTCACGCTGACCCAAATACTGAAGGAGGCAAACTCTGCTCAGTGAGTCAAAGCCCACATCACAGTGACAGTGCACAAATCTCTGTGTTACACCAGTGTTGCAGCAGATGGAGTTTCTCTCTGTACCAGCAGAGGATGCAAGAGACCAAAACAGTATAAAGCCTTTACATGCACCTCTGAGAGTAAACATGCTTAAGTCTTATTCTTTTTTCCTGTAATTTCACCTCCGATTCTTTGCGTTTGTCCTGTTTCACACTGTCCAACTCTGTTCTGAATACCACAATACTGAAAATAAACTTAAGGTATTATATATGTTAAAATATACTCCTAATGATTAAACTACATTTTAATAGTGAGACAGTCTGTGAGCAGCACTTTAGATCCTGTAAGTAAAAGTTAAAGCCACCCTGGTACCTCGTATATCCCACAGTATTTAGTATACTGTATATAACATGATCCTCCCATCCCTTTTCTTCCATTTATTGGATTTCCGGTTACTGTGGGTCTGGAGTACATCCCATCGGTCACAGAGTGAAGGGCAAGTCACCAGGCTGTCTCAGGGCCAACACACAGAGACCTCCTCTCATTATGAAGTTTTGAGCTGAGGCTTTTCGCTATTTTGTGTTTAAGGTGATTTGATCAGACAGAGAATGTGAGGAACACTGCAAGCTGATATCGCACGAGCGATATGTTGATCACAAAACTGTTTTATATTCCTTTATCACCCCTCAGCTGCAAAAGGCTGATTATGCGTCATCGTCATCCTGGCGGGGAGGTGACATGGACGCCCAAGTTTGTGATATGCAATAACTCAAGAACGAAATGACGTACCAATTCCAAATTGTTACCATAGCTATATCTACTGAAAATCTTGAATGTGACCTCAGTCTTAAGATCAAGGTCATAGGTCAAGTTTTCTGAAAATCTTGTGAATGCGATGTAGGAATTTCAAATTGATACCATGGGTACATCTGTTAGTAGGCTGAGGGGTAGCACTGGCTGCTGTCAGTCTTTTTATGAATCCCAGTGGAATCAAAATTCACTAAAAAAAACATTGTATTAAAAAACAAACTGAAAATAGCACCTCAGAACATGAACCTGTCAGAAAAAGTGTTAATGCCCCCTGCTGGCCATTACATTTCTGAGCTCAATTAGTCCATACCATTGACTGTAGAAAACAGTCAATGGTATGGGCAGAAATCTGTGCCATCAGAAACTGAATTTGAATAAGTTCAATTTGAATTTGAATTGCTCCGATTGAATCTGAATTGTAACTTGAATAAATGCTTTTGAAAACTGAATTTGAATTAGTCTAATTTGAAATTGAATTTATGGTTTGAAAATGATCATCACTAAATTGAAATTGAATTTATATTTTGAAAATGAATTGATTTGCTTTGAAACTGCATTTTATCCTTTAAAAATTCAGCTCTCGAATAATTTCAGTTTCACTTCTCACCATTCAGTTTCAGTTCTACAATTCAATTTCAGTTCCAAAATTCAGTTTTTTGGAACTTACATCCGGTTCCGGTTCAAGCGCAGATTAATAGAACTACGTTTTACTAGCGGACCGAAAGTGTTACCGACGGGAATCTACAGCGTCTTGAGCTGAATTAAGACTTCAGAAGTCATTCGTCATGTCGAATGACCAGCGGATAAACTCTCAGGTTGGTAATAAATGTATTACATGTATAAGAAGAAGCGTCATGTTAACAAATGATAGCTGTACAGTAACTGTTATGCTTATTGTAGCTGTTAGCTAAAAACGCTAATTTAGCGTAGTTTGCCCTGAATTCAGCTTTGACAAACAAATATGATCGACTGTTTCTAGTAGAATTCCAAAGTTGTTGTCTTGGACCCTCTCAGAGTACCCCCTCTGTATGCTTGCAGAGACCCCTACAGTAAGGAAACATGCAAAACGGTGTCCAAACCTTTGTATTTTAGCTTTATTTATGCCTTACACAGCATCCCAACTCTTTAGCTAACTTAATAACTTTAGCTAAAGTGAATAGTTAGTCTAATTCATTAGTGCAGCATTACTGGATCACCTCTGTTTGAAGTGATATAATGTGATATTCAACTATCACTGAAACAGCAAACTTTGTAAATAAGCAAACAACACTTCTCATTCTCTAAACGTTTGGCCACAGCTGTAGATTACACTATCAGTGCTTGTTCACTCTTGACAATAATTACATTTCTAAATTCTCTTTGTGCATTTACAGGTAAACAATATCTAATATTTTATCTAAATGACTGCTTTGTCTTTGAAAAGGGTGAAGAGCCTGAGGCCGGTGACAGTCCAGTTCTACTCTAAGTACATCCTTACAGTGGCTCACAGGACAAGGCCACATTCCTGTCCTGCCAGAAGAGAAGACAAACTTCAGAGTCTTCATGCAGTTCAACCACACCTGTCATATTCCATATGACAGGGGTCTCAAACTCCAGTCCTCAAGGGTGGACTGGAGTCATGCAACTTTTCCATGCCCTCGAGGACTGGAGTTTGAGACCCCTGCCGTATGGTGTTCATGCTGTTTTCTACCACACAGTTACAGCATGTCTGACTGCCTGATCAGCATGTGCAAAAATATATGATGAGTTTAAGCATGTGATGACTAAGGCCTTCCATTATGGTGTTTGTCATCACATGTCACAGACATCTGGATGATCATTTGGAATAAACAAAACTAAAAACTTGTTACTTCATCTTTTATCTTTATTATTATTATTATTATTATTGTTGTTCTTATTTTACACTTTTCATTGTTAGGCATTAGGTTTATTTGTAGTAGTCCTTTCCAACGTCTTTCCCTCTTCCATGTTACTGTGTCAGCTTGTCAGCATCTATTTGGGTTTGGAAGTGGAACAGAAAGTAAGGAAATCCAAAGTGCCATTAAAACCAGCAGAGGTTCTTATATTTCAGAAGAAGGGATTAATTCAAAAGAAATGACCTCAATGCCATATTTTATTTAGGAACACTAGAGAGCACTTTGCAAAATAACACATTCTTATAATTTCACCCTCAGATGAGCCAAGCTACGACTGTCAGGGAAGGTGATGTAGGTACAGAGCATATGAGAGTGGTTAAGTTAGTCTCTTGTCTAGATGAAGGCACAAGAGGGATCAATGGCAAGGCGTAGAGATTCAGTATCTTCAGTCTTCAGTGGACACTCCATTTCTGGCACAAAACACCTGTAAAAGATGGTCGATTTAGGAGGTGACCCGACAACTTCAGCCTGTCAAACATAGTAATGGAGCAGTATGTTTAAAAAATATATCTAATTAAGCATGCACTCAGTACCCTAAGAATTATTATGGTAGTTAAACACAGTGATAGTTGTATATCACATTATATCACTTCAAACAGAGGTGATCCAGTAATGCTGTACTAATGAATTAGACTAACTATTCACTTTAGCTAAAGTTATTAAGTTAGCTAAAGAGTTGGGATGCTGTGTAAGGCATAAATAAAGCTAAAACACAAAGGTTTGGACACCGTTTTGCATGTTTCCTTACTGTAGGGGTCTCTGCAAGCATACAGAGGGGGTACTCTGAGAGGGTCCAAGACAACAACTTTGGAATTCTACTAGAAACAGTCGATCATATTTGTTTGTCAAAGCTGAATTCAGGGTAAACTACGCTAAATTAGCGTTTTTAGCTAACAGCTACAATAAGCATAACAGTTACTGTACAGCTATCATTTGTTAACATGACGCTTGTTCTTATACATGTAATACATTTATTACCAACCTGAGAGTTTATCCGCTGGTCATTCGACATGACGAATGACTTCTGAAGTCTTAATTCAGCTCAAGACGCTGTAGATTCCCGTCAGTAACACTTTCGGTCCGCTAGTAAAACGTAGTTCTATTAATCTGCGCTTGAACCGGAACCGGATGTAAGTTCCAAAAAACTGAATTTTGGAACTGAAATTGAATTGTAGAACTGAAACTGAATGGTGAGAAGTGAAACTGAAATTATTCGAGAGCTGAATTTTTAAAGGATAAAATGCAGTTTCAAAGCAAATCAATTCATTTTCAAAATATAAATTCAATTTCAATTTAGTGATGATCATTTTCAAACCATAAATTCAATTTCAAATTAGACTAATTCAAATTCAGTTTTCAAAAGCATTTATTCAAGTTACAATTCAGATTCAATCTGAGCAATTCAAATTCAAATTGAACTTATTCAAATTCAGTTTCTGATGGCACAGATTTCTGCCCATACAATGGTCCATACTAAAAACAGATTTATCTCTATCCTGTTAATGCTCCCATCTCATCATGTAGCGTTTAGGGGTTTTCAGCTTTTGCTAGCATGCTCTTTTTTTTTTTTTTCCAGTAAGTTGATGCTAATCGTCCCCGCTTGTTGAAAGCATCATTATCTTCAAGAGGTTTCCCCTCTTTGTGAGAGGGAGAGAGAGAGGATTGAGGCTCGTGGATCGTGCCGAGTTGTTTGTTCCTTTGTGTGTTCTTGTTCATGGTTTTGAAATAAAAAGTGTATTCATTAGGCTGAAATAACATTTTATGTGAATGTCCTGATGAGTCATGGTAAATGGATGATGGTGAGATCAACTCTGTGAACATTCACTCGGAGCCGGTGACTCATCCAGAGTGAAATGAGCTACAGCCCTCCCTGCGCTGTAGCACAGACACTAAAGTCCTTTTATCCTCTTCCAACAACACTCAGCTGGGTTCCTGCTGTGGATGTACAGAAAACTTGAAAGATCTCCACATATCTTTTTCCTGCTACTTGTTCCGCACCTTTTTTTTTTCATCCGATTTTTCAGAATGAAGCCCAGCTGATACTGTATAGTTTATAAAGTGTCTTAAAGAGATGCTTGAAAAAACCTAATAAAACATTTCTAATCACTTTAATAAAAACACTTGTGCACCTGCATATACAGAATTATCCACTAACACAGTGTATGATATTCTAGTGCATCCCATCTTGCTGATACTTTCCGGATGTTAAATGTAGGCAGCTGATCTCAAAACAAAAACCATGCAAGGTGTTTAATCTGCAGCTCTGTAGATTAAACACTTTGCTGATAACAAAAGTCACCGCTCATATAGGTCGGAGCCGACAGAATGGCTTCAAGAACTCATGAAACCACTCTTTACTCACAAAATGTATAACCTTGATATGACGGACTCGAACGGAACATAAATACGAGAATGCAGTGGACACAAACCTGAAGATCATAGACTGTATATAAAAGATAGACATAAAACCACAGTGAGAAAAACATTAAAAGCTAATGCTAACAAGCTCAATTAGCAACCAGCATTTGTAAACTGTATCAGTACAACGCATACACAGATCGGCTACCTTAAGAAAGGCTTCAACAACACCAAGACAAATGGGGAGGTGAGATGAATTGACACAAGTAAACCTTAGTAGACAGGTATATGGTATAGCTGCACACAATTGCACACCTGTCCATCAAAGCAAGCACATGTCCTTAAGCCTTAATAAAAACCAAAAAAAGATGAGTCATTGAAAACAATCCCCGCACATACAGCTGATAATAATGGAAACATAGCTGCAAGGAGTAGAAAGTGAACGTTTCGGTTTTAAGTTGAGTTCTTAGGGACTGACTTACTTTGGGAGCCGCCCTTTTCTTTTCTTTTCTTTTCAGCATTTTGTGGGTCCAGACAGCTTCATGGTTTATTACCTCAAGTTTTGCCTCTACTGCAGGAAGACCTTTCTTCATCATTTGATTTTGACAGCATGATCAAATTTCACACGATGTGGACAAGCACATCGGGGGGAAAAACAATAAATGCAATAAAAATATAGCTGGATCTGAATTTAAAATCTGAATTCTGAATATTTAGTCTGTTTTCCTGTTAATGTTTGGCTTAACTGAGATTATGATAATAGGGAAAAACAATTTTATAAAGCATACTAAAAATCAGTGTTTATTACTTTTCTGGTTCGATAAATTCATGTGTCTCACAGAGACAAGGATCAACAAGGTCCTTGAAATACTTTAATAAAGAAACAAATAGTTGGGCTTTGTGATGCTTACAAAAAAAATGATGCTGAAGCTGAACCTCTGAGTTTAAAGTCCACCGAGGAAAAAACAGAAATTAAGGAAATAAAACATATACCAAAGACAAAAATGGTTGATGGAGCTGTTATCAAAAATATTACAGATACAAAAACGTTTGCTCTGTCTGTCAGAATAAAGTTGAAAGCAGTTTGAGATATTCAGTCCTCTGACTTCCAGCATGATGTCTGAAGGTAATCACCATTCTGGAGGATCGTTAAAAATTAATTTACAATTGTCTGATTACCCACGCTATTTAAAGAGGATTACTAATGACATTTTCAATGAATTCATTTGAATGGAACAAACCAGATGTCGCAGCCGAGCTCATTATTTGTTTCAGTGTTTAAAAACATTTCTTGTTCCTGGTGTTTTCATTAACACTTTTTGTCACTGAATGTTACTAATGGTGTTTATTAACATTAAAATGTGATTAATATACATTAATGTTTTCATTAATATATCGATTTTTCATTTTGATCCTTTCAGGTCCTTTTCCTGAGATGACTTTATGTGACTGACCAGGATTTGCTTCAGTTCTGATCCTTGAAATTAAAATCTCTCATCTGCTTGATTTATTGTTTGTCCCCAGTTCTGCGTCATTGTGATATCACTGAGGGAAATGATGACCAGATTGGTGGTGCATGGATAGGAAGTAACACTGTGCTATTTTTAGCTGCTTACCTCAGAATGATGATAATGCGCTGTCATGGACAGAGTGAGTCCTATTGTTCGTGTGTGATCGCATAGACTCGTCCCTATCAGAGATGGGCGCTAGAAGCAGTTTGTGAGGATGCAGGGTGAGTCCACTGTGGAAAGCATTGTGACTGGACAGGAAAGTTCAAAGACTTCAGGCTTGCTTTGGTAACGACTAGTGCAGTGCATTCGGGGGGTTATTTTGGCACACTGGGTTCCCTGAGCGTAGAAAAAATCCAATGCCCCCTGTGGAAGTTGTGACTCACCATTAATCATGTGCCTCATCACATGAGTCAAGGTGTTAAAAAAAGTGTGGGTCATTTTCAGCAGAGGTTTTGGGTGAAACCACCATGTGAGAAATGCATTACAAAAAGTACCCAAAGTTTAATATGGATTCTTTTTTATCATTATCATCATTATTGTTACTATTAATGATTAAAAAACCAAAATCATCGCAGTGAATGGGCTGTCAGCTGACAGAAAAAGTTTGATATCCACTGTCTTAATCTGTAATAAAGGTGGCTGTGCAGATTAATGTAAACTGTGTATGGAAACATACTATTAAGGCTGGGATGGTGGTAGTGCAGGTCACCTACTGATTGGAAGGTTGGTGGTTTGATCCCTGGCTGCTCCAGCCTGTGTGCCAAATATCCTTGAGCAAGATACTAACTCCAAGTTTCTCTCTGATGTGTAAATATTTGATAGAAACCACTTAAGCCTAAAAAAAGTGCTTTGGGTGAGCGAGGTAAGTGTAGAAAAACGCTATATAATAACTAGTCCATTTATGGCAGGTCACTCGGCGCTTTAGACATCAGCTTGCAAAGTTTCATATTGTTTATGTTTCTGAAAAGGTTTAAGTGCTTTGCCTAGATTATGTTTATGTTTATTCTGAACAGTGCAGACTGCTGGAGCTTAGTCACACATACACTGTGACACACAGCATACTTTTGTACTCTGTTGTACTTTTCAGACGCCCACGGGTTGTTTGCGTTTGTTTGATGTACCTGTTAGAGTCAGGTTTTGTGATGTTGCTCGGCAGGTGTTCAGCGGATGTAAGACGGCTGATGTCAGTATCTCCATGAGCGCGACAATTGCTTTTAAGTTCAGCGCAGTTTGGGAGTGTAACGTTAAAATTTAACACTATTTATACGAAACTGTTCCTACAGTGTCTAACTCAACCGCTGCTTCACTAGAAAAAGCTATCATGATTCTTTATCATCAGCGGTGGCAGCAAAGTCAGGATGAGTCACATTAAAGGCTTACTGATAACATGAAAATCAAACACTGTGTGCTCAACCTGCCAGTTATCTGAAACTAAACAGCGGCAAGACAAAGGAAAAACTTGGCCTTTAAAATCCCACAGATAACGCAGGGATGATGAGGAAAAAGGAAGAAGAGAGAACTTTAAAGCCTTTTAAAGAGAAATGATTTCCAGACTTTCCCTCAGTTTGCCAAATGTATGTATTTGAGAAACACGGACCAGAGCAACCCAAGCTCTGCCTCAGGTTTTGAATATTTGTAGATCTAACTTTTTGTAAATGAATTACTTTTCATTTTTCAAGAGTGATAAAAAACTACAATAAAAGTATATAGGAACCAGCCAACTGAACTCTGAGTCTCAAAAGCAGATGTGAAACCTTTGAGCCAACACTAATATAATTTATTTTTGACATTATTACTTGAAAAAAAATCATTTTAAAAGCGAACCTCCTAGACTTTGGCATGCTTATTTACATGTGTATGCTGTTAGAAAGGATGTTCATCTTAAACATGGCCCACGATGAAACATTGAGGTTCACTGTGTCGTGATTTTAGCCAGAACAAGTGGATCCAAACGCAGACGCAGAGACACCAAGCAAGTTTCCAGGTATTTATTACAATGACTGGAGTTAGACTGGATGCCAAAGGGACTCACACCAGGGGGCAGAGGTGGAGAGCAGGTAGGCAGGTACATTCTTCCAGAGGTGACTTGATTTTCCAGAGGGACCAAACTTTTTCCTACAACTGAAGCTGTAACGATGTGGTGGATGGAACAGCTGAGTGGCTGAACCGGTTGTGTCAAATAGTCGGAGGATGAGAACAGGAGCTTGTGGAAAGACATGCCTCATGGACATATTTTCCCTCATAAATCTCTGAAATTAGATAGTTTAGATTTCGCCCTTGAAGAAGAAGCGAACTAACCAGCTAATGTCAGAGAGTAAGTGGACTGAGGGGCTACACCAAGACCCAGCTTAAGGCGAATAAGGATTATTTTGAATGTAAGATCATACAAAGCTTCTCTAGTGGGTTATGAGAAAAAAAATATAGAGTTGGAAATGATCAAAACAGATTCTTAAGAATTCAGTTTATATCTCCATTACATGAAAAGTGGCCACTGTAGACGCAGACATAGACTGCTTCTGCTCTGACCTTCCCCCGGATAAGCATTACAAAACGATAGATGTCAGATGAATACACCAGATTTTTGAGCCTCTGTTTGTACACAGGTGGTGGAGAGTTACCTGTTTGCCTAACTGTTTATGGTTTAGTGTTTGTGGTAAGGACATTCAGCGTTCCTTACTGATAACAGATGGGACACAGAAGGGCTGTATAATGGTGATAAAATGTGACCAGGTGATTGACTCTGGATCAGCCTGTGTTTACATTGATTAAAACCATTTCCATCACTATGAAGACACAACTACACACTCGCACACTGTGTTTTTGTATACTTGTGAGGACGCACACTGTCCTACATGACTCCCGATTTCTCTTACTCTAACCTTTACTGTGACCAAACAACTGATCCCAGCTTCAAATCAGTCCCTAAGCCAAACCTGAGTGTGTTTGCTTTCTATCTATAAACACTGTGTAAAGGAACTCTGAGTTCCTCTTGCTTTTTTTCTTACACGACAGTGTGAAAGTATAGCCTTTACTGTGAAACTCATTCATTTTGGGCTCTAAACCAGCTGAGCTGTCCTGAATCCACCCTTTTCCTGACTGTTTGGATCAGGTCATTGCGGTGCTGAAAGATGACCTGCTACACCAGTCTTGACCACACACACAGACACACTCAAACACAGTTTTCCTGCCAAACTTGGGTCAGCTTGGCCAGGGGACAGCATACTGGCCCTTTCAGGGTGCCCTCACCATGGAAACTATTTGTGTCATGTTGCCGCCACACCATGTGACAAATGACCGCGTGCAGACATTAAACAGACCGGCACACACTGCTGACCGTGATCCTTTACAAACAGTCGTTTGCTAATGTAGTTACGAGCAGAGTTAAGTATTTAAGTATTTATTTGTGTAGCAATCATATAAAATATGGCTTCATAAGAGAAGTTCAATCAATGTGAAAAATTGTTGATTATTAATTATTAATGACTTTATAGTGACTACATCATCATCTCACTAAATGCTGGTTAAGTCCCTGGTTAAATACTGTTAATAAATGAATGCGTAGAAAGCAGTAAAACAACGGACCTGGGAGAATATTTAACAGCAAAGAAGAGCTTGAGGTTCACATAAATGTTGTTTTTGGTGTTGAAATAAACTTTTAAAATGCTTTTTAGTTTTTTAAAATTATAAAAAATCACCTTTTACCACTAGAGGTCCTCAGTGGGTCAGTTTGGGCTGACTTCATAACAAACTCTTATGCTGCTCTTTCATTTATTCTTGCAATCCCTTCCACTCTGATCCGTTGACTAAAGACAAAACCCCTGATCTATCCAGTAAACACACGTCATCGTGTTCCTAACGGCCTGCCAAGTTTCACCTCCCTCTGTTTGCTTTCATTGATCTGACGCTGGTATTCCTTTTTTTCCCCCTTTCCTTCCAGGACCTCAGGCTGAATGCATGTACACTGCTCCCTTACAGCTGCTGACTGGATTTGAAACCAGAACAAACTTCATGACCACCTGCTTTTCCTTATTAAATTTAGTTAGATAAAACCAACGGGCAAGAAAAGAGAGAGCCACTACACCTACACTAATTCAGAATAATGAGGGCTCTGTCTCACAGAGCCAACTCTCTGATGGGATGGAGGAAAAGGAAGGGGAAAGAAAATCTAATAAATAATTTACTTTTCTTATGAGAAACAAATATCAGTTATTTAAGAGAATTTCCAAACAATTTATCCAGCTGCTTGAAAAAGCTCTAAATCCACCAAAACATGAAACTATCTTTGTTGATTAGCTTTAATGGCTGGATGTTCCTGATGACGCCTCGGGGGTTTGTGTACTTTTGTGATCCCAGGAGCTCTGCTGTCTAGGGCAGTTGGCCCCTGGTAGGGTCTCTCAAGCCAAAGAGATCAGAGCGGGTCATCTACTAATCGAAAAGTTGTTGGTTCGATCCCTGTCTGCTCCAGTCTGCATGCCAAACATTCTTGAGCAAGGTACTAAGTTGCTCTCAGATTCATCCATTGTAGTGTGAATGTGTGTGAATGTTAGACAGAAAGCACTTAAGCGTAGAAAAAGTGTCTGTGTGAATGAGGCATGTTGTATAACGTGCTTTGAAGTCTCAGGTAGACAAGAAAAGTGCTATATAAAAATAAGTCCTGTCTAGTCATCTCACCTGCAAGTATCTCTTGGCCAGATCTTGGTACATGGTCTTATGTGGACGCACCATCTGCATTAGGTGCCATACAGAACTGGTACAATGTGGACCCGGCTGATGAAATTGGATCCTTGAACATTGTCGTTTGGTAGGGGGCTTGGAGTAGAACTATTACTCCACCATACTGAAAAGAGCCAGCTGGGGTGGTTTGAGTGTCTGAAAAAGCTCCATCGTGGGGACCTCTTAGGTGAGGTGTTCCATGTATGTCCGATTAGAAGGAGACCTGCCGGAAAGGTTATGTCTCTGACAGGGAATTCTGGGCATCTCTGCCACCTGCATGACCCCAACCGAGACAAGCTGCAGGAGATAGATGAATGGATGCTGTTAATTTTTTAATTAAAGAGACTTCATCCTTGAGCAAACAATCTATATCGACCTGGTAAAAGCCTACACACGGCTCACACAATGTGACATGGGTAGCAAACAGTCATTGGGCAACCTCTTAACCCAAAAACAGTTACGCCGATGATGATGATGGTGATGATTAGGAGGGCGATATTTGATATGTGGTTTTACAACTTCAGGATATTTATAAATAGAAACATCTATATTAACAAGTAACGGTAACATAGAAGGCAACTTAACTGACCTAATTCTAAAATAAACCACCTGCAGCCTGAAGAGCCGTCACAAACCCATCTTTAAAAATAGATCACACATCAGTGGTTGATGTCACAACTGCCACCCGGAGTTTGAATGCAGCCAAATTCAAATAATTGAGAGATTATTACTTATTATCTGAAACTAAACCTTTGTTGTCATATCTGTCTTTATGTACCAGCATCAGGGCAAATTTCACTTGGGTTTGGCTCATATCTTGTCTATAAAAAGAAATAAAATAATACATTTGGTCCAAGACTGTTTTTGACCCAGTGAAATTGTCCTCTGTAGTTGGAGTCCACTGTGTCTGTGCACCCAGCTGGATCCCAGCAGGTGGATAATCAGCACTTGCCAAAATCACTTTTGTAATTATGGGGTGAGGCTGAATTCTAGCACCCCACAGCCACAGGCACAATCTGATGTTACTGCTGGTGTTGCTCCTAAAGCATCATAATCCGTCTGAACCATCACTAGTTTGTGATGGTGTAGTTTTAAAAAAGGCTCCACATGGCAAAAGAAAAGGTTTGCTTCCAGAAAGCAAAACCAGGATGGCTTTTCTTTGATGGTTACTGCTATAAGAGAGGCTGTGAACTTCTTATAAACCTAAAGAGCCTGTGATCAAAAATAAATCCACTAAATCTAAAAAAATGCTGGTACTACAAAGCTATGCAATGATGGTCCTGGAGTCCTGGAGTTATAGGAGCAACACCACACACACACAAACACACAGAGGAGCCATAAGTGAATCAGACTGCATACATAAGTTGCACGTTAAGTTGAGGGTTTTCACTATGAGGTGTGGACCTGACTTTGAAGCAGAGGACAATACACACTCATATAGTAGGGACTGAAGTATGATCTACTTTATCTTCCTTTTTGACTCTAATGGGGACCATAATTCACCAAGTGAATAACATGTTTCATCAAGCAACTGAGAGCATAAAGTCATCGGGAGAGTGTTTGATGAGGTCGTAGATTCAATGATCTGACAGCCGTTTTCCCACAGATTTCTATATAGTCAGACGTCTTAAAACCACTCTCTGATAGGCATGAGAAAGAATGCAGATTTAATGGCTTCACTACATCCATCCTTTGTATACAGTCTTTCTTCACCCTATACTACAAATTTGCAAACCATATCCACCATCGGCTAGCGCGCACTAGAACTGGAGTTATATTTTTTGTATTTTCTAATTAGCTTTTACATTTATTCTCTTTAGTTTCAGATAGTTTCTAGAGTGGGCTGATTAAAACTGTTTAGTTTTACTTGAATTATTATAATATGCAGGGTGCTTTTGAGGGGCAGATTTAAGAAGTTCAGCAGGTTTTAGGACGGCAGTTCACTCCATCCAGTCTCAGTGAATAAATTGTCGATTTCCACTTTTTATTTTCAACTAACTAAAATATGCAGCAAAAAGTGTATTGAACTTAACTCAGATACATAGGCAGATGTACATGAACTCTGCCAACTGCTGTTTTAAGAAGGAGCATTGAGTTTTAATCTCCCACTCAGACTTCTTGTGTGGACTCGTCCATCTGTTAAACTGCTGCTCCTGGTGCTGCTGGTTTCAGCCTGCTGGCCTCCAGCCTGTGGCCTGTTTACAGAGCAGGTTGTGTTCAGAGATGCGTCGCCGGGGAAACCACCCTGCTGAACTTTTGTTCCCGTGTCCGCTGACTGTGGCGGCGGCAGCAGTAGTAGTCATGTGGAGAGAAAAGCCCGCGAAAAAGTCAGCAGCCAATTGGAAAGAGAGGGAGGAGGGGCTGAGCTAGCCGAAGGGAAACAGAAGCAGCTGGGAGAGAAAGTGAGAGTGTGTGTGGGTGGTCACGCTGCAAAAAGTTGAGTTACAGTGCTGACGCGCTGTGTGGGGACATTTTTACACACATGATGAACAGCAATCACAAATGACGGATGACTCGGATTATTACATGATCATATAAACTATGTATGCATGAATGAAAGTTATTACCACTTATATCCAACCGAGGGTCAAAGAAGCTGGCCCTATTCATGTTGTCCCTACTTAAATGCTAAATACTTAAATAGTAATACACTAGACTAGTACTTAAATAGTGGTTCTCTACTCTAACTGAGCACTTAAAGTGCTTTATTTGTTTTTTAAAAAGGGATTCCCCCACCCCAGTCACATTCACATATTTCTTTATTCTGTGCCTTAAGTGGACTGATGAATACTTGGGAAGCAATCTGGGGTTCAGTAACTTGCCTCGAGGACCTTACATATGGACTGGAGGAGTTGGGAATCAAAACACTGACCTACCAATTAGTATACAGCTAGTTGTTTACTAAACTAGCTGTGCCTACCACCTGAAATACAATTTGCGACCAAGTTTACAATGGAAATAAACCACAACAAAGTTAATGCATCTTTTTCAAATTATTACCCACTTTTATATTAATCAGTCTGAGCAGTGAGGTAAAATGAAAGCTGTTAGTTGTCCTTTTGAGATATTCATAAAATATTCTCTTCAGTGTAAAAAGAAAGCAAAAATAAGCCTCATTCTCCAGCAGTGTTGGGAAGGTTACTTTTAAAATGTATTTCATTACACAATACAGAATACATGCAATGTATACATGCATGTAATACATGCAATGTATTCTGTAACGTATTCCGTTACGTTACTCAATGACAGTAACGTATTCTGAATACTTTGGATTACTTAATATATTATCATGCTTTTTACAACAACGTGAATGTACTATTGCTGTGTGATTTATTACTATTACTGAAGGTCCGCGACTCCGAACTGTAGTAAAGGGACCTCTGACTAATACGGCGGGGTCCCTGTCGGCTCGCAGCCGAAAAATAGCTTTACTTTGTTGTGTGAGTCAACATTTCTTGCGAGAGACAGAGAGAGGCGTTGAAAGGCTGCTCCAACGGAACTTGTTGTTTTCGGAGGAAAACACGAACACGGTGTACAGTCGAGTCTTAATAGCTTACTTACAACTGGGCTCGTCAGGCACTCTTCTTGGCTGCAGTGGTTATTATTATATTTACATGCTTCCAGCTCCCGTTTTTCCTCGATGACAACTCGTACCTTTCCACTCCCTTTTTTCTCCCTCCTCGCGCTCACAGACACATAACGTGTATGGCAGTCCATTCTCGCTGCAACACGGACTACATTGCCCATGATGCTACATTCTTTAGAGCTATGCTTGTAGCATTCTGCCTGTTAGCTTAGCACAACAACAACAACAACAACAACGAAAAGGCGCTCTCTCACCCAGGAAACACACAGTCGCAGAGAGAGAGAGAGCGTCGCCCTGTAACCATGGCAACCGTAACGCTGCCTGGAACAACAGAACGTAGCTGTCAAACAAAACCCAAACAGTCCTGACCCGCGACAAAATGAAACAGGAAAGTACCGCAGTGTAATCCATTTATTTCAACAAAGTAACTGTATTCTGAATACCACCTTTTTAAACGGTAACTTTAACGGAATACAGTTTCTCATATTTTGTATTTTAAATACGTAACGGCGGTACATGTATTCCGTTACTCCCCAACACTGTTCTCCAGTTCAGCATCACCTTCATCGCACAGCACAAGTTATCTATTTGCAAGCGCTTACAGATTGAAACTGTTAGATTCACTTAGATAAAAACAGTCTGGAAAGTTTTAAAGCTTTAAAATGAGGATGCAGCTGCATGTTATTTAAATTTGTTGACGGAGCAAAGCTAGCAGCATCCTGTGGTGCAAATCCTCGCAGTGACGGGACGAAAACATTTAAGAAGCATCCAAACTGATGCAATGTTTGACATAATTTTAAAAGCATCTTATTAGAAAATTCATGCTTTTCATAATCTTCCTTTTTAAATGAGGTGCCAATGAGGTCTTTGTTAATATTTGTGCAGCATGCTCGTCGCTTTTTACAGTGTAGATTTTCATTTTGCATTTTCCCGCCACTGAGAAGCTTCTGGAGCCCTTTGAAGAACGCATTCCTCCGAGGGAGAGAGCGAGAGGGAGGGAGAGGGTGTGTGTCTTTCATTCACAAATGTGAACATGTTCGTGGGATGAACAGGAGCCGTTTCTCTGTGTGTGTTCGTTTTGCCCTTAAGAAAAAAATGCTGGTCGAGTTTCGCCTGAAAGTAAAGCTGCAGGGGAGGAACATGCTTTACGTGTGTGATGTGTGTGCAGCTGTACGTCTACCTTTGTGAGAACTCGGTTCACTTTTAGACCTCAGGAATGAGGAAAGCGGAGCTAATTTTCTAACAGAGCGCTGGGATCAGGTTAGGCGTATGTGAGGGTAAGGTTTCGGTTGAGGCATTCAGTTGTGTTAGAATAGGGGATCCATTATGTGACTCAGTGTCCTCACAGCTATAGAAAGGCATGTGTGCATGCGGCGTTCATGTGATGTGAACGTGATAGTCAGGAAGTGAAGGTGTGACAGCAGCAGCAGAGTTTTATCAGAAATACACACACACACACACATGCAGGATAATGTTTAAAAGGACAAATCAGCTGACACACTGAAGTCACCCAACCTCATTACTGAATAGGGCTGCATATAAAGGATATAAAGAACATAAAGAAGTGTTGTTAAAAGCTGGCAGGAATAACTCACATATATGTCCAGATAACACTTTATTAGTGATAACACCATAACCACTGCAGAGATGTGCTGTCACTGAATTTGAGTGCAAGAGTCATGTAACATCTCGTGCCAGTGTGCCACATCCAGAGCTGATTTAAGACAGTGTATGTGACTTCAGAAACTGTTAATGGAGTTTCAGAACATATATTACATAGATTACTGTGCAAAGGTCCCGAACCACCACTCATTTTGTTATGCGTTGCTAGGGAAATTGAAAATAGGTGAAATGCAGTAAATAAGGCAAAAACAGAGTTTTTGAAAATCAGTATTTGGTATGGTCACCTTTATTCTTTGACACATCCTGAACTCTCTTCCTCAAGCTGTCAGGTCATGTGAGGACTGACTCCCTGCTGGACTCCCACCCTCAAGTGGTCACTAAAAGAACTGCAGATACAAGTTATAGATACAATAGTTCATTAAAAAATCAAAACATTTTATGATTTTTCAATGATTTAAAATTGATTTTAGACATGACAAAAAGAGAAGCAGACACCATGCAGCATGAGCCACCTGGACACAAGCAAGTTTCTGCTGTGTAAACTACTGTTTCTAATGTCTTACAATATCTGAAACATCTGCTGCCTTCAGTCCGGTGTTACTGTACTTATGCACTTGGGCCCTGATACAAAGACACAGCAAAAATGTAAGTGTATTGTTAAATAATCCTCAATAAGACTTAAAGCTAACTGAATAACTTTTGTGGCACAGAAGCAAGAACCAGCACAGCTGTGTTTGTGTGTCCTTGCAACACTGTATCACATGCTGAATCTCTGGTGTGTTCTTAGCAGCACGTGGGCACATGTGGCTCACATGTGGCTCACATGTTCATGTTCACATACTTTCACCTCAGTCACTTTCACTCTCACACACACACACCTACACACACACACGCACACTTCAAAGTAAAGACGCTGACAGAAAGACATATCCTTTAATTTTTCCCTCTTCCACTGATTTGAAATGCATTTATGTTGCATCATGTTGCTTCACATTTTTGTACCTTGCTTGCTGAACCTGGTTGACATCATTGTCTCACTCAGTCTGTCATCGTTTGAGCAGCTGGTGGAGAAATGTTCAAAGGTTTCATTCACCAGAATTTTCTAGGAAAACTCGATGTAACGTGTGAAGTCCAGGTCAGCTGAACGGAGGAGCCTGACCCTCCACAGACCTCACAAACACAGAGCCGACTTTAAAAGTTTAAATAATGGTTAACTACTGAGGAGTTACACACTCTTCTGTGCCGCGACGGTTTAGACTTTGAAGCTTTCACATGTCCATCTCTTGCCAGTTTCCTAACTGGTCTCTATATCTATGTTTTATTTTTACCAAGTGGTACAGACATTTTATTTCTACACTTCTGAATTCAGAATTTTTCACTTCTTTTTAGCTCGTGATGGGCTTTGACCTGTTAAGTTCACTTTAAAGTGCAATGGCAATCATGCGTGCTGATGCTGAAACAAGATCTTGTACTGACACTTCAGCTGAAAGACTATTCACTGAAGTTGTGTTTTTTGGAACATGGCAGTTTTCTTGATCCTGCTTGTACAGGATTTCTCAATATTCCCGACCCCACTGGAAAACATTCTTACTGTTCACACCAAAACCGTAGACTGCAGTGGAATTTATGTCTTCTCCCATCCCACGGTGAAAACATGCTATATCACTGTGAAGCACTGACAATACTAACTCCAGTGAGAACACAACCCAGAATATCTGTCCCTGGATCCATACATATATATGTAGAACCTCTCTTTGTGAGCACAATCATTGACATAATACATTTTCCAGCCTTTTAATCCAACAACTAAGAGTTAACCATCCCATTTCAGAGACCCACTTTTTCCCCACTTGTTGGTTCATTGTATTCACTCACTGGTTAGATTAAGGGACTGGGTTAAAAGACAGCCCTTCACAACAATAACTTGTTTTGTTGACAGATGGTAAGTGGTAAATTAAGAGTGGATCTTCGTTGATCCTGTAAAGCAACATGCGTCACAGCACAGACTAAAGGACACCGTGTCCATAATTTACAAACTGGCACTAACTGACATCCTGGGGATGAGAACAAGCTGTGCAGGAAGGTCGGTACTACAGTGTTTGCCATCTAAATCATTGAAGGAAATGTAAACATACACACACACAACACACCCAGCTGAATTTGTCATCAGGGCAATACACTGCACACATGTGCCAAGTTTGTGTATACAGAATTAGAAAGATGCACACGCACATGCTCATATATTAAATATTTGCATATTATACACACACACACACACACACACACACACACACACACACACACACACACACACACACACACACACACACACGGACAGTTCAGGTTTGGCCCATCAAAGACAAATATAGCTGTTAACATTTCAGGGCAGCAAATTAAGTGAAATGACATTTAATTAATATTTAATGATTGCAGCACTAATTATATTTTTCCAACAAGCACTGTAATAACTTTCTGCTCTATTTGTCACACTATGAGAGATGGCCATAAGAAAATATTGGTCTCAGTTTGTGATTACGTACAATGTCATTATGTAGAATGGTGGGATGATGTGCAAGCAGCGACATTAGCCCGCGTTATCGATCAGCGTCTCTGTCACCGTTTGGAAAGTCAGCAAAATGACGAGCAACTGTTGGTCACAGAGTTGAGAGCTTTCATTACAAACCTACAATCTATAACTTCTTGTCACCAGGTGCATCTTTTCAGGCGTGTTTCCTCCATTTGGCTCATTCAAATGGAATTTATGCATTTCAGGGAGGTGGAGTGATTTCTAGAACCCATTTCTCGCCCTGATGATGCTGTTATCAAGCCGTTTAGTCTGAATCTTAAATTTAAGTTTCGTTCCTCTAGTTTTCATGTTTTATTTTTTAATATTTTTGCTTTTTTTTTTAATGCTGATTCTAAAAAAACACATGGACTTCCTTGGAAACCCATAAAAACTGTTAAAATATTGAAAGCAAGGCACCACATTGTGAGGCCACAGTTTGCCTCCATGTTTAAAACTTTGGTGATATGTAAGGTTTATTGTCATATTCATACAGACATATTTGTACTCGTAGTTACATTACATCTATGGCAATGTTGTAGACGTGGTTTAAAAAGTTACTTTCTTTAAGGGGTAAATAACTAAATTAATGCATCGCTTTTTGTTGAAGTTTTGTTAAAGTAATGCACAATGTGTACACAATAGAAAGATATAGAATTTCTCCAGAATTAAATTAAGTGCAAGAAAGGAAAAAAACAGACAGTTTCTGCATTATGACACCTCTGTCTGTGGTTGTAACTGTTTCTGTGGCAGGATGCCTTGGTATGTTTCCGGGAGAAGTGCTATGGGTTCAAACCCCTGATTGAGTCAGATAATTTGGGCTCTCCTCCCTCAGCAACAACCAACCATCTGCGCTGAAGCAACACAGGCTCCAGTCAACAAATGCTCACACTTGGTAACATAATCAGTTGGGCAACCTGCACATTTTCTGCAGCCAGCTTTGCATCTGTTTTAAAACTCACTTTCAGGTTGTGGTTGGAAAAAAAGAGTGAATCTACTACTAAGTTAGGTAACAGCTTGAGGTTTGGAAAGTAAGCTACACATTTCAGGATGTTGTATCATGAAAATTCATTTTTCAGTGTTCAGGGGAGCCAGATGATTTTAGGACTCAACATATCCTGAATATTTAAGTTTGAGCTTCAAGTCCCCCTCCATGCTTTTTCTGCATTTCTTTATATACTGATTAAAATTTCACATAATGTGTCAAACACCCCAAATTACTCTAAATGTTGATTTTTTTTTTCTGCTTTTAGCTTTCTATGATGTCATTGAGAGCACATGCCCCCTGTATGGTTGTCTCTGGCAAGGCGGCTCCATCTGCAAGCTCAAAAGCCCCGCCCACCTGCTGTTCATTTTTATTTGTGGAGGATTAGCCAATCAAAAACACCTTAAAGGAAAGGTGGGATTAACCAGGGAGTAGCTAAAGCACACAGTATAAAAGATTGTCAAAGCTTCTGAGTTCGAAAAATGAAGCTGACCCATGAGCTGCATTCTTAGTAATGGCCATTAATGGGCGATGGCCATGATTGCAAAAAGGCTTATTGTTCTAAAGAAGTCTATAGGAAAACGTTCCTCTGTCCGGACCTCAGTAATCACTTTCCGGCATAATAAGTTTTACTCATATTGGGGCATCGTGTTAATTTCTGTCATTCTGAATGTCAGACTGAAGAATTATCCAGGATGTGCTCGCCTAATGACTTGTGATTGACAAGTCTCACCTTGAGGCTTCATGTATGGATTAAACAGTGGGTGACACCACAGTAGCTTTAACATTACAAACCACATCATCTTTTATAGTGTGTATGCTAAAGCAGCTTGTTTTAGACAGAAGATGAACCTATTGCCTGCTCCAAGGTTAAGAATCAGAAAATTATGGAGGAATCATTCAAACCTCTTCAAGTAAATTCCAGTAAATTTACTGTAAAATTGTGGCTGAAAGAGCCTGTTAACACCCAAACCAGGAAACATTAGCCTGCCATGTTTTTCTGCGCAGTGGAGGTTCAGCTGTTGGTGGCCAGCATCTCTCTCTACTCATCATCATTGTAAACATGTGGGTAAGTGTACTTTCCCTTTTTCCTTGGCTTACTCTATTTGTAATGTGAATTAACATGGCATTTGTTGAGTGCTCTGTTTGCATCAGCTCATGATTGAGCAGCTAAGCCGTAATCAATTGAAAGTGTGCATATCTGAAGTATAAAAAACATTTTTTTCTAACAAGTTAAACTTTATTTTTGGAACAATGTCGAATATTCCTCAAATCTGTTTTTTTCACCCTAATTGTCCCTTTCGTATATAAATAAGAGGATTTGAAACAACAACCTGGATTCCTTCCTAGATGAAGATGCTGAGTTTACAGACCTGCTTATTGAAGAACTTTGTCAGCAAGATTGCTCCTTTTGGGATAGTCTATCATGAGCTATCAGCTATCACGAGACCACTGTCAAGCAGCATCAGGACAGAACTGCATCAAACTGTCTGTCATGGCTGTCAGGAGCAGGAGCCATGACTTTAGAAAATACTGTTAGAAATCATCTTCTAGGATCTGTTTTTTCTAATGAAGCAACTTAAATAAAATAAAATGATGCCTTCAAATACTTTCAAGAAACCCGTGAGCTCATGATGACCCTGTCCTGAGCTGACATGGACAAATTAGGTCAGGGTCAAGCTCAATTTACACCCTTTGTTTTAATAAATAAAGGCTCTCAGTCACACACAAACACAAAGCTGCATGCAGTGCAAAAATGTAAATGCTAACTTCTTTGACTGCACGCTTTCTTAGCACATGATAGAATCTAAACACACACACGGTCACCACTATGACATTTTCCAGGTACACTGTGTACATGCACACCTAGTAACACATTAACTCAGTGTGTTGCTTGTGCAGCTCCAGAGCGCTGATGTGGACACACCAGCTGACAGAGTGACTGCTGAAAAAAACAGCACTACAAGCACAGCGCGTCTAAGCCGAGGGTGCAGCTAGAGTAACAGAGACACTGAAATACTATCCACTCCCAGGTAGAGATGACCTGTCACACGGTGCAAGAAGCAAGTCCAGTATCTGGCTGAAAGCAACCAAAATCATCCAGAGTGAATGACAAAGCAAAACCTCGCAAGGACCTTTTTTTAATGTTGCACGAGAAAAATGGTTTCTCTGAGTGGCAATTTTTTAAATTAAATTCTTTGGTAGCACTTATAATAATGTCACATTGTTAAGCATTATTAGGGTATTAGCAAGTGCTTATATAGCATTACTCCTCCTTAGTATACCATTTACAAATATCACATATAAAGATAAAGTGCAATTTTTTTCTTCTGAGTAAATACGAAAATATATTAATTTAGTTAACAAACAAATAAAAGGATTGGTGCATATCTAGTCTTTAATGTCTATGGGTGGTGATGATAAGGCGAAGTTTGCCCTCCTTAATGAGCAGTGGAGCCCTTCTTTCTTATCCAGTGAGATGGTACTGAGGAACTTGAAATATACACTGGGGAGGTAGGTGGTGGGGGAAAGCCTCAACAAAATGACAATCCTTTTGTTTTGTGAACATACAAAGACAGTTTTTTGTTTCCACGCCTGTTCACCAAAAAAGTTGCACCTTTTTGTTTGATGACTCATTGTTGCTGAGGAGACCCACACCACGGTGTTATCTGCAACCTGAGAAAGTGGTTTGGACGGAAAATACAATGATGAATCACTAAAGTGAGTAAGCAGCTCATAGGGATCCTGTGCTCTTTGTGAGGGTCAGTGCCAATCCAACTTGCCCGAGGCCTCCCAGTCAGGAAAGTACATGACTCAGTTACAGTGAGAGGTGTTGATGTCGAGTGAGCTCAGTTTTCCTGGGACATACTGAAGCATGATTATGTTGCATGCTAAACTAGAGTCTGTGAACAGTATTCTGACACAAGCGTCCTCCTCCAGAGGTCCTCAAATGTGATGAGGCTGAAGCAAGTGCGAATGAATGGTTTCCAAACTGGAGAGAGTCCAGGGAGGTGGTTAGTGCAGACTGGTTTCAAGCCTAGCCTCCTGAAACAGAATAGGCTGCCGGGGGTGAATTTGAAACTGCCTGGCTCAGGTAGTTGTTGAAGGTGTTGGTCAAGACATCATCCAGCTGATCTGTACATCTGATCAGCACACTTACAGAGCAGAAGGTTTAGACATAAGTTGATTCCACACATGAACTCGAATCGGGTATGGATATGCAGTATTATAGTAGGAAATAGTATTCACACTACTGCAGTATCAGCTGTACTTTTCTTACACGACTACAACCTGACATCACTCAGACTTTGTAGCAGGGAGCTAGCAGGGTAAACACCAGCTAATCTCACATGCAGCTGCATCCAAAAGTCAATGGCTGTTGTAATCGAGAAAAATCACAGAGAAAATCTTTTATGTGCAGTTTAAAAATGATCACTGACAAAAGAGAATAGAAAATCTCTACAGACATATATGATGTTTTAAAAAAAAATCTTTATGTGGATTGTTTGCTTTTTGCTGTGTTGTGAACAAGTCATTCGTTGACATCAGTGATTAGTGGGCTTCATTTCTATGCCATTAACTTTCTGTAGCTTTTTGTGGAAAATTCACAAACCACTACAGTCAAGCGAGAGAGTAGGTGAAAGTTACATTTATAATTCTCAATCTCATGTAGATATTGGAAAGAAACAACAACAACAACAAAAAAAAATACATGGCAAATTTGAATAGAACTTGTTTATTTGAATATTTTGTTAATATTTTGCGTGCTGTGACTTGAAAGTCTTGGAAAACTAACTGTAGTCCACATACATATCGTAACTCCAAATTTAAGTTGGGGACAAGCTTTGCTCTTATTTACACTGTGATGGAAATGAAGACTACACACACACACACAGACACACACACACACACACACACACACACACACTCACCTGTAAGTAAGATTTACAGGTGCGTTGATCCACACCTGCCAGGTTGTGACCGTTAGAGGGAAATTCTGTTCTAATGAAACAAAACTCCTTCCACTTCCTGTAACTGTCTATACAAACACAGCTGTTATCTTAAGTATTAAAAGCGAGTTTAAATTAAGTCACTCAGATATGGATCTATCTCATTTTAATATTTCCAAAACAACAGTTTAACAGGTCATTTACCCATCCTGTAAGAAAGCCTTGATTCCTTGATTTCCTGCTAATTTTCTTGTTTTAGGTGCATTTTTAAAGTAATACAGAAAATATTGTTTTCACATGAACAAAGATCTCCACTAACTTTTTCAGTGTTAGTAAAGAAGAAGAAGGAGTAACTTTTAATTCACTTTGTTAGCATGAGAATTATTGCCGTCATTAGTATGTCAGCATGCATAACAGACACTGAATTGTAGGTGGTACTGGCAATAAATGTTTTCAGAGATTAGAACAGTTAAACAGGTGTGGGGGTGTTGGGCTTCACTGTATATTGTCCTAGTTAGTACTTCCTGTTCCTGCTCCTGGTCAGGTGGAAAACTATAACAGTTAAATGATTCACTACCAACAGTGCTGTCATTGTAATGATAGATTGGACATGGAGTTCCTTGCTTGTTAGGATGAGGGTGTGGAGCAGTAAAGAAAGTAAAAATCTTTTGATAAACAAGAATCGGACATCCTGTTCAAATAGTTGACAAATAAAAGTGACCTTAGAACATTTACCACTCCCTATTCACAACTCACTTACTGATATGTGTTTTATAAAACACATATCAGTAAGTGAGTATAACTCAGTGTACGGCACATTAAAGTTTGTTTTATCAGTAACATTTGAACTTACACATCTGAGAATGACATGTACAGCTGTGAATGTTTAAACATTATAAGGCACTAAATAAACAGTTTTAAGCACAGCTGAACCATAAAACATGTCACATTTAAAATGAAATGTACTGAAAAGCCTACCTAATGCAATTTAGCCATTAACTGCTTATATGACATTTGTCTGCCTGTGCTGCTTTTGTGTTCTACAATGTTAGGTTCTCTTCACTGGTTAAAGAAAAATTTTCATTCATTTCCTGAGGCATAAATGATCAGGCCCATTACATCTTAATGGCCTCATAGTACCATATTACCCCAGTAGAGCAGTTCCTTCCCAGACTGCACGTGTACTCCTGGTTTCTGGAGACTTTAAAACCAGACAAGAGCCCCCTCTCGCCTGCCTAACCAGCTCCCAGTTTGGGTTCAGAAGACAGACGCCCTCTGTACTCTATACTTAGGCTTCAAATTTTCATTTCTGATTAGTTTTTAAGTTAAGCCTGAATCAGTTTCCTGCCATAGCCTCAGGCTGTCTATAATGTCTGATCCAGTCTGATATTTTTTCCCCATTTAATCAACCAGGAACCAGGAATCTCCCTTCTGGAAAGTTTTTAAGGTTGCCCAGATTGTGTTTGTTGTGTTATTTGATGTCAGTTTTATTAGATTTTTTGAAGCCAATAAATATGCGTAGTGTGATCAGTAATGCTTAGTGGAGAGTATGCGGGAGTCCCAGTCTTTTTTTTTGTTTAGTTGACCATCGTTTTCAAAACAGCTACATAATAACAATTCATTTTCATATTGAACAAAGAAATTCTGCTAATATACTGATGATAAAAAGCAGACCTGTAAGCATTTCATGTTAGATCTATCGTAACACAATTAGGGTCAGCTAGATGCTTAACAAATGCAGCATTTGCATCTGGACAGATTCATCTGCTATCACCTTATTTTAGGATAAAAATGTTTAAGCCACATGGATTTGTTGAAGATTTAAAAACAGCTTTAATTCCCCCTTATTGTATGATCATCGGCTCATGTTAGGTATGCTGAAAGGTCACTTTAGTGCAAATAAGAACAAATACTGTGAGTGTGTCTTTTCTTTGAATTGTTAGTCTCACTGATTAAACAGAAGTCCTTTTGATTGTGGGTCATTGTGCTGTTGTGGCTCAAAGAAATCTAGAAAGATTTTATCAGCTTCTTTTTCTTGAAACTGTTTTCCCATGAAGTTTATCATACGGTGCTGTAAAACATTAACGCTGGTGCTATTGTCAGCCAAAGGTGTCTGGGAGGTTAGGGTGGTGGAGATTGTTAGAAGTCTACTCACTATTCTTAATTTATGCAAAGCGCTTGAGTGAACAAGCTACTGTTTGTCAGCACTCCTTCCATTTATACACTTAGAATCACACTGTGGCCCTCGCTCAAGGACACAGGACTATGGTTCCTTAGACTCTAGCAGGAGAACAGATGCCATTCTCCATGTCTTGAATGATATGAGAAAGATCTCGGTGACAGAGTTTCATTAACTGGAAAAATCTTCTTTGGGGTGTTTGATTATTTTTCAGTCTTCATCTTCAAACTTTAAAGTGCCACAGTTGCATAAAGAGTCAGTGTAAAGACAAGAATACAGATTGATTTCCTCTTCTAGGTGGTGCATGCTGACTTAAAACTATAGCTGAGCTGAGGTTTCAACTTATGCGTGAGCTTCACCAAGCTGTGTCACAAACCTTGTGAGACACCATAAAAACTGAGACTGCAGGTGAATACCAAAAACAGAAGTGGAGTTTCTGCTCAGTTCTGAGTTTGCTCAGAGTCTGAAACACACCATCAGTGCCTAAAAACCTTGATTACAGGTAATATCTGTATATCTGCTATTAGTGTCAAGAGGTTTACAGGTCAGCCTTTCCAGGTTAACTTCAATGATGAGGTTCTGTCTTTCTTTGTCTTTGAAGTGGTTATATTATCTATCTATCTATCTATCTATCTATCTATCTATCTATCTATCTATCTATCTATCTATCTATCTATCTATCTATCTATCTATCTATCTATCTATCTATCTATCTATCTATCTATCTATCTATCTATCTATCTATCTATCTATCTATCTATCTATCTATCTATCTATCTATCTATCTATCTATCTATCTATCTATCTATCTATCTATCTATCTATCTCCTTTGTCACTAGATGGAGTACGCCTCTCTGGTTGTCACACATTATATTGAGAGGGCTCTATAGCACAGAGTTTGTGAAGGGATTGATTTGTTAATGGCAGAAGATGTCATTGTTAGTTGGTGCAGAGCTAAAGCAGGAGCCAGTCAGAGTTATTACCTGCTGAGCAGTCTTGTGAAGTGGATAACTTGTCCTATGTTTTTCTCCAGGTTGTGCTTCTGTCAGAGACTTCAAACTTATGAATTTGCTCTCACTTGCAGCTATAAGGAGCAGTCTCGAAGAGCAACATACCAGAAAAGAGACAAACATTCAGGTATCTGCAGGGGCGTAATCTTTCCATCACTAGCCCAGGAGCTGGAGCCAATGAATAAATGTGGCCAAAGCAGAGTAATCGACCCAGAATTGAATGCAGATTGTACCCTAGTCCACTGACAAAAAGCACGAGGTTGGTGGTTGTTAGTGGTTTCTCTGTCTAGTGGTAATTGTGCTTTAGCGAGGTCAGACACTAATTAAGGGTAATGATGCCTCACTTTGTAGCTGGTATTTTGTTTCATCCCAAATTTGCTGGATGGGGTTGAGGTCAGGACTCTGTAGAGACCAGAACACATTTGTTTATGGATGCTGCTTGGTTCCCTGTGATGAAAAGCTGACAAATTGCTGCCGCAAAGTAGCAGGTTGTTGTAGTTTTTAAGATTCCCCTAACCCAGGAAAAGCAAAGCATAAGCATGCGTTATGTGGGATTTTCACCCAAGATAATGAAAAAAAAAAGCATAATGTGTTACTGAAGTTTCTGGGAAAGAAGCACAAACAATCTTTAACCCTAACCGTAGCTCTGTGGTTGTTTTTTAGGTACATCAGCACTGACTCAGAAATAGGCTGATGATTCCCAGTGCCTTGCTACACGGCCCTATGTAAGCTGTTCAAATATGAAGAATATCCAATTACAGAAAAGGACTCAGAGTTATCTTTGCCCATGGGAGTCAGGCAGCATATTTGTCCTTCACATGCTTCATTAAATTGTGGAAAATATCAGCCAACTATATCAGATATAGTAGAGACAATTCATTTTACATTTAGTAATTTCATCTTCCAAATATACATTCCTCTTCACACTGACCCCTTGGCTACTCCTTCCTGAGCCTGGTTTTGATGTAAAAGATGTTCTTCCGCTCTCCTTGACAAGCGCTTACTCATAGGGATCACTGCGGTTTTTCTCTCTTATATGGTCATCACATTAAAACAGAACGCACCTTGAGTCGACTGTTGCTGTGACTGATGCTATATAACCCCCCCCCAAACTGAATCAAACTCCTCTCTGCTGTAGAAGACCCAAAAGGGGGTGTTGTCTCTTGGTAGGACCCTACAACATTACATAAACTGCGCCAGGACTGCTTAAAAAATACAACAGAAGATCCCAAGGTGTTGAGGTAACCATGAAACTGGGACGTACAGGAACAATCAAACTCTCAGTACCTGAGAAAATCCTGCGTCGTGCACCACGGGATGCAGTCTCAATGTGTCAATGCCCCTCCCTGGTGTCTGTCACACTGTCCTCATATATGTCCTGCAGCACTCTCACGCACTTCACATACACATACTTAAAAGTAGACGTGACAAGCAAGAAGCTGATCTGAGAAACCAAAGATACTGCATGCACATATGGTAGCAGCCTTTCAATTACACAGTAGCACTGCCATAAATCATATCGTGCTTTATCTGGAATTTATACAATAATCATAATACCGCATTCAATAAGACCTGAAACTTGTGGCTGAGACCATAAACTTACTGAGGAAGTGTTTACTGAGGCCATAGATCAAGAGAGCACACTGTGGATTTCCCATAAATGTCTTTACTATCAATTTTCTTCTAGCAACCGGAGTTGATTTCAGCTGTTTCCCACATTGAGGCTCATCTTTTATAAAAGTCTATAATTTTAATAAACAACCACAAACAAATGAGCCAAAAGATTTAAGCGTATTTAACCTGTCTTTATTTGTGGGGATAAGAGGCCTGACGCACAGCCTCTCTTGACTAACTCGTGCAGAGGATTATTTACATGACTGACTTCTAGCTGTGCCTGAGCAACACCTGTCCAGGAGTTGGAATGCTGCTGCTTGTGAAAGCTGGGCCCTATTCCAGGAAGCAGGTTCAACAAACTCTGAGTTTAAAAATAAACTCAGAGATGATGAAGTTCATGCCTGAGTAGAGAAAAAAGCCATCATCAGAGGGGCTCAGATGCCAAGATTAACCACGGTAACGGGTAAATAAAAAGCAGAGCCTCTGTTTTCATCCAGTGGACCGAGGAATACGAGTGTGCGTCGTGCTCACGGTGAGATTTATGTGAAAAAAACACGATGGGAGAAATAAGTCGTCTCAATCACCATCATCACAGGCAGTACAATCGTTTGATTAAAAAAATTAACACTTTTTGTACTGTTTGATCATCATTTACCCAAATTGTCATTAATTGAAACTGGAATCCTAAATTTACATATGATTACCAGCTGGAACCTGACAGAGACTGAATGACTCCTGCCTTCAGGTTTTAAAGTAATGTAATGTACTGATGTAATAACTTCATTTTTATATATATTTCTCTTTTACGAGTAAAGAGAAATATAAGAAAGATCTAATGTTTCACAGATTTATAATCTTTTTAATTTGTATTGAGTGTACTTTTGGGAGAATGAGCCATTATAAATGAGGAATACAGATCGTGCTGGGACAAAATAAGACAGTAAGGTAGTCTGGGCCGGATCCATGATCCTAAACAGTTTAAAGGTCCACGGTGCTGTGCACGTGGACTCTGACCTGGACACGGTTTGCTGATTTGTTACAGAGGCTACCTACCTTTGGGCAGATCTGCTCTGGTCTTCCCAGTGAGTAATATATCAATCATCAGATTACACTCAGTCTGTAACACATTTAAAATGCAATCAGTTCAATTTCAGAGTCTCAGTCATTTCGTCTTTGTTAAACTACTCACATCATCTCCCAGATCTGAGCTGTGAGAGACATTTTACCTCAGTGTGACCGTTTACGACACGATAATTGACTGATCATTGATCAGTGTCTTGTGTCTAAGACTTTAAACAGATACAGAAAGTGTGATTTGAACAGTGAGGCACGGAAAATATTGACTGTCTGACAGCCTGACAGCTGCATTACTGTTCACAGTCTCAGTATTTAAAAGACGGAGACTCTAGACTTTATTCTGAGCTGGTAATACATTTGTGACATAATCAGTGTCTCCATCCTTAAACTGATGACCGAGTGATTGTAAAAGAGCTGATGTTAAGTTGAAAAGTGAACTAGTGTCCTATTGGGATTTCAGATTTTGTTAAAATATAAACCTGCAAATTAATTTCCTCATCAATGCAAAACTTTATGAATAAAGACATTTATAGAGTCAGGGTTTAATGTAACCCTCCTCCTGGAAAAGACAAGTGTTTCCCTTATCTCTGGATTAATAAACGTAGAGCTGTTAGTGTAACGTGACTTCGGCACTCTGTGGTTCTCTCCTTTGATTCACTGAGGACCGTGGTGAGGTTAATGGGATCAGCATTCAGAAACTGGTTTCACTATGATTATGTTTGAATCAGTGACACATAGAATACGAAGTTAGCAGATGGTTTTCACTGCTCGGCTGTTTGCCATTCATTAAAAGTAACAAAATTGTGTTGTCTTTGCTTGGCTGAAGATGAAGCCTTTAAAAAAATGTAACTACAGTTTTATTAACCTGATCAGATGTGTTGGAAAACAAATGAACAATTAAATAAACAGGATTCTGATGAAGACTGGCATTAGTTTAGATTCTCTTGAATTAAGCGTGTTTAAAAAAAAATTAATTCACTTTAAAAAAAACCACGTTATTTCTCATTTGTTTGTCTCGTTAATTAATTGTTGCTGCTTTTACCTGTTGATACAAATGTGTAACAGCTCTGTTAAATGAGGCATAAACTCAAAGTTTACTGACATTTGACCATGTCATGGGATGAAAAAGCAGGACTGTTTACACTCAGGTTAGAGGTGGAGCTGATGAAGGGACTGAGTACAGGTGTGTAAGTCAGGTGATGAGGAAAGGTTGAAAAGCAGGGATGCTAATTTGTCCCGCAGAGTGTGCAAAGGCTCTCTGGGTTAATCCACTTTAAATAAAGCCATAAAGTCATTGCTCAGACTCTGAACTGCCATGAGCCAAAAAGCAAGCATATCTTACCTTTAATAATACAGTTGAAATGAAGAATTGCTAAGTGGTGAAGGGAGAAAGAGCCTTTGTCAGAGCGTCTGTTCAGCACTGGCTTAGTGTAGCATATTTACAGTGCAGGTTAGACGGACATATATGAAAAAAAAAAAAGTTTAAACTGTAAACAAAAGCCAGTGAAACACCTTAATAAAGGTGCTGCAGCTCCCACCAATGTAGAACAGCTCCCCCCTTCTCCAGGAAATAACAATTAATGACCTGTTGAACTGCCAGCTGGACTTTTTCTGTTATCCAGAAGTGGAGAGAAAAAAATTGCCACTTCTCCCAAACTTCCCTCTTTCTCACTAGGCGAGAGAGAGATATTAATCAAACACACGCCTTAAAATTTGATCTATCTTTCTTCAGAATCTCCTCTGACTTTTGCAGCAACACACAAACAACAAAGCTACAGCAAACTGGTTTTAGCGTTTCAACTGCACCATTTACCCAGTAACCCAGAGACCTGCAAGCAGTGTGCACAAGTAACACTTGTGGGCTGCGTGTTGTAACGTTTGAGGTTATTGGGCCTCCTTATGAGTGTTACAATATCTTCCAATGTGTTGAAACAATTTGGCAGTTTACAGTTTTAACCGACTTACAGTGACTGACTGGAAACTTTGCCTTCATTACATTTGCTGTTGGTAGACTAGGAGAAAAGATACATTGTTAATAAGTTTTCAAGTGCTACGTTCATCTCGATAAGGTCGGACTGATTTTCGGCAGCTGAAGCGGGCGTTGCATGATGTAGATTTTTTAAAGCAATAACACAACAAAAACAGAGTATTTAACAAACTCCTTGCGAGTTCAAAGTGTAGACACAGTCGTGAACATAGCGACACACAGCGATGCCCCTGGGGCTTGTCTGCTGGCAGCGACCCTGGGGACACAGAAGAGCAGTGGTAGTACACGTGCAGTCAGAAATTTAGAATATCCTGTTTTTATTTTTGACACGACCAAAGATTCCACAGTCTGACACCGTGTCTTCACAAGTGACTTCTCCACTTCGATAATTTAGAAGTGAGTCAGAAAAAAAGTATAATCTGATCTAAATCTTTTAGATCAGCAAAAGGGGAATCCCCGACTCTGGCATCCCTGTGAAGGTTTCCTCATATCCAAATATAAACCCTGACCATGACCTTTGACCTGTAATATCTATCGTGACGAACCCCTTCCTTCCTTCAATCTGACAGACAAATAAGTAGAGAAATTTCCTTTTCCTCTGCGTGTTTCCCCCAGATTTAACTCCCAGTGACACAAACACAAAAAGCAAGGTCAGTTCTTCACATCCATACGAGGTCAGTGAAACAACACTGCTGACTTCTTTTGTTCCCGATAATTCAGCCAGACTGTGCATCAGAAATAAAAGGTGGCATATTAAACAGTTTAATGAGATTCTTTCTCATCCACGTCTTCATTCATGCACACGTGTCAGACAGAGACAATGAAGAGTTCATCTGCAGTTTTTCCTGTCGCTCTCTCTCTCCTCCCACCCTCTCCGATTACCCCGTCTGTCCCTCTCATAACAAAGAGAGGGTCTCTCTTTTTTCGAGTCATGCCCAGACATGTGTCTTTTCTCTCTGACTGTCTGTGTTTCTGTCTGATGAACAGAGCCATGAATATACCTGTCACGCAAAATAAAATTGAAGATTATGGAACATCATGGAGTACAGCTTGGGATCCCCAAAGGTCGAGGTTCGTCTGCATTTTGGTCCACAATTTAGCGATATTTAAATACAGTTACACAGGAAAACATATATATACTAGGGGTGCAACGATATTCGTATCGATATTGAACCGTTCGATACAGTGCTTTCGGTTCGGTACGCATATGTATCGAACAATACAACATTTGTAATTTATTTTATCAACTTTCCTTCTGACGATGCTGTCTGTGTTGAGCGCTCAGTGAATCTGCATTCGACTACTCCGCCTAGGCTGCACTGTCGTGCGCAGATTCACTGAGCGCTCAACACAGACAGCATCATCAGAAGGAAGAGCGCAGGGCAAGCTAGCGAGAGAGAAGTTAAGCTCTCCTTGCAACATGGACCTCCCCCACCCTCATTCAGATCTGGCGTTTGGAATTATTTTGGTTTTCATGTGACATATGACCCTGAAGGTAAGCGCGTCATGGACTAAAGTAAAACAGTATGTTGGATGTGCCACGCAATGCTCAATTACATGGGTGGGAACTAGTGTGTTAGCGCAGTTAGCTTGTTAACGTGTTGGCCGTCTAGCCCCATGCACGGGCGATCGGCGGTAGCTCGTTAACGGAGATTTGCCGCGTTGTGGCGTTAAGGTCATTTCAACGAGATTAACCTGAAAGCACTAGTGGGAACACAACGAATATGACTGCACATTTACGCCGACATCATCCTAGTGCAAAGACAAGTGGAAGCAGACAAAAAAAAAGCAAGCATGCTACTAACTTTAGCCGAGTCATTTAGACAGCTGTTAGCACATGATTCTCCTTATGCTGCTGAGAATATAGCCCAGAAGAAGCGGATAGTATAGCTTTTATTTTGGAAAGAGACATTTCTCTGTAATAAACTCTCTTTTCCAAAGATGAGTGATTCCTCAATCAGATACAGGGCTTGCAATATCGCTAGCCCGACGTCCTGGGGCTAGCGATTTTTCCAGTCGGGCTACCAAAATCTATCTCTGCCCTGCCCGTCGGGCTATTGTAGGAAGGAAAAATATATGTCAATGCTTTTGCATTCTTTCAGAAATGTAGCTGGGTAATTATGTCATTGGCATCGGTGAGCCACTGCCAATATGTGACATATTGAAATCGTGTTTGAATTTGCGCTTGTTTTTTGCTTTCAATTTGCAATCGTGCGAACTGTGTATAGAGAGCGACAGCACTGATTGGTGAGTGATAATTTGCGCACCAATTCCTCTGACATCGTCTTATTAATTGTTAGCTTACTATGCAAACATGACAAGTGAAATCTCCCGCAGCAAGCTTAAACATGTGAGAGGTTGATCGCGCAGAGAATCGCTGAGCTTATGTGAGTGCGTGTGTAAAAGCAGCAGGAGAAGTTATGACAAATCAGACTATAAGTGTCAGGCGCAGTGGCCCGTGGACATGGGATGGACTCAAGTGCAGATTCAAAACCGGAGGCCAGGGGTGAGGTGTAACGAAAAGAGATTTATTCTTACAATGCTCAGAGGCTAACAGAAAGTGCAGACTGAATTAATGAACATAAACTAGGTGTCTGAGGCGAGAGAAAAATACTGTGGTGATAACTAGATGGCAGGGATAACTGGGTGCAGGTACTGGGCAGGGGAAACTGTGGCGGGCCAGGGCACTGAAACAGAGGACAGAGCAGTCAGGGGAATCCCACAGAGGTTTGCGAGTGAATCCAAGGATAGTACACTGAGCTGTCTTACAAGCTTGCAGGTGGGGGTTGCGTGGAGGGGGGAGGCAGGAGAGGTCCAGGCGGGTGCTGCATGCAATGCAGGGAGGCAGGCAGCAACTGGTATCCAGGAGAGCTTGGTAGGTGGGTTTCAGAGGCTGACGAGAAAAAACAGAGATTCGGTTAACACACACGATTAGTCACCAAGGAACGGACGTGAGGCCGAGAACTGACTAAAGTTGGCAGATAATCTGGCGAAGACCAGTTGAGTGCACCGGTCATAAATACTGCTGGTACGATTGCCATCAGGTGAGGAGCAACAAAGACTCCACCCAGTGGGGAGGAGCTGATGCTGTGGAAAACCACCCAGACCACGACAATAAGGCAAAAAGAAAGTGCAGCTTTATGGTTTCATGGACAAAAGAATTTCTGTGGCTGCAATATGACGAGCTAAATAACCAGGGCTGCACATAAGTGGTCCGCAGGTGCGCATTTGCTGTCAAAATAAAAAACACGCACAAGGGTTAGGGTTAAATTTAAAAACTGTACTTTTGAGTTAAAATATATATTTATAATTTTAATAAATGACAAATTAAAAAGGCATGAACATTTTTTTTGTATCGAAAAAATATCGAACCGTGACACCAAAGTATCGAACCGAACTGAACCGTGAATTTTGTGTATCGTTGCACCCCTAATATATACATATATACAGTATAATTATAGATGATTGCAGGTGATGTCTATATTTGACTACTGCTTATAGATCTAACAGTATTGTGACTTGAATTTGAGTTGCCCGAAAGGAAAAGACAAGCGAGACCTCCCTCTTTGTCTCCCTCTCTCTCTCCGCTCAACTCAAAAAGAGCTTAATTAATACCAGGGTCTCCTTCTGTCTCTCTCTATTGACAGAAACTGGGCATGTCCTGGCGTATCCTGTGGTGGTCTGCAGGCTTCAGCTTCCCTCCCACAGGAAAACACAGAACACATTTGTACTGAGAGCCAAGGGCGGATTTTCATAAGACTATTTTGGTAACCTTGTTTACAGACATTTAAAATGGTTGCAGCATCACATATTACAAATGATGTCATTAGCAGATTGAAATACAGGCATCGCTGGGAGCTTGTATGCAGCTTACGCAAGCTTGCAATAATTTGTTAATGTAAGTGCAGATTTCGGCTTGAAACATCCACTCTATGATAGAAGAGTGGATGTTTCAAAACCATTTTTTCATCATAAATCTCAAAACATATCTTGGATGTATCTAAATAAAAGCAAAAATAAAAGCCATTGCAGTGATTTTGAAACTGTAACCCACAATGCTACACTTTACTGTTATCCAGAGCTGAATGTGTTGCTGTTTCAAGCCTGCTGACTCTGAAATTCCAGCGATCTGCTGAAAGCAGCTGAGAGGTGGGAGCATGCGCAGGGCAGCCGTGTGTATGTGTTTGTGTTCGCGCACGTGTCTGCTTTATGTGAATAAATGACCTGACGTGAAAGAGCTAGACGATGTGTGTTCCTGCTTGTTTCTTCGCTTGTGTTTATGTATCTAAAAATGTCCGTGTTGTCAGTTTGCTCATCGATCTGCTGCGTGTGCATGTGTGTGAGTGTGCACCGCTGTGGGTTTGAATGTGTGCCGCAAGCTCAGCTGTTTTTGACATTTATATGGTGATTGATGTCCGGAGAGTGCAGTGTGCTCCTCTGCTACATCCATTATCTAATTCCCACTCACTGATTTCCAGGAATGTCATGGAAGGGTTCTTCCATGCAGAAAAAAACAGAAAAATTCTGTCATTTCATGAATTTAATCAAGACTGCCGTCGTTCATATAGAGTAGAAAATTTTCCTGAAAAGCATAAGTGAAAGGAATACTTTTGCGAGTGTGGATGAACATACATGTGTATATGTGTACTGAACGGTCTAAACTAACACTGACCAAATTAGAGCCATGCAGACCAAAGAAAGCCAAAATTCCATTGCACGTCTGGCCATCATATCTGCAGAATAGCCTCTGTCATCAGACATGCCATCATTTCCTCTTTTGATTGTATTGCCAGACAAAGCCATTTTTGACAGGCCATAGATATAGCATGATATTTTGTTACCACTTCATTTCCATTTTCACAGCCCAAGGGTCTCTGCATGAAACTCAGTGCTTTTTTTGAAGTAAATCTAGTTTATCTCTGAAGGCATGTTTGGTTTCCAGGTGCCTCTTTAGCTTGCTTGTCACCATGTTAGCGCCTTGAGGCGACTTTTGTTGTGATTTGGCGCTATATAAATAAAATTGAATTGAATTGAATAGTTAGCATTAGCCAACTTTTACTGGCAAATGATGCTCTGAGAGCTGTTACCATCACTGGTCCAGCTGAAGCTGTAGACAGGTTACATTGTGGATCCTTTTCTCATTTTTACTTTTGGTGGGTTGTATCCTCTTCACTGTTGATCACATACTTCGACACATCTCACACACTCACAAGATTCCACCATCAGGAAACTGCTCTTGGACAAAGGTTTATGCAGAAAGAAAGAAATGCACACTCACAAGTACTGATAAACTAAAAAAAATAATTCATTCAAGCTTCCCAATGTGTTAAGCATAGAGAAGCTGCTTCACAACATCTTTCTGTTTTATGTTTGTACCTGCAGTCACCCTGAAGGCGAGAAAGCTGTGCTGTGGACAGAAGATAAGAAAGTATGTATTTGTCTGGAGTCTGCTCCCACTGTAAAGATGCGTCACTTGGTGTTTTCCTTTCCCACTGAGTAAAAGCAGCAAATCTTTCTACATCAAATCTTTCTTTCTGCTTTTATCTCCTCTTCTGGAGATGCTTTCTGTGTACTGAGGAAACTTGGTCTCATCAAAATTGACGCAACAACTGCCACAAAATTTGCTGTCAAATGCCAATCGTGTGAATACTGCTAATATGCATTTTGAAGACCTACATAACGCTCCAGCCATTTCACTGCACTAAAATGAGCCTTTTCCATGTTTTTTTTTTCAGTTCTTTGGGTTAAGCTCATTGCTTTCTGTGTTGAAAAAAGTGTCTTACGGCAGGTTGCATCTGCTGTGCTGAAGCGCTGAAGATTTCCTTCTTTTCTATCTACACCCTGCTATCATGAAAGCGCTTGAACACATTTTGTGTGTTTTTTGTTGATATTTAGTTTTTTGTTTTTTTTGCATGCCATTTCATGCAATGTATTGGTTTAGGAATGGATCTAAACTTTGACTCTCAGAGTAATTTTAATTAACATTAGATAACATGCAAAAAAGTTAAAGTGCATGCATATAATAAACTTGAAGTGGCCCTTCTTTGTCTTTTGTCCTCTCCTTTAATTTTGTTCCCTTCACCTTTTCCCCTATCTTCCTTTCTAAGTTGCTTCCTTTAGTTTCTTTTTCTCGACTATCTTTTTTCCGGAGAAATATCTTGGCTTGCAGCAGCTGTTACGTGCACGCTCTGTGTGTCCATGTCTGTGTGCAGTTGTGCACTGAAACGTGATCTTTTGGCTGAAAGGAACAGTCTTGAAACTCTCACGTGTATCAGTGCAGCGTGTCACAGGAACGACCAAATAAGGCAGCAAGAGCAGCCGGCATCTGTTACAGCATGCGTGCATGTGTCAAGCTGGCAGAAGCAGCAGGTCTTATTGTTATTTAAATAAATCACTTTTTCTCCAGGATTTGAAAGTGGTTTGAAAAGTGTGGGCAATTTTTAGAAATAAAAACAACATTTTTAATAGTGTCAGTTAAGTTCCTAGTAACAGGTTTCTTTCATTGTTCTTCCTGTGCAGGTGTAATGTGATTCAGAGGGGCTGGAAATTTTAGCAAAGATTAAAGAAGTAAAGCCTAGAAGAGATGCCTTAACTTCCTTTTTTGGTACATTGTTTGGGAAAATAAAAGTTGGAGATAAAATTTTCGTTCTATTTACTGACAGCCAGGAAAGTGGAGCTGGAGGATCCTCAAGAAAGGGAGGGCAACTATCATGTAAGGAGCCATTGTAGACCACTGTATTGATTGAAATACAGTATGTGTTTGACCAGACGTGCATGAGACAGATGACTGCAAAACACAGCTGCGATGAATCCCGTATAATGTCCAGTGAACTGTTAGAGACACATGGCCTTTCAGGGCAGGTGCAGGTGGAGCAGGAAGAGCCAGAAGTCCTCCTCGCTGTGCAATGTCTTCACGGTTTGCAAATGCCTCCACAGTATGTACTTCCAGACTCTTATCATGGTTGCACTTACCAGAGGAAGTAAAGGGGCCCATAATGTGTCTCTGCACGTATCACTTTACGTCTCCCTGTGGCAGCGGAGCGTGTTCTGAGTGCAGGAAATTGTCCCATAGCAGAAAACACAACTTGCTAAGTGACGAGGGAAAACCCTGATTAACTAATAAGTGTAGCTTTCTTGCTTCAGACCTGTAGCTCTCCCAGTGAACTGAGAAAACCACCGTCCTCACATAGCAACGCATTTTATGTTTTTCCCATAAAACCCATTAAGGTAACAAAGAGGAGAAAAACAAAAAGACATAAAGGAAACGGACAAAAATGAAAACATTCATCTTTTAACAATAACTTTCATCTAATACATGTTTTAACCTCATGCTTTCACTAAAAACTGCACATGTACTATCTTCATAATAGACATCTCCTACATCAAATAAAACTGTACCTACAGTATAAAAACAAAAAAAACAAAACAATAAAGCAAATGTTTATTGGTTGAGGTGGAAATTCCATCCAAGAACCAGTCAGGGAACAAATAATACATTAAACTTACACTTTCAATGTGGATGGAGAAGGCATTTAGGCTTTTAAAGAACTAAACTAGATGCACCAGAATGCTCAAACCGACTGAAGCGCCTGTTTCTGGAGAATTCTTATCTCACAGCATGATCTTTCAGGTCAAACTTGAACAAACGTCAAACTTTGACCTGCAAATTTGCACTGACCAAGTGGGACATTGCTATATATTGACTTTGCAGAGTGGTTCTGCAGCAAACCTATTAGACAAGAAAGTACCAGCAGAGGAATACTCACCAATATCAGGTTATAATGGCAGTGTTGTGAAACTCTGGGAATATGACTGCATATGAATACTCAACCAGTTGTTACATGAAAGCCAGCATTAAGTGACCATCAAGTAAAAGCATTATGCCAATGCAATTTCACATTGGCCCTGAGGGTGTTACTTGGTGTAAACTTGTCTTTTCTTGAATCATCTGATGATACAAGTGTGATTAATCTGATATAAACAATTACCTTTAATCCAGGCTACACAAACTTAAACTCTCTTCAGTCTTTCAACATCTAAAAGTAGATTAATGTATGTCCTAAAGGTTGAAACACGTCCATCTTCTGCTATTGTTTGAGGTCTCTGCAATTACATTTATTCAATGTGCTGCAGTGTATGAAGTTGTGCAATGTTTCAGATAATGAATCAAAGGCATCCTTCACATAAAAGCTGTAATAAAGCTGTACCGTAAAGCCTGAGGAGATTAACGTACACCCGCCATGCAAGTTACTGCCTGTTACAGAGATGTACACGGGAAAATTTATGTCCAAACTGTTCATCTGTACATCAGAGGGAGAGAAATAACGAGGGAAGGGGAAGTGAAGTGGAAAGAGATGGTGGCAGAGAGGAGGAAAACGGTAACCAAAGAAGTAGAAGGAAAGACGAGAGTAAAAGTGTGCAGCTGAAAGAAAGAAGAGGATATTGATGACAAGTGAGTCAGTAACAATGTATCTATAACAGTGTGTGTCATTTGAGTTGTGAAATTAAAACTAGGTCCCAGAGGATCGTGGGATATACGTCTACGCCCATGTGCTACTTTCCATTCCTGAGTGACACCTTTAAAACTAATAGACTTCCCTGAGGAGTTCTCCCACACACACACACACACACACACACACACACACACACACACACACACACACGGGGAGGATTTATACCTGCTCCAGGCCCACCAAGCTCCAAATCATGACGGGACATGTGATTCACCCCTGCGTTAGACCGTACTCCCCATACAACACAAGTATATCTATATAACTTCCCACACCATATTTCTGTGTAAATTACTTAGAATCACTCCAGAACTTACATATTTTGTGAAACACGTGATCTTTTGTCTAAGCAGTGATGTTCTCATGACACCTGTTATCTACACAGAAACTATTACAACACATTTTCCTGCGGAAAATTTTAATTTTGGTTCTGAAGGAGCTGAACAGCTTGTCGTTCATAGATTACAAACAGCTGTTGACCAAGAAAATCAAGTCCCTCACTCAATGACCCAGTGTTTGAATTAGCCGATAAAATGATAAAGTCGTGGTTAAAAGTGCGACGGGCTTAAATAGTTCTGTGTCTGATAAACTTTTTGAATGTCTACAGTTTACACGTGAACTTTGGACTCACATTCTGAAGCCAGATAGACATAGATAGTCCACTTCAGACAGGTTTGCACTATTGGGAATACTTTTAATTTCCAGATAGGCCAGCTCATGATGCCCACTCAGTAGCACTGAAGGTGCCAACAGATTAACTATACTCTTTACATATTGTCACCATGCAGATTTTAACAGGTCTTACAGATTCTGTGTCCATGACTCTTCTAGGGTCTGCTCGCGTCTGATTGACGTAAGTTTCATTATCAGATGGTGAGTCTGAGGGTCTGTGGAGATATCCGTGTGCCTGCCAATTTTCTGTGATGTCATCATAAGTAGATCAACAGCCAGGAAATCACATCATCTGTATACTGGACTCTGGAAAAGGATGAAACTGTGTGTCAGCAGAAAAGGAAATATTCAAGAGATTTGTAAAAGGTCAGAACGTAGCTTTTGTTATCCTTTATTTTTACAAGTAAAGGTCTCACAATATTAAAATCTCTTTTTCAAGACAGACCTACTTTGTCATATATATATATTATTTGTTAACCAAACAGTGATGGTTTACTGAGGGTGGACCCTGTACAAATGGAACAAAGGGGGTACCCCTCAAGTTAAAGTGAACTGGATCCATCAGTCATCAGTTTCTGATGAACTGAGAATGATTTGTGTTAGCTACTACTGTGGCTTGGTTAACTGTGAACTCTGCTGACACAAGGATTAAACATATATTGTGTGGTTGACCAGTCAAAAGTGTGCAAGTCCCTCAAGTCAAAAGTGTGCAACTTGAGGGACTTGACAAATACCTGAAGGACTGGTTAAACCTTTTATAGACTTGTGGTATATGTAAGGGACAGCTCTGCACGACTGAAGGATTAGTCAGTTGTGTGAGTAAGGAAATAAAAGTTCAAGAGGATTGCAAAACCTTCCTGAAACTCAAACATCTACCAGACTGGTCAGATAACTAAGACATGACTAGCTTAGCTCCATCTAAGACTGAACTATTGAGACTTACCAGACAGGCATCTATATCGTCATAATTTAAGGTTTGTTAGGTTGAATTATTTTAAGATGTGCATGAACATCCTAAGAAGGCACAGTATAACATTTACACGATGGTTAAAACTTGTTTTTAAACTTTACTTCAGAGTAAAGTTGACTCTGACTTTATTATCTTTCTCTTTTCCACAGAAACTGAACATAAGCAACACACTGAATACCAGAAGAGCTGACAGTGTGATTCACTCCTACTCTTAAATACTTTCCCATGTTGAACAATGAGAAAGGGCAGGACACTGTTTACAGAGCCGTGCCGGTGTATGACAGAGGCATCACTCTGTCAGTAAAACTCACACTACTATCAAACTGAGAAAACAGAGAGACCATGATTATAAAGATGAATAAAAAAAACACGAATCTTTTTCCTTTATAGTGCTCGTTTCATTATGGAAAACATTTAAGCCAGCCATCTCATGTGAAATACATTATGTAAAGCTTAAATAGCACTAATAATCTTAGTCCAGGCTTTAACTTCTGTTAAATCTGAAACCAAGCTTCAGAGTAGGCGGTGTCTGCAGTGGCGCTATAGTTTTTAAAGTCAGTACAATTTGAAAGACAGTAGCAAATCAATTCAATTTTTATTAATATAGTGCCAAATTAGAACAGAGGCCTTAAGATGCTTTATTTTGTAAGGTAAAGACCCTCCAATAATACAGAGAAAACAGAAAAAACCCCAACAATCATATGACTTCCTATGAGCAAGCCCTTTGGCGATAGTGGGAAGGAAAAACTCCCTTAAACAGGAAAACTCCAGCAGAACCAGGCTCAGGGAGGGGCGGCCATCTGCTGCAGCTGGTTGGAGGTGAGGGGATGAAGACAGGACAAAAGACATGCTGCGGAAGAGAGCCTGCGATTAATAATAGCTAATAATTAAATCCAGAGTTATGTACAAACAGAGTGACTGAAACAGGTAAATGAAGATGAAACACTCAATGAATCATGGGAATCCCCCAGCAGCTGAGTCCGACTGCAGCGTGACTGATGGAATATTAAAGGTCAGCTGATCTAGCTGTAACTGTAAGCTTTATCAGAAAGGAAAGTTTTAAGCCTTATAGTAAAAGTAGAGAAGGTGTCTGTCTCCTGAATCCAAACTGGGAGCTGGTTCCAGAGAAGAGGGGCCTGAAAACAGAAGGCTCTCCCCCCCATTCTACTTTTAAGTATTCTAGGAGCCACAAATAAGCCCACAGTCTGAGGATGAAATGACACAGTACTACGAGGTCTTTAAGATACAATTGATTATTTGAAACCTTGAAAGCCAGCAAAGATAAACCAATATAAGAGTCCTTATACAGTACACTCACAAGATCATTTTGAATCAAATGAAAGCTTTTCAGGGAATTTTAAGGAGAACCTCCTAAAAATTACAGAAGTCCAGCCGAGAAGTAATAAATGAACTAGTTTTTCAGCATCATTTTGGAAGCTTCTTATTTTAGAGATGCTTTGCAAGTGGAATAAACCAGTCATTCATATTTGTTTAATATGCACACTGAAGGACATATCCTGGTCAAAAATGACTCCAAGATTACTCACAGTGTTACTGGAGCTCAAGGTAATGCCATCCATCAGCGCAAGATAAATAGGCTGTGTTACTACTGAATTGCTCTGATGTGAGATAATCAGGATGATATAGCAGACATAAATGATTAGGTTAAAATGGAAGTGAATCTTGTATTAGTTTCTTTGAGTTAGAGAAGTCTGGGCAATGAATCCCAGACAAACCCCCAGTCTGTCATGACTGTCACAGCACAACGTCATTAATAGCGTTTACATCATTAACTTTGGTCCAGGATCAAAATTGCAAATGACCAGTCAAGTTCTTGTGATGTCATAGCTTTGCAATGTGGGAAAAATACCCTTTTTCATATAAAAGCATTTCAAGGGTTTTCCTTATTTATACCATGTAATTAATATGTTATAAAATTAGGATTGCTGCTAGCCAAAGTTAGCTAGTGATCGTTTTGCAAATGCTAATGCTAACTGAATGCTCACCATTGTATAAATCAGAATGTTTGTGTAACTGTTTGCATTAAGATTTCACAAAACTACATTTATTAACAAACATCATTTAGTTATTGCTTGAATCTGTGACCCAAACCTAGGAGGCTCCAAGAATAATTTACTATAAACATGCTCTGATAACAAGAACATGATGTGACATACCCACAAAGAAAGGATATTGCCATTAATACTGAAGGATTTTGCTTTGAACTCCTGGATGGAGAATCTGAGATGCCTGAGAGGCTGAACTTTGGGCAAAACAAAATCCTCTCGAGCATTTTCATTGTTTTGGCTGAGCAATCTGACATATTTCTAGGACTCACAGGAAGCTGTTGTGCGTGTGCGTGAACGTGTGCAAAGTTCAGCTCTGGTTTTGCCAAGTGGTGCAAAAGACTTGTGAAATATGTTCAAACAAATGTTGTGTTTAAATGCTGTGATGAAATTGGGAATAAATAAATAAAGGTGTTGCAGAGGTTTTGGCATCAATTCCTGGTCTCTTTAGACTTCAGGTACACATGTACACCTCTATTCTTTGTGTATTACATAACATGAAGAAATGAAATTATGCAGAGCTTGCCAAGCCAAACACACCCACACACTGATTCCCATGGGATTTTTCTGCATGTGTGCGTGTGTGCAGTTAAGGGTTAGGGCATGTGCCAGCAGGTCAGACTTCTTAATGTGTGACTGAAAATGAAAGATAAGAGTGAATGAGAGAAAATGTTGAAATAATAACAGCAGACAGGCAGATTATTAAAGATGGATGAATAGCTTTTAGGAATGGCAGGTATTTCTTTTTTCCACCTGATTATTCCAAGTAATATCTTTTTGTATAATTAAAAAAAGTTTACTAGAAACATAAACCAAAATCACCATGAAGTTGTACTGAAAACACAAACATTTTCTTACCATTTAATTGTTAAATATAAACAAAAATTCAAACTTTTATGCAAGTTCTGGTAAGGAAGAGGAACGACAGAATTTTCAAAATAAGGCAAGAAAAAATAAGACTTTATGCAGGAGCTTCTGAAATGCTTCTAGTTTGATTTCAATCTGAGTGAAGGATGGAACAAACGTGAATCTGTGTATTTACTGTCATATTTACTGTCACTTACATAAGTGCAGTTAGGCCATTACATTGTTGACTGAAGTACTGAAGCTGACCAAACTTTTCCAGATTTAATTCTTAATGTAATCATTAACTTCTTCTCATCCTCAGGCTTCTTATTTCTACTATTGTTACTTTTCTGTTCACTGAGCTCTGATCTAACAATAGATGCTTCATTAAAACACACTGCTCTGCCCTTTAACTTGCAGGTACGTATTATGTAGCTGGCCTAAATGAGTAACTTTAGTTTGTAGACCTAACACAGAGCACCAAACTGAGTACTGCAGGTTTACGATAGATAAATATATATTTTTTGTTTTGACATTCACCTGATTAGAGATATTGTTGGACTTTTGTCTTTCTACAATGTAAACTATTTGGAAAATAAATTTACCTTTTTACACTTTAGCAGTTCACATACTGGACTGGTTTATTGCCCTCTGTGTTGAGCATCTTGATCCAAATAAACAATGTTGTAAATAAGCTAAAATTGATACTGAGTGAACGTTTTGGTTTGTTTGTTTTTAAAAAATACAAATATCATGGCAAATATCATATTTTGTGATAGCTCCAACTCCTGACTGCAAGACCAGCATTTGTGACTGAGAAAGGTTGACAAAGCCCAACCTTTCTCAGTTTACTGACAGCACAAGTACATATTGCCTCAGACTGTGAGTACATAGTACAGTTGAATGGCCTTCTGGGTAATACCTACCTTTATGAAATGTGGGAGTGCCTTCTTGCCCTTTCAAGTGAGTTGACAGATGACTTAACTTAGTGAAGAGATGTGGCTAATGGAAGTACCGCTGGCTCCAGAACTTTTGTTTGGTTAATCTTTATGTACACAGGGGAGGTTTGCTGATAAGGCCGATTTTTTTTGTCCAGTTCCTCCACACTTTACATTACACATTTACTTCTATATATACAGTTGGCATAGGCATTGAAGTATAGGTAATTATTAGTTTTCCCAAGTAACTCTTTATCTGTATTCTAGTTTATCTATTTTAAATTATGTAATTTGTTGCAAGATGCTGTGTACAAACTCCCCCTTTAAAAAAAAAGGCAAAATTGCTGTAAAATAAAGAAAATGAATGAGTTATACTTCTTTAAAAATTATACTTGAATATAGATTTGTTGTGCAAAAAGGAACAGCAACATCTACTTTTATGTTTTAAAAATGAATCCCAAAGTAACGATAAACCTGTTTCAGGGTTCAAGCACGTACTGCAGGGGTCCCCAGTCCCAGTCCACGAGGGCCGGTGTCCCTGCAGGTTTTAGATCTCACCCTGGGTCAACACACCTGAATCACATGATTAGTTCATTACCAGGCCTCTGGAGAACTGAAGACATGTTGAGAAGGTAATTTATCCATTTAAATCACCTGTGATGGATCAAGGACACATCTAAAACCTGCAGGGACACCGACCCCCGTGGACTGGGATTGGGGACCCCTGTTGTACTGCATTCACTGAAGTCGCTGTCTTGTCATGTTAATGCTTTTATAATTTCACTACTCATGTGCTGCATGTTCTTAAATACCATTTTTAAAATCTCATACACAACGGTACATAGCCTCACGATTTCCTGGGAACTAAATTTTGGAATACTTCAGAAAAGAATCACTCAGCCAACAAAGATTTCAGTGTGGGAATTATCTGGATTACTTGTTTTTCAGAACAAGTTACCCAAACCATGCAGCAACATATTAATTAAAACTTTGTGTTGTAGATGGACCCTTTCAGTTCAATTCAATTTAATTCAGTTTTATTTAAAAAGAGCCAAATCACAACAGCAGTCGCCTTGAGGCGCTTTATATTGTAAGGTAGACCCTGCAATAATACATACAGAGAAAAATCCAAAAATCATATGACCCCCCCTATGAGCAAGCACCTTGACTAGAGTGGGAAGGGAAAACTCCCTTTTAACAGGAAGAAACCTCCAGCAGAACCAGGCTAAGGGAGCTGGGGGCATCTGCTGCGACCGGCTGGGGTGAGAAAAGGAAGACAAGACAAAAGATAAGGGAACCTTTGGACCAAAAAAATTGCTAGCACATCAGAGTTAAAAAGTAGATTGTAGTCTGATGTAATTATTCTACTAAAATGCCTCCTGGATGATAGATATGCAAGATGTTACCTGTGGAACCAGGACACGCTGAAGTGTCTGTGTTTGCATTTTCTATATTAGTTTGGAAATATAAAATTAGAGTATTGGTATTGTCACAATAAGTGGAAAATCTAGTCACAGTTATTAATTATCATGAAAAGCTTTACTTCTAATGCCACTTTTATAAAACAAGGTTACATAATGCTTTACAGATAGATTACTGGAAAAAAGTGAAAACACACAAAATAGTCATTAAAATGCAAAGTAAAAGCTGCTTTATAAAAATTGTTTTTACAGGACTTTAAAAGAGAAAAAATAAAGTTTGTACTGTATGTATAAAAAAAGTTTGTCTTACATGTCTTGAACTTAAAAAAAGAAGCAAAGGAGAAAAGGCGGAAACACGCCAAATTATACAAGAACAAGACCTAAAATCTGTGAATCCAGTTTATGTTCAAATAGGTGTCAATATGTATTGAGGCTGTGGCTGTGTTGAAGAATAAAGGTGGTCATACCAAATGTTGACTTTAAAACTCATTAGAATTTAACCTGTATTTCAATGTACTCTCATGTTGTGTTATTTGACAAACACTGAGCCAAAAATGCAGAAATGCTGAGTGAGAAACTAAGTGCACCTCATAATTCAGTTGCTTGTTGAACCAACTTTAGCAGCAACAATAAAGTTAAATAAATAATTGTTTTCCGTGTCACTTTTTGTCTCTCACACCACTATGGAGGAGAAAGTTAACTCTTTTTAGCAGTTTTCTATTAAAATTAACTTTAACATTTAACATGCTGACGTTTGTGCTTTTAAAGAGGTGCTCACCAGGGCTGGGCTGGGACAAAAAATTGGTCCGGGCATTTTGACTAGAGACAGTGATGTGCACTGTCTTGTTGGTATATGTATGATTTCAATACATTTTACATCAGATGACCACTTTGGTTGTAAGACTCAGATAATTATTTTTTTAGAAGTGAGACATTTTAAATGAGAATAAGAAAGTATTTCTTTGTGCTCCCCTTTCCCTTTTAATGCCCTACATGAGCCCCTGGCAACACTTTGCTAGATCCACCCCTGCACAGTTACCAGCTGTCAGCTACTTAGAAAAGGATCCTGGTGTTATTTAATCTCAGAAACAGTTCATAACTTCCCTTCAACTCATTCATGTCACCTGAAAGGTAAACCTGTTTCTCCATCACCTGTTCAGCTCTGATGATTCAGTAAGGACATCTCCTGGTTTCATCTTCATGTTTCCCTCTCACCAGATATCCAAACCGATATCATGACCAGCAGCTTTTACGGCTGTGGCTCCAGCAAACATCAGCTGATACTAGAAAGTAATATTAAATAAATTCTAACAACAGCTTATCACGCTTAAACGTGCTGCTGGTTTCCTCTTTCTGGTGCAAAGTGGGCAATAAACAAACAAGAGAGAAAAGCCGATCAGCTGATCATTGATCAGTAGCAACAGAAGAGGTAGGGGCAGACAATGAGAGAAGAAGAGGCAGGTGCGCACCGTAAAGACACAGAGTAACTCCAGCTTTGTGTCTTTTTTGCATTCTGAGGTCCGGGACAAATCGCATTGCTTTCCACCTCAATACTATTTCCTTCTGTTTGTCTTTGATAAGATTGCTTTCAGAGCCGTTGCCCAAGCAAGGGGGAGCGTGCATCCGAGCTCCTCAGAGTCCATTATGACCAATTGGCTAATCCATCACCTTTCATTGTTTATACCGTTACAAAAACAAACAAACAAAAAAAACATCGGCCCATAAAAACAAAAAATCACAATCGGCCCACCGGGCAACTGCCCGGTACGCCCAATGGCCAGTCCAGCTGTGGTGCTCACATTTGCTGATGATGCGTTAATGTAGCACATTGGATTAGCAGCACCTGGCTGCTAATTACCCTGTTAGTTCCCATGGAAACAATAAGGATGTGCTTAGTTTTTCCACAGGACTGCTTCTTAATTTTTGTTTCAATTACAAAAAAAAAAATGATGACGTATGCCATGTTCTTTAGTTCATGTAGGTTAATTCATGTAAGGTTGTATTTACCTAATTTTAGGAGCTTCTCAGATTATTTCTTTCTGATAGAACGTCTTATAATAGAAAGAGGATGTGCATCCTTTTTACCACAATGTATAAATGCTAATGCTGTCTTCATCATCATGCTGCATGTAATGTCTTTACAACTCTTCTTTAGCACATGCAAGGCATTGCATTTCATGTATTTAATTTATATGAAGTATGAATTAGTACATGTGCACATGCACACACACTCACAAAGTAGAGATAATTCTGACAACCAAAAATAGCTTGAAGTTAGAATCAAATGTTAGATTCAAACTATTTAAAGAGTATAGTTAGCTTTGAATTATTATAACAGGGGTGAGCTGGATCTTAGTATTGAAGTCAGAATCTGCAGTGTGTTTTTTTTGCTTGTTGTTCGAGGCTAGCAACAGCACTATTTGGTTTCAAATCTATCTAAATCTATTTAAAAATATACCACATGTCACTTCCTTATTATTGCATAACAATGTCACTTCTCTGCATGCATGCATCAACGAAAAGTGATGACCAAAACAAAGAAACACAACGAGAAGCAAACACAAAACACAACATTAAACTTTAAAATTAAATAAATGCACAAAGGAATAAAGTCATGCTCAGCAGCTCCTCCTACAGCCTCATACTACAGCTCTTTCCGGTTGTCTCTGATGTGATAAAACTACTTTGGTTTCCTAGAAGTACAAAATCAACTCTGGCCTCTTCCTTTCAGACAGGAAGCTTCCCTGCAGCTTGCTGTCTTTTGGCAGCACACAAACATCACAGAACAACCTGAAAAGATCTGCAGATGTGGGTATTAGTGTATGTCTGTGGTCTGCGGTCACACACATATACACAAACAGGTGAAGTGAGGTTGCTCCGTTTCCATGGCTGCAGCAAGTTCCTGTCAAAGTCAAAACATGGCAACAAGAAGAAAACATGCCTTGAAATCTTACAGGAAGAGAGCAGGGCTTTAAAGTGGTTCACTCTCACTGCAGTTACCATAATAGCAGAAAGAAATATAGAAAAGGAAAATGAAGAGAAAAAAAATCATAGAAAGAAGAATAGAGAAAGTGAGACAAGATGTGCACAGGTTATGAGAGCAGGAGCAGGGCATAAAAGAATAAAGAGGGAGATGAAAGACAAGCATAGAGAATGAATGGAGGCCTGCAGCCTTCTTGCAGTCACAACAACAAAAAAAAAAAAAAAGGAAAGGAGAATGAGAAAAGCTGCTTGAGGAATTCCATTCAGTCATTTCTAAGAAAGCGTGGGAATTTCTTCAGGACTGCAATGGAAAACTCCAAAGAGGGAATTATGTGCTTGAAGGGTCAAGATAGCACACATGCACACACACATGCACACAAGTAATCCCATTTTACCATAATGCTATGTTCAATGTTGGATTTATGCTTAAGTAGTTTCAAGTTATGAAACTCAGAAAAATGCTAATAAGAACTGGTTTGCATTTACTGCATGTACTGTAGCATGCATTGTTGTTGGTTATAGCAGCCTTCCTTCATTTGTGATGCAGGAAGAACAAGTAACACTTTTCAGTGCACACAGACTCAGTGACTGTCACAGTCCAGGCTTTTCCTAACTTTAGGTTGACTTCACTGGAAACCATCATGAGGTCAATGAAAGATATGAAGAAGAAATAATGAGGAATTAGGATGAGAGAAGAGCAGATGTTAGTGATGTGGATCTGCTGTATTCAAACTTACCAAAAAGTCCTAAAGTTATAATAATAACAACAGCAACAACAACAATAAGAAGAATATCACCAGAAAAACAGAGAGCAAAACAAAACAAACAAACCAAAAATCAATCAGATAAAAAAAAAGAAATAGATTTCTGAGTAACATCTCTTCGCAAAATGGGAAATGGGGTCAACTGGGATGTTAAATGTAACCATATAAGTGAATGTGTTTTATGTATGCTTTTTGCATACCTTGGATTTGTACTAATTATTACTAATTACCATATTAGCTTATAATTAAAGATATTGTTCCATCTATCCATTTTTTTCCATTTATTGGGGGAGATGAATATCTATTTCATCGAAAATCTATTTTCTAAATCAGACACAGGAGGAACGTGCACAGAAGAAGAAACCCCAAACAGAAAGACCCCAGCCAAATAGTGGAAATGAAGGCAATAGTAAGCCAACATTGCTAACCACTGCACCACTCTGCCCTGCAATAATAGTTACTGAATAATATTGTATTACTTTAGCCAAAGAAAGCAGGTGTGTGAGCAAGTAGCTAAATCCGATGCAGCATATCTGTTCTCCTTGGAGATGAATGGATTTACATTTAGCTACTAACAAATAAATAACAATAAGTTTAACCACATTTACCACAGAATTGCTCAACAGGCAAAATAAACAAAGATGCATTTTTTTTGCACCTTTGGAGGTTTAGATCATGACACAGAAGCTTCACTTATTGATCTGAAGTTATGGAAATTTTCCAGTTTATGATGGTTTAAAAGTTGAAATATGTTCATTGTTCACAGGTGACAAAACCGAATCAGTTCAGTGAGTATTCCGGGGTACCCATTGTATCACAGTCTTAAGGATTACCTTTAAACCATGTGATAATTTTAGTTCACTCTCTTGTATGGCTTTTAAAGACCCTTTTTTTGTTTACTGCTGAACACTCAGCAGACATGTCATTATCAGCTACTGAAGGCCTCCTACATTCAAAGCACAGCTCAACTTTTCTCTTTCCCAGAAGTCTTGCGTTACTGCGGGGGGTTTCTCAAAATTAGGGGTCAGATCCACAAATGGCTCACAGGTGCCCCCCTACCCAGCCCCCTGCCTCGACACCACCCCCCAGGAGCTTTCACAGACTTGATTTAATGAGCAGAGGGTCTCAGGAAGAGAGGGAGATATTTCACATCCGATATCCACAGCATGAAAAATCACACATGCCCCTTAAACTAGACAACAGACCGGCTCCACATTCAGCTGCCAGAGCATGAAAATGACACAAAGAGAGTGCAGGGGATAAAGACAAAAATAAATCAAAAAGGATGAAATAAAAACATAAAAGGCAACGTTGGAGAGGATGTGTGGTTTTATTTGGGGTGAGCATGTTCTTGATAAAAGGTGGGGCTTCCGTAACAACAGGAAATCAGTGAGAAAAAAACAAAACAAAACTGCGATAGCTTTTTTTCTCAGTTCCACAGAAATCACAAAATGAAACAAAAAAAGAAAAATATCAACACTGTTTTCACACATGCACTGCTCGAGTGAGCTGCATGTTCTGATGTCCTGTGAAGTCATTAAAGGGTCTTTAACCTGTTCGCTCCCTAGTGTCTGATGCATATGAGCACAGAGGCCCTGCTTCGGAGCAGAATCCATGGAGCGTTGTGTCTGATGATTTGCACAGTAACAAATAAAGCTGTCAGATATATTGTAATCAAACAGAATTTGCATTTTTTTTTCTTTGAGTTGTAACAGAGTACAAGTAGAAAATGGCTAGAAAAAAGTGTAGTCGTTTTTAAATATACTTTTTCCACCACTGGAATGAGGAACGTGCCCTTTGGAGGCTTATACATTTTCTAGCATTTGGCAGACTGAACGTGGTCTTCAACGTGGTCTTTATCAAGTTGTGCTGCAATGTTCGCACTCACACCAGATCCTTTTTTTAAAAAGTAGTTTTATATATAACTTGAATGCTACAAAGTGCAACAATTAAAAATAGCTGTTTTAGTTTCTGGCCTCATGATATAGCTGTAAAAGGACCTGACACGACCCAGATATGGCTGTTCTGTGCAACTTTTATTTTATTTTACACTTTCCAGTGTCTGTCCTCTGTCATTTCGATCCCCGCTGCCAGCTCCGCTCCTATCAGCCGCTCCGATCGGCTGTCTTCCTCCGAGCCTGGCGGCTACTGAAACAGGGAGGGCCAGATTAGAAGATGCTTGCTGTCTGTGACAACCAGCCTCCCGCTGACACAACGCCCTGAATCCGCTGCTCCACCCCTCCCCTGCAGCTGTGCCACAAACGCTTCACGAATTAGCGTGTCATCCTTGCGCAGGGGCCATGCTAATCTTCTCTGTATCGTATCCAATTTAGCGTACGCGCTTGCCGAAGCAAGCACACAAACCACCCCCTCCGCCACAATAGCGTTTCCGCCCTACATTGCACGTTGATGACATAGTGGTATAGGCTGCCAAGCTCAATCGCGTATCTTATTGCCTGGTGAGTCAGTTTGTGCCATGTGTACTCCCTCCTCCAAACTCTAAATCTCCTTCCCTAAACCAAACAGAGTATTTCCACTTGTGAGAGCTACCACCTGCTGTGTGCTTCATGTAAGAAAGGCAAACGTGTCAGAGTAGTTTAAAACATATGCACACAGCGGTTAGGCTGACTAACTAAATGCAAGTGGAAGTGCTTCCTGCTACACAGTTCTTTTCATCTTTAAGCTCTTGACATGAGTCAAAATTACCCTCACATGAAGCTGAGGTCTTGACTGTTTAATCTCTGGCAACTGAATTTGTAGGCAAAGGGCAAGAATATGCCGTGCTTGTAGTCCAAGCTCTGTTCACCAATCATGTTTGAGCAGGCTTTGATTGCAAGCAGTTTGCAAAAGACAGAGCCAAACTGTCTTTTGCTCTTAAACCTTGCAGTTGCTTTGCTTGCTAGCAGGTTGCTGGGGTCGCCCATAGTTCGAGTGGAAGATCCCAACGTCTCTGCAAACACTTACTTACCTACTGAGTGGTACGGAAACTTAAAACAATTAGATCAAACCAGAAGGTTTGTCTTCAAATTAAAAGTTGCATCTTTCGAAAGATGCAATGCAGCACGGTGGCACGGTGCTTAGCACTGTTGCCGCACAGCAAGAAGGTCCTGAGTTCAGTTCCACCATCAGGCCGGGGTCTTTCTGTGTGGAGTTTGCATGTTCTCCCCGTGTTTGCGTGGGTTCTCTCCCAGTACTCCAGCTTCCTCCCACCGTCCAAAGACATGTACTTATTGGGAATAGGTTAATTGATTAATCTAAATTGCCCATAGGTGTGAATGCGGGAGTGAATGTGAGTGCGAATGGTTGTCTGTCCCTGTGTGTTAGCCCTGTGACAGACCGGCAACCTGTCCAGGGTGTACCCCGCCTCTCGCCCTATGACAGCTGGGATAGGCTCCAGCGGAAGCGAATGGATGGATCTTTCGAAACATTTAAGTTTTCAGCTGTAAAGTTTTACTTTGAAGATGACCATTCCCTGTTTCCAGTTTCACTATGGTTTAGCACTTAGTTAGTGAGTGTTTGCCTACAAGCCGACATGCTCTATTCGAACTAAGGTTGACTGCGGCAATCTGCTAGTGAGCAAAGCAGCTGCAAGGAGATAGCACCTTCGTTGTGCTCAATGTCATCCAGGTGAAGCCAGCAGTAAAATCCTGGATAAAGTTCTGTATATTCATGTTCATGAAAATGTTTAATTTTTTTAAAAATGTCCAACCCTGCTTATGTTAAGTTAAAGGAAGTGAGACAAATTATGGTAACTTCAGCTGCAAATACGCTGTAGCTGGTCAATGCAGTCCACAACTATTCACAATCATTGATTCTTTTTATAAATTTCAGTCTGCTTTTTAATTTATCAGGTAGAGGATGATAAGCAACAAAATGAACAACAGCATCAAAATAAGGACTCACAAATGTCAGCAAATTCCTGGATATAGACTGCTGAAACTATCAGAACGGATGTGTGAAGAAGTAGAAAAACCTGAGGGACAAATGTTTGACCACACCAAAGAGTGGGGACCCAGAAGGGAAAAAGTTAGCTAACCCTAACCCTGATTCAATCATGGCTGACACTGCTTATAAAACCCTGAGACACAACCACATGGTAATCAACACATAATGTACCAACACGGGCATAAATGTCAGCACTGATGTCAAACACTTACGTGTGTTACATCGTAGGCTTTACAAAGATTCCCCTGCAGAAGCCTAAATCGGGCCTTATCTGAGAGACAATCTGAAAACCGCAGACTATAATCTGACAATTAATCTGCAACAGTAAAAAATGAGGGCAGCAGGAAGTCAGTCGATGTGCTGATGCAATCTAACAGGGTTGAATGTATAACATTTTATTTCATCTTTTTCGTTAAGATAATTGTTTTAGCTGTTTGAACTGGACTTTGATGATGTCATTGTTAGGCTGGGGGACCTTATCACTATGTGTTTGAGGTGCTATATGATCCCTTTCTTCTTTCCTCAAAACACATGTGCACAGTCCATTAACGTCCATACTGTGTCATTACAGCCTGAGTGGAAAAACAGCAAGAACAGCAGTCTTGGAAAAACATCAAGAGATAAAACGACAATGAGCGTGCACGAAAGAGAGAGTGATCGCAGAGTGGGAGAGGGGATACTGTGTAAACACTCGCCCTGCAGACGAACGGCACGTTCACTGGTTGTTATTCCACTGTTTAGTCTGACAGAAGCACAGGATGAGTGTATGAATGAGTGTGAGAAAAAGCAAAGAGAATGAATGAGGGACACAGAGCAGTGGGATGGCTACGAAGTCCGGGGGCGTGTCTGGTTCATGATCAAAACCAGATGGAGTTACAGAGGTCAGCTGAGTTATGTTGGGTGTCCACTCTCGCAGAAAGTATTCGGTTCACTTTGCGCGAATCTGCTGAGACGAACGCTGTTATGTGTCTCATCATGGCAGCTTTATGAAAGCTACTGAAGAAATGCCACATGTATATTTGGGGTGCAATGATTTAGGGGTCTTTTTCTATCTGTGTTTTATAGAGAGATGGTTTGAGTCCCATGTATTACAGTTAAAAAAGAGAGTCACTGGCTTCTGGGGAATGGCTGCTAGAAGGTAAAGTAACAAAGGCTAGCAGGAGAAAATGCTTACCTGTGTGTTTACATTTGTTTAAATTGCATCAATGTAGTGTATTTTAATATCCAGAGGTCTTATAGATTAAACTGCTATAGGTGTTTGGTTATGAGTCACTGTTGGGCTAACAGTTTAACACAAGTTTGAAATGATATCGGCTTAATGCGACTTTATGTTGAGCATAGACAGGAATTTGAAACTAATCTGAATTTAAAATCCTCTGAAAAAGAGAAGAATCATATTTTCTCAGTTTTTGAAGGATGAAAAAGTGAAATGAAAAGTACCATATAAACCATGTATAGTTTTATAATATTTGTTATTATACTGTAGCTATATGGCGAAAAGTGGCTGTTAGTGCCTTTTCTGAGCACAGTTTTTGCTTAATTAAAGTAGCTTATAATATTTTTATTAAGAGGAATAATAATGATAAAAACTACTTAATTTTAATAATACTTTCAGTGTTAAAAAGTGTTTTACAGAAGCATTTAATATACATATAAAATTTAGGTAAAAATTCATACTCCATGAACAAACTAGGAAGACAACTGATGTATCAATGAAATAAAATAAGGCATACATCAGTAGATAATAATCAAATAATAAAGAGTTAAAGGTAAATGACACTGACATAGCTAGACTTTCTAGCAGGGCCCTGGTTAAAAGCTCAGCCTAAGCACTTGTTGGTCAGATGAGATGCCATTGTATGTTTTGAATGTTTGTACTACACACCAAGTAACCATGGTCAAGAAAGAAGTCTTGATACGGCTGCGATAGAACCGATGTGCGCCACGTTGTTGGAGGAAAATCACAGGCTGCGTTTACAGACCGAGACACAGACATGGAAAGTCAAAGGTCAGCGGAGAGTTAAAGATCTGCTCACATAAGCACAATTGAACGCACACACACACACACACACACACACACACACACACACACACACACACACACACACACACACACACACACACACACACAGTCACTGCTTTAGAAGATGAACAAAGCAGTGCATCTCTCAGTTTCTTTGTGTGTGAGTGAATGGCAGGACTTGCTTCAGGCTGGGAACACTGGTGTTGAAGATTAAGCTTTTTTTTTTCTTTTCTTCTCTTCTCTTCTTTAAGTCCACTGAGTACAAGTTTGCAAACTAAATTCATCCAGGTCTAGTATTCAACGTAATTTTTTTATTTTTTGTGCTTTTGCATTTTTGCATGCAAATAAAGACATTTCTAACACATTTTAATCATCAGTTCAAAGGTTCAAACTACTTTCTGTCTAATAATTTAAAAAAAAAGCTCTTTATCTTGTTGTGTGCTTGTGGGATTTCATTATGGGACCATTTTTTTCCGTAAGGGCGTGAGAACTCGCTTCTGTTTTCTCTTATAACATCTCGTAGGTTTGCTGATAATAATCTCACCGGAGTCCTTGATTCTTCATCTAAAAGTGGAATTTTCTGTTTGTTTTCTTACATACAAGGTTCAGATTATGTTCATGAAGACCTGTTTACATGAAATAAGAAAATAAAGATTAACTGCTTTATAAAAACAGCTGTCACAGATTCATGTGACACAGCCAGGCGAATATGCATTTGTAGGAAAAACCTTTGTGATTTTAATGTCAACGTCTAATCAGAAGTTACTGTGTTACTGTCGGCTTGCATTACCATGACTGGCCTGCGTTACTTTTCTAAGTGATTATCTGTAATTACCCTTGAGTAATCGGCCCTTAGTTAACAGGGTAACTGACAGGCATTAAATCAATAAACAATACACAACATAGTATGTACAGTCCAGTTTACCAAAACATTTCTTATATTTCTTTATAGTGCTTGTATACAGCTCTTGCCTGAAACACAGCAGCAGTTCTGCGTTAATGACAGCTTACTTTTGTAATGGATTACTTTGCCGGTCACTCATTTACAGTGTTGGGTAAGTTACTTTAAAATAGTAACTTAGTTACATTACTAGTTACTTCTCTCAAAAGTAACTCAGTTACTTCAAGTTATTCGTTACTTTCAAAGTAACTAGTTACTAGGGAAAGTAACTTTGGTTTTACTCAGAATTCTCTTGTTAATGTGTTGCTTCCATAACTTTGCCAGTCTTCTAGCTTGCTTACCTGCCACAAGTGCACTGTGCCACCTACCAATAGAAAGGAAAAGATAATGTGCATATTTCCACAAGAGAAATCCCACGCCTGGACCGTCATTGACTGCTGCCATGATTCTAGCCTACGTCACAGAGTCATGTGCGCCTTTTACATCCAACACAAAAACTGCTTTCGATTGTACTCAGAACTCAGAAATTCTGCCTTCTGAATAGGAAGATGTAGGTAACGCCAGACTGCAGATGAGCTGCTTACAGGGCTGGACTGGGACAGAAAATTTGCCCGGGCATTTTGACTAGAGACTGGCCCACCATTATAGGAAAAATCATAAAGCCTTTGAATGAAAACAAACGCTGTTGTGACAGTGATGTACACTGTTCTGATGGTATATATGTATCAATCTATCAATTGTTTGTTGAAAGATTCAGATAATTATTTTTTAAAGCTAGACATTTTAAATGAGAATAAGACAGAAAAGTATTTCTTTGTGCCCCCCTTTCCCTGTTAATGCCCTACCTGGCCCCCCTGGCAACACTTTGCTAGATCCACCCCTGCACAGTTACCAGCTGTCAGCTACTTAGAAAAGGATCCTGGTGTTATTTGTCTCTCAGAAACAGTTCATAACTTCCCTTCAACTCATTCATGTCACCTAAAAGGTAAACCTGTTTCTCCATCACCTGTTCAGCTCTGATGATTCAGTAAGGACATCTCCTGGTTTCATCTTCATGTTTCCCTCTCACCAGATAACCAAACCATATCATGACCAGCAGCTTTTTTGCAGCTGTGGCTCCAGCAAACATCAGCTGATACTAGAAATTAATATTAAATAAATTCTAACAACAGCTGATCAAGCTTAAACGTGCTGCTGTTGTTTAGCGCGACATCCGCTGGTTTCCTCTTTCGGCGCAAAGTGAGCGATAAACAAACAAGAGAGCCGATCAGCTGATCACTGATCAGTTTTCATGATTGAAGTAGAAACGGGAGAGGGAGGGGGGAGAATGAAAGAAGAAGAGGCAGATGTGCAGCAAAGACACAGAATAACTCCAGCTTTGTGCCTTTTTCATTGTAGCTGAATTACGGGACAAACTGTTCCTTTTCACCTCAATAAGAAACGCGTAATATTTTCTCTGAATACCAGACGGGGCGGTTGGCAACTCTAATAACTTATGAACAAAATAAAGTTCAACATCATTAACTTCATAGCACCACCCAGCTGTATAGAAACTCCGTCATGCTAGCTAGCACGCAGTACGGAAAAAGTCAGAATAACGAAAATAAACTCCACCTAAACTTGGTTTATATCTGACCCAGAGAGACTGCAGGTCATAACTTCTTACCGGAAGTTCAGTTCACACTTGGACCGGCGGCTGCCTCGGGTCTCTTTTCCTTCATCCACCTGCTGCCTCCAACACTTGCTAATGTTACTGAATCTGTGGAAGCTCCGCGATAGCCACCACACGAAGTAACGAGTAACAACCCTATCTAAATCCCAGTAACGACTAACGCGTTCCTGATTTTGGCATAATAACTAGTTACCGTGCTCGTTACCACAATAATAACGTAGTTACTGTAACGCGTTACTTAATAACGCGTTAGTCCCAACACTGCTCATTTATCTGAGCAGCCACTGCCACATCCAACTGAGGAAATGCACTTTCTTCTTGAAGACGTCACACTTCTGTGGACACCAGTGTGAGTTTGACACCATGTCTTTGTTATCCCTGTAGAACAGCTCTGATGTGTTTAACATGAGAATCAAATGAAGGAGACTGGACTAGGTTGTTGTCCAAATATGGCTGGCAGATTACATCCCGGAGGCTCCTTAAGTAATCCAAATACATTACTCTCATTTAGTAAGTAACAGAAAACATTACAAAATACATTTTGTAATGTATTCTGTAATCTGTAGTGGAATACATTTTAAAAGTAACCTTCCCAACACTGTAGACTTTAGAAGCAACAAGGTTAAGGGCAAGAAGAGTATAAGAGAGAATGTGCCAAATGTGCAGCTAGGCCGCAACAGCTTGGTGACCTGTGTAGATACTGGTACCGCTGTGGTCAGGAGGGCCATCTTTCTCGAGGATGTAGACAGACTGTCACGCCACTTACTGAGCTTTTGGGAACAGAACCACTAGTACCTTTAGCAGTTAATGGTAGTGAAATCCCATGTGATGAGTGGATAGAAACAGAGCTTTACTTGGACTGTCACCCTGAAAATCGTCTTCTAGTTCTAATGCTAGTATCCAGTAATCCCAGTGTTGCATAAAAGCCCATTATTGGATTTAATGTAATAAAGGAAGTTGGTGGTAAATGGGGCAAGCAGCAACCAAGATCACACAAGATTCAAAATATTAGACAAATCTTCTCAGTATCAGTAAACACTACCAAATCAGTACTAAAACTATTATAGACACCGGACTCAAGTGGACACTATGTCTGGCTTCTGAACAGATTACTACCACATGTGTCCGTGCACACATTGGAGCCCAGTTTTCAGGACAAAGTCTGTTGTTTGTCCCGAATGATGAATCATCACCATCCCTGAGGGTCTTGTCATCCAAGAGGGACTGAGCTCGTCTCCCAGTCTCAATGGCTAATACCAACATGCGGGGTGTCAACATTATGTCTTACGCCTTTGCCTGTTCCAAAGACCTACATATTTGTGCCAAAAACCTCTGCAGCAAGAAGTGAAAGACTATCTTTCAGATCTGCTGAACTGTGGGTGTATTTCAGAGTCCAGGTCACCCTACTCATCTTCAGGCATCTGCGTTGGAAAAAGTCAGGGGAATTGAGATTGTGCTGTGATTACAGCGAGCCCAACAGGAAGTCGAGAACACAGTGTACAGTCGAGTCTTAAGAGCTTACTTACAACTGGGCTTGTCAGACACTCTTTTTGGCTGCAGTGGTTATTATTATTATTATTTACATGCTTCCAGCTCCTGTTTCTGCTCGGTGACAGCTAGTACTTTTCCACTCTCCTTTTTCTCCCTCCCTTGCGCTCACAGACACATAGCAGCAGTCCATTGGCTTCAAAACAAGCTTTGTGTCCTTTAACAAAAGGTATAAAAATCAGGCACAAGAGCTGAATTTTTAAAAAATGAAATAACAGCTTAGCAAATTGGAGTCAAAATTATATTTAACAAAGAAAAGGTTATATTTAGCTATGACATTGCCTGAAGTGATTGTCAGTAATCATCACTCATTTCATTTTTGCAAACTGATCTGCCGTCAGTCACCTGAATCAGATTTTGTCATGTGTGTGCGGATGATTCAGGATGACATAAAAAAAACAAACCAGTGAGCGACACACCTGCTCATCTGTGTGTTGAACCTAAAAAGAGTAAAGTGCCAGATTCTTTTCTTCAGATCAAACGAACTGAACTAGAGATGTGAAAATGTCCTAAATCCTATTTGGTCCTCATCATCGATGACCCTCGGTAACCTTTGATGAGACGGGGTCACGGCCTGTTTTGTGTGTGTGTGTGTGTTTTGGGGCCAAGGAGAGTTTAAGTCAGAAGGTCGAGTACTATTAATGATGCAACTCAAAGCTGTGCACGTGTCAAGTGGCAATAAATTAATTTCTACTATATATTATGTGTTTTAATTTTGGATTTTTGTTTTTCAGATGAGGACCAAAGAGGAGAAGATGAAATATTTGTTTTAAATGTATCGTTACACATGAGCTTGGATTTTATTTTAAAATTATCAGTCATTGAGTTTTTATTCAACTCGTGTTTTACAGTCACAACCATACCTGCTCCCAGTACAACCAGTATTGCATAATTATTAATTCTATTTCCCAGAAAAAGAGAAAGTCTTCCTTCATATCCTCTTTGAGCACATTTTCATGGCATCATGATATTCCTCTCCTGCATGCTCACGTTCCTGTTTTTCAGACTCCAGTGTTCTATAATTATCCTCAATGCTATAACTTTATATACTTTCCTTAGTCTATTGCTTTAAAAGTCCCTCAGTTGTCGCTGAGCTTGTATTCATAGCCAACCCCATTTCCTCTATTATAATATTTCTCTGTGTTGCCCTCTTCTTTTCTCTTTTCGACACCTCCCTGGCCTTTCTTTCCTTTATTCTTCTCTTCATATTTCTCTTTTGGTTTCTTTCCCTCCACTTTCCCTTTCTTTCTTCTTTCCCCTTCTTCTTTCTTGTGGATTCAATTTTCCTGTCCCTGCTCATTTTCATTATTCCTTTCTTTCTCCCATTTTGCCTATTTCCTCTTTTCCTTATTTGTCCTTTCCTTCGTTGCTTTTGGCCAAACATTTGTCTCATTCATTAATCAGTCTAGGATCATTTTTCCCAGGAATTAATGTTTGATGAAAGGAAGTGTTAGTGACCCTTGTATTCTTAGACAAAACTTGTTTACATTTTCTTTCTGCCCTCATCTTTCATAATAACTTCCACATCAATTGATGTTTGTACCTTCCTTGTATTGTGGTTAAATGCTGGTATTTATTTTGCCAACATCCGGTGACTCAGTGTGTTGTAAGGCATTCTGCTTCAAATCAATAAATGAAAAAAAGGGAAAAAAATCAAGAGGGTGTGTCTGGTTTGCCAACCTTCCCGTAAGTAAATGGAGTTTTTTTTTTTTTTCAAATCGCTGAGAAGAGGAAGAGGTCTGTTAGTCACTTCAATATTAAATTACGCAGCAACTTGAACCTAGTCCAATTTAAACGGTCCCGGCATTCCTTTGCAGCCAATCACGGAATTCCTTGCCACCCACACAATTTGTCTCAGCCAATTGCAGGAAAGCCTAGAGGGACACGAGTGGTATTCCATTCATTCCTCAGCAATGAGCATTAAAGCAGCGGTTTAGAGTTTCCTTTTTTCTGTCCATCCCTCGATTGTTCTTTCCATTATCTGTGTGCTTTAGGGGGCTTGTGTGTGCAAGGGTGTGTGGAATTTGTGGTGGGATGTGAGCAACTTCCTGTTTTTACTTGTTAAGTACGTCCCTGCGGTACTTGACTTTCTGTGTGTGTGCGAGAGACAGGGAAGAAGAAAAGAGTAGAAAGAGGGGATTTACAATACAGCACACGCTCCAAAGTCAGTGGACATCGTGACAGTATAAAAAAAGCAACAGTGAACACATGATTGCAGCCTGCTGTAACAACCTACTCCTCTGGTTTTAAGGTCTGTTGAAACTTTTGGTTTCAGGCATTTGCTCACATTCAGCAAAAACAATAAAACATTATATTCAAATACACTTAGGTTGTCATTGCTAAGGAGGTTCAAACAGTTGTTTCAGTTTGTTTGATTGTTTTTTGGGATAACTCAAAAAGCTGCAAGATATTTTGGTCTATCCACACAAAATTTCAGTTTAACAAGAATGTATCATAAACTGATCCGGTCAAAGATGCAGTCTAAAAACCTGAGTACACCCTATGAATGAACAGCTATTGTAGAACCACTTTTAGCAGCAATAACTTGAAGTTATTATCATTTGGCTTGATTGGTTTTCCCATTGTTGTGATGGAGGAATCGGTAGAGGAGTTTTCGGCCACTCTTTACAGCGTTGCTTCAGTTCTTTGACGTTCAAGAGTTTTCATTTATACCAGAGGTTGCAAACTTCTGTCATTTTGTTAGTGGCAGATCATATATCATAGTAGGTCTTAATACCACCTTGTAAATCTTCCCTTTCACTCTTGCTGCTATCATTCTGTCACAAATCACTCCTGACACTCATCTCCACCCACTCCACCCAGCCTGCACTTTCTTATTCACCTTTCTTGCACACTGTCTGTTGCTTTGTATGGCTGACGCCAGCCATTTAAACCCATCCACCTCCACTGTTGCCACTCTTTGCATGCTCACCTTCCACCTCTCATTCACACTCATATATTCTCTCACGCTGCTATTGACTTTGGATTCCACTGCACGCCCCCACTTCTCCTGCCTGCTCCCTAGTCAAGTTTATTTCTATAGCACATTTAAAAATGTCTGTTTATCTAAAATAATCATATAACAAAAAACATAGGACAAAATAACTCCCACCCACTCCATGACGTGCTGGCTAGTCACAGGAGCATGTTCAGCAAGAGACTGAGTTTACCAAAAAGCACCACTGAATGACACAGGAAGTCATTCCTGCACGTGGCCATCTCCCTGTACAACTCCTTCATCTAATACATTGTAAAGACTGCAATAGTTACACCTTTTTGAACACTGTCTACAGTAAAATAGAAAATGACACTGTTCACAGGTTAGAGTCAAATGTCAATCATATATATTCCACCTCTGTAATCTTTCTGTCTTGTAGCAACTATAACCCACATAATTTCCTTTAGGATTAATAAAGTATTCTGATTTTGATTCTGATTGAATGAGAGAGTACAAGCAAGGAGACATAAAGTGAAAAAACCTGGGTAAAACCAACGCAAACAAGATCATGTGAAAGGCTGTTTAAAACTGACAGCAGTGCAGTGCAACAGTCGCTCTAAGAACTGGTTCAAATCTTCAAACCCCAGGGCTGCTGGTAGTTTTGAGGCAGTTCAGGTAACAGCAAGTGGCAAGAAGCCATTCACAGATGGCCAACAGAAAGAGTGCTGTGTTTTAGGGTCTTTATTATCACTTATTTGCCTTACAGTATAAGGTGCCTTGAGGCGACTGTTGTTGTAAATCAAATTAAATGAAATTTATTATAACATCAGAGCTTCTAATCTCAGATTTCAAAAACAAAACTGAGATAATTAAAAAGCTAATAATAATATGCCTCTCTCCAAAAATACAATCACCCTTGTGATTGTATTTCTGACCTTAAAATTGGCAACAAACATCACTAGTTAGCAAATACAGAATATCAGTTCAGCTCCAGCATAGTCAGTTACCCGTGATGAGTCAATGTACCTGAACAATATTGAACAAATAGCATTGTATGTGTATGTTTGTGAACTCAGATGGAAAGAAATCATGGCCAAATATGGGAGGAAGAGGGTTTTATAGCAGAAGTTAATGAACTGAAAACTGTTTATGTTTCATTACATCTTGCACCAAGAAGTACTGTGCGTGCAAACGCTCTCACCAGACTGTGTGAAGGAGTGCGTATTCAGGTATAGCGCTGCTTAACAAAATCCAGTGGCAGTCCACAGGCTTAGATGTAGAACGTGAAAACTTTCCTGGGCTGATTTACATGCAGAAGCAACTGGAAGATCCCAGGCAGATGAAAAAAGTGCATTTCATACTGGACACGAAAAGCCACCCAAACATGATGAAGAAAACGTGGTCAAGGAAAGGGAGAAACAAGTTGAGAACGTTCACTAAGGATGTTGAGAGAGACACGCTCTCAGACTTCCTCTGCCTGAGAGAGTTCAAAGAAGGACACAATTACATCAGTCGTGATTATTTACAAAGTGCAATCATTGGAATGCAAGCTGCATACGGGGAAAGAGTCAGCGAGTTCAGAAAAAGAAAAAAGCTCCACTGGACACTGGCCCATCCCTGTTAAACGTTTTAACATTAATTGCAGTGTATAAAGCTCCACTTGGCTTCATACATGGAACTGGCTGAGATAGCTGACAAAGACTGACAGCCAAGGACAATGATCCCTAACCCTTCTAGTCTCATGGTTTAGAGACACTATCAGCACAAGCATGTAGCTACATTAGAACATCAACATGACTATTAACCAGTACAAGATGTGAATATCCTGAATTTTACAATTCAGCATTCTGGCTTATAAATTGCAAAGGCAACATCTGCATTTCAACAACAGATGTTTTTGACCTTCACAGTTTGAGCTGTTTCAATTGTTTCACATCCAAAGTGAGGAACAGGCAGAAAAAAAGGCTGCTGTGATGAAAACAGATAAAAGTGTTTACAACACAACTTAACCAGTGAGGTGTTTTTTTTCTAAGTGTGTCAAAGGTCAAGTTCACAATCTCCGTGTAAACTGTGTAATTTAAACATGTACATGTGTGAAACACAAAGCAAACAAGTAGTTATCATTTTAATTATTTCAAGAACTCATCATCCGCATTAGCATGTCAGCGCTTCTTTGAGGATATTTTATATATTTCATAGAAATCACACATAAACATGACTACCTGATGGAAATTGAATGAGCACACATGAAACAGACTGCGGATTACAGTAAAACACCTCAGGACTCGCAGGGAAAGTGTTTCTGCATCGGATGGATCCAGTTGATCATGCACTCTGCTCGTGAACACAGTGGATGCTGATCTCTGTGTCTTTACTCTGGGTTTGTTTGTTTTGTATATCAAGGAGCTCATGCCTGTTTTTACCTCAGTGGACGTCATGGTTTGTTTGGATAGCACGTGTGTGCTTTTGAAGTGCTAGCTGCAGGTTGTTATTCTTGCTCTGTCCCCAACTTATTGGTTTCTAAATATAATTAGAACAAGTAATAGAATACTTAAAAATCATCTTTCAGAGAATTCACTTACAGATTTCCATTCTTTGAGTGCTGTGTCTTTCTCTGATATCTCCATCTGGTATCTATCCCTAATAAGTTACAATACATGAACTAACGATATGACATAAATTAGTTAGATAATACGGAGTGATGATGGTTTGAAGATTGTGCCACTGACAAAAAGACAGGAGGTGCAGATTTTGTTTTTGTTGGGAGGAACAGGATTAGAATGAGTCCATCAGAGGTACAGCTCAGGTTGAGCAGTTTGGAGACAAATTTAAAGAAGCAACATTGAGATGATCTGGACTTGTGCAGAAGAGGAGTAGTGAATATATATGGGGCAAAGGAACTGCCAGGCGGAAGGAGAAGAGAAAGACTACAGAAACGGTTTATGGACATAGTGAAGGAAGAAACAGAGAGGGTTGGTGTGAGATGGAGGCAGGTGATCTGCTGTGGTGACTCAAACAGGGACCAACTGAAAGACAAAAAGAAGAAGAGATAAAGAACAGGTTTTACACCAGGCTGCATGTTTCTGCTGTAAAACTGGCCATTTTACTCACTGGTGACTGACTCACTTTTAAAGGGAACACCAAATTCTTTAGGAGAACTGCAGTGTGTGAATGTGTGTGTGAATGGGTGGGTGACTGGATATGTAAAGCGCTTTGGGGTCCTTAGGGACTAGTAAAGCGCTATATAAATACAGGCCATTTTACCATTTACTTAGCACTTCTGCACTCATTACCTTAACGTGTGACACATTCTCTTCAGTGAGTGCATTAATATTGTGCAGAGGTTTATCTTAACCCGAACTTTGATCTTGTTCTCAACCAAAATCACTCGATAATGCCTAAATTTAAGCCCCCTTTCCATTAGTACCTACTTGGATTGACTTGCCACAGCTTTCCACTTGACTCAGATCAACTGGTTTTCCATTACAATCGAGTACCACCTAATGTGCCTGGTTATTGTCATAGCAATGCATCCAAACGTCCTGTGTTGTAATTAAAACGTGACACAAATGCTACAACAAATATGGACGTTGAGGCAAGAATGTGACGTTTTCAGAGCACATGCCACCGATTGGCTGGTCAGTGGTGTCACTTAATGAGCCTTAAGAGCGAATCGTTCATAAAAATCAAAACCACCATTTTTGAAACCTGGCAACGAGAGAAAAGGCTACAAAAACAACGCTGTGTACCTGGTCGGATCGCTTGGAACCCCGGCCAAGCAGGTACTAAAAAGGGCTTAATGGAAAACACTGGAAACTGTGGCGAGCTGTGGAGAGTCAATCCAAGTACCCATATGGAAAAGAAATATTAAAAACTTATATATGATTTACTCATGAAAGTGGCCACTTTCTCATTACTTTCATATATTGTTTTAGGAAGTATCCAAAACATACAAGTTTCATTATATAATTTTTCAAGGGATCTTATATCTGTTTTCACTCTTGTATGCTTTTCATACAAGTTTCACACAAGACAGATACAAACTTTATAAGATTTATATATATCTTTTCCATATGGGTAGGTACCAATGGAAAAGGGGCTTAACACTGTCTCAGGGCAAACTAACATCATAGAAAACAAAATGGGATAATTTGAATTTATTGCCTGTGATGTGAGAAGTCTAAGTTGATTGAGAGTGTTGCATGAATCCAGTTTAGTTATTTTCAGAGTGTATTATACTTTAAAAAGTGCCTTACAAATAAAGCTATGTTAAACAAACCAGAGCAGGCAGCTAAACAGACAAACACACTGGTGGATTGTTGTTAGTGGCTATGGCCGATCAGATTTGAGGACTTGTTAGGATATATCACTGTAGAATGATACTGTTAGAGACTCGGTCCTTGCCAGGTTTTTTCACACACCAAGGTTCTCGGCCTTCCTTAAAAAAGGCCACAGTGAGGTTACACAGACTTTGTATACCCTTTCTAACCTTTGAACTTTGACCACTGTGCACTGAGTGACATCATTGTTTTGTCATAGAGGAACTGAAGCTTGTAGTTCCGCTAATGAGGCACACACACCCTGGGAAGGGTGGTTTATTAATTCCAGGGTAAATCAGTTCTAGGAAACATGTTTTTGACATTTTCTGATATTAATATTTGTAATCTCCATTCACTCCATCCTTAGTCTACATAATAAATGTTTTATTTTGTTTCGTTTCTGTCTTTTCCTGCTCTTATTCCTAAAAATCTTCTATTGTGCAGCAGTCTTGCACTGCTGTGCTCATCCAAATTTTTATCTGAAACAGCCCATTCATTCCTTCTGGGGTTGACGGTTCATATTTCTTAGTGCTGAACTCAGAGGCTTTCCTGTTGGAGCCTGTTAGGCAATAGTTCACTGTGTACAGCATGCGTGTGTCCTCTGGCTGCGAGCCCAACTAAACAGAAACCCCATGTGTGAACTTTTGGCACAGCATGAGTTGAATGTGTAAGCATGTCAGTGGGTAATCCAGGGAATTGCTTTTTTGTGTATCTTTTCTCAAAAATGGATGCACATATTGATGAAATCTTAACTTTTATTTAGGGTTACATTCAATAAGGAACATTCTGAGGAGTTTAGAGTGGAGACTAGATACTCTGCTGTTATTTCTTAATACTAAATTACTATTCAAATTTAGTCAGCTGTGAAAGTGTCAAGAAAACCCGGTTCAACCAGCACGAGATCCTGATAACTCACGTAACATCTTTGGCTGCAGAGGAGGCGATAAACTGTGGACAAGCGACAACAAGTTGAAAAAATATTTCAGTATCCATGCTGCAAAAACTGCCCGAGGATAAGATATTCTATCAGCCCTCAACTAATACAGTGACACGATGAGTGCTTCATTGTGTCACTATTGTCACGAGGAGCACTCAAACAATGCAAGGAACATTTTGGAAAGATAAAAATCATTTAGACTGAAAAACCAGGATAAGAAAACACTGAAGACATCAACCATACTATGTCTTATCAGTTGCTGTTGGCCAGTCAAAATGGCCAAGGGCTCATTCCTATTGATTATGTCAAAATAAGATAGGAGACAGAACGATAATCAATGTGATAACTTCCAGAGTTGTAAATTCCTCTCACAGTATCATAAACTCTGTCCAGATGCTTTGATCTTTAAACTTGTGGTCTTTGATCATATGCTGTCAACACCTGTTAGCAACACTCTACACATACAACAACTCGAGTCTTTTTTAAACTGTCTGTTACTTACCCGTCTCCCCCTCCCTTTGTTTGCCCCGTAACACTCATTCAACAAAAGGCGTTTACTATCAGTGTAACTGAAACAATAAAGAACAAAACATAGAGTTTACTTGTCTTGCTCCAAAACTTGGGACATGTTTCATCAACTGTTCTTCACAAAGTCTGCGATCACTCCTTACCTAATAGTCATATTGACTGAGGAACACTGTACCCTTACGTGGTTGCAACCTGTCTGACTTATCGTCTATTTTGGCTCATTTGGGAACCATAATTTATTAAATGAATATTGTGTTGTAGTCAGTAAGACCTGAAACAAGCAGTTTTTTTGATAAATTCTTTTAGAGTGTTTCACTGAGGCCACAGATCAAGGGAGCACTAGAGCTTACCCATAGACTTTAACATAGACATTAACTTGTCCACCACTCATGGTGAAAATGTATAATCAAATGAATAAGGCCCCAGTCAAACAGGCCAAACGACGAATCTGTGAAAATCTGGTAACCACTTGTCTAAAGGGAAAGATGTATACTCCTCAACCAGTTGATAAAAACCACCTTGTGAATGCTTTGTTGCTATGTTGCTGCAGTCATAGTCTGAATGGAAGTTATCTACAAACATTGCCCAGCTGCTCTCTGAGCTGTAGTGAAAGTGCGAAATGTGTGACACAAACCGGAATTGGTTTGTGTCACACGTTTTCTCACAGCACTGAGGCAAATCTTTCACTTTGACAGTGAACCTTCTCCATTTTTATGCTAATAGTCAGCAAGTCATTGCAGACAAACACAAAAAAACTACAAAGCAATCGCTGGGAGGTTTTTGGTTCAGCGCCTTTTTTGCAACAGTTTTTACCCAGCGAGACCCAGAAACCTCCAGATCCACTGTCACCCAGTCAGGAGACACATTTCTTTCTTACTAAACAGTTGCTATATCATGTCCAATATGGTAGACAACTCTTGAGTAGAAATAATGGAAGTCGACTTCAGTTTAATCAGAAATTCAAATAAGAAGGAATATAGCCTTGAAGAAAGATGAAGAGCGGATTACGGACGCCTTGCAATCTCAATTCTTTGGTTTTAGAGGTACTTATATACAAGCCAACTCTCTCACCCATACTCACATAGTCACATTGCCTGGAAAGGTTAGACCTCAGACACATGTATGTGGTATGCTTTCCTGGAAGGACTGTATGATCCTTTTCATGGCCCTGTGTGCCAGCACACTATGTTACTGTCTGAACCACAGGCAGCTGACATGCAGCTACAAGTGCAAACTCCTACAGTTCTTACATTTGGCAGTAAAAGCCACTGATCAGGTTTCATGCCATAGTGGGGCTTTAGGGATGGCAATATTGCTGCAATTTTTTTGTTCAGACATGAAATTATTTAACAAAGAATGAATTAATTACAATGAAACTGGGTATAGGCACTTCCCTTACGTCCATATATGGTAGCTTGTCAGATACGTTATATATCCACATGCGCTAGCAGGTTATTTTGTTCAATATTTTGATTTATGACTCCTGGCAGGTCCAGAAACTGCTGATCCTATTAATCACACAAATGACCCTGATACTGTGTTCTTGTTTAAACAACTGAATATATTACAATTACACAAAAACTTAGAATGAGCCTCAATACAGACTTTCAACAAATAAAATTTTGAATGACCATTAATGGTTTTCTTTCTTTCTTTGAGGACCACTGTATTAAATGTAGGACTATTATTCCATTTGTAATATTTGGGAGTGTGGCGTTGTTCTGGGACCTCCCCATCTTTTCATGTACAGCCTATATGCAGAGAGGGAAGAAGCAAGACCTTATTGAATCGAGCAGACATCATAAGTAATGATGGAACTGACAATAACCTAGTCAGAAACAACAGAGGAGATGGGGAGGAGGTGGGTACCAAAGTGGCTTGTAGAGTTGCTCATGCTTTTGAGCTGTAACAGATCGTTTCAAGGCTTTCTTCCACCTGCTTGAAAGAGCTGCAGCCCAATGCTTACAAGCTACAAGCAAGAAACAACAAACAGATGAGTGTGAATTCTCTTTCAAAATTGGGAGTGTGTCATCAGGTCAAATTGAATTGTGAGCCGTTTTTGCTTTTGCACCACCATGACTTCACACCCACCCTGTCCTTCCCGTCAACAGCTTGAATGTCTCTGGAAATCACAAGTGAGCTGCTCTGCTAAAGGTGCTTTCTTAAAAGGCTGGTGATCAAACTGAAAAACAAGAAATTTTCCACCATAGTGACCTTTCCACCTCCACATGTTTATACTTGTTTTTCTACAGTGCATCACCATTGAACACAGGCTGTAACTTCGCCTGCGCTTTAAAATAACCACTTTCATATTCTTGCTGAAATCATTTAAATAAGATTTGCATTCCTTTAAATGTGTCTTCAGCGTGTATCTGATCCAAAATACAAGACAGCGTGAAAAGTAAAGGTTCAGTAGGAGAGATCATGAGGGCGCTAAATGCACAGCTGAAACATAAAAACACTGAGCAGGAGCTTCTCGAACAACTTCTGTGCATTTCTGTGTGTTTGTTGGTGCTTTGAAGCTTTGAAGGTCTTTTGTGTTTAATTTTTTTAGTTTGCGGATACAATAATTTGATTCCTGTATCATTTAGTAGTCCGTACCAACACCAGTAGGGTTAAGGCCTTCGCACACTGGACGTGTAAAATCTGTATGAATATTTCATGCATTAAAAATGTTTCTGTTAATGCAGCCGTTCACATCGACTTCTTAATTTTCCTGGACAGATTTGCGGCATTTATACGTTTATTTTTTCTGAATGAACAGTTTGAACAACCAGAACATTACATTTGACAATAAGTGCGCTGGTGCAAAAACGTGCAACGGTACTGAATGTACAACAAAACAATAACACAAAATACAATTAAGGCTTTAGAGCTCAGAAGCATTTCCTACCTTAGCCTAAAAAAGCACATTAGCATTGTGTGCATATTGTCTTTAGTTAAAGAGTTATCACTTGATTCTTATTGCCTTTCTATCAGCGAGCCCGGATAACGCTCAGCAGCCGCACTAGTCGACATCTTACTTCTACGCTCTTCTACGTTAGCATGTTTGGATAGATTAGAGAACTTGTAGATATGTGCAGCCTCTGTACATATACCACTTATGCTACCTACAGTAACAATTGAAATTTTGGTATTTAGAGGCTACGTCCACACTAGCCCAAATAGATTTGAAAACTGCTCCACGTCCACACTAGTGTTTTCAGTCGTTTTCACAGAGTTGTGCATCCACATTGAAATGGCCGAAAACGCTACGTTCCAGTCCTGCGCATGCGCAAAAGCGAGTGAGAATTTAAGAATTTGAAGAAAAGCTATCTGGAGCATGTACAAACTGATATTAATCTTTTTTAGGGCTGTCAAAATTGAGAGCAATCAAAACAACTGCCGTATAATACGCTCCGCTATCTTTGTTTAATTGGTCACATGACTGCATCACATGACTAAAATGCGTCATCGTTTTAGAAAGTCTGCGTTTTCGAGTGTCCACACTGCGATGGGACAACTCCGTTTTGAAATGTATGCGTTTTCGAGAGCGTTTTCAAAAGGAAAAACGCTGTCTCAGTGTAGACAGGAGGCCAAAAAACGAAAACACATTAGTGTGGGCATAGCCTAAGTATAGGCAGCATCCTTACTGTTCTCAAATTGTGGGGTTGGTGGCATGACTTTTTCGACTATTTTAAGGGTGTCTTGCAAGAAGACGTCTGAGCCACTGCTGTAATATGCATCTTGCTACTTAGCACTTCACAGTGCTTTCAGGAACCTTCATGTGGAATTTGTCTACTCACTTTCACGTGGAAAATCCCAAAAGCATTTTTCAGCCATCATTCAACAAAAGCATGTGTGAACCCTGGCCTGTGTGGGTTGTTTCAACCCCCCACCTCAATCAACAGATCTTCAGTGGCTACCAAAAAAGACACATGCCGAAATTCCTGGGAATTGCTCAAGATGGTTTGGCATTCAAATTCCCTGTCACTGAAAGATTAGTATTTGAATGGCATTTGCATGTGAGTGGAAGCTGACCCGAGGCGACCACCTGAAGTATGAGGCAACCGAAACGTTAGAACATTCCTGTCAGGGCAGAGCTTATCTCTGCTGTTGCTTATCTACTGCCAGCATTGACGGGAGGCAGGCGCTGTGGAGGCTTTGTAGGCTCTGTTTACACAGTCCCTTCTTTGAGCTTACAGCAGTTCACAATTAGATTAGAACTTTCCGTTAACAGTTCTGTTTTGCATACCTGTTGTCAGTAAACTGATACAGAAACACTGACGAATCAGAAGGAATCACTCAATCAAACCAGTGTTAGAAGTTTAACAACACAAAGTTTCTCAGTAGTAGTTTAGCTTTACAAACTGGCTGTTACATTTTTTCTATGATAGAAATATTTGTTTCTTTCATCCCTCGCAGCCATTTATTTGTAGTTTGTGCAAACCGACTGATGCGTGATAAAGCATGATAAAAAATATGATTTATTGCATGGCCTCTTTTTCTTAACCTATCTCATGTAGTTAGTGAATGTAAATGAGCATTTTCAAAACTGAAACAGACAGCCAAAGTTAAAGTGGAAAGAACAATTTGATGGAAAGTGATGGAAATACTTGGAGGAGTCTTTTCACTCTGGTGACCTAAAAGATCAACAAACTTTCTCAGTATGACTTCACCTCGGCTCCCTTTAGGCTGTTCTGCCTTTGTTGACCCCACCCTCTATCTCTTAGCTATGTTCCAGTCATCGCTCAGTTCACACCCTCACCACAGAGAAATCCCTTCAGCTTGCATCGTTAACCACGCTGCTCCAGTATACCCTCGGGTTGTCCTCATAATCATATTTCATATGTTGCATCTTTTTTTTTGTTAGAGAAAGCCAGTAGGTGTCAACATGACAACCAGGTTGCATTTTACATCAACAGTTATGATTTTATAAAACTAACAAAATAGTATTTTAATACCTAAAGATAACCATGAAAAATATTTGTAATTAATAACATATTTATAAATCTATGAAAAACTGTGACGTATTTACATATATGAAGCATGACATTCAGGACTTACCATCCCTCCGCCTCCACTGTTTTCTTACTTTTTTTTTTTTTTTTTGCTTAAAAAATAATGGTCTGGGGTAATTCATGTTGAGAAACACAACATTTTAAATTTACTATATAATAACAGAGTGCCGTGAAACCAGATTGTGATGTGGGTAACTTTCCATTTGACACATAAGCCTCCTTTCACCACCCTAATTAATCCTTTCACAGATGGCTCCAGGCTGCTATAGCTGGTAGCTGTTCGCTGGGCTACACCTTCTGCTAATTCATTAAATTTGTGAAGTGGATTATGGTCAATGCTGTTCTGGGCATTTTTAATGGAATTATCAGACAAATAACACAGATTGGTTTATAGTTAATGTACTGACAGAATATCAAAGACATCTGTGAAAACTGGAACCCTTTCGGAGAAGGTGGAACAAAGAGTTAGCTTATTACAGAGTCAGAAAGTCAGAACTCTGAAGTGATGTCTTCCCAAGTTGAATGATTTGATTTGATTTGATTTTTATTGATTAGCATTCAAATATCTCAGTGAAAACAGAACAAAGATCTACCACAAAGCAAGAAAGCATGAGACAAGGCTAATCAAAAGGTATTGGCTGAAGCATTTGCTTATTACGCCAACCCTTTTAACAAAATATCTTTTTGCATGCAGCTCCTGTACACAGGTTTTTTTTTTTTTGCTCTTTTCATTCTTGATTTATATATTTTTCTAATACTCTATTTTTAAACATATTTTTAAACAAGGAAAATGAACTACACCTTTTTAAATCACTGTCATAACTATTCCAGAAAGAAAGAAAAGAAAGGGTTTTATTGCCAAATGTTGAGCAGGTTTACAACATTAGGAAATTGCTGCGGTGCTTCAGTGCAAACATACTGTCATAAATTACGCTTAAATAGACATGAAAAAATAAAAATAAGAATAAGAATTAAAAGTGCTACGTAGAAAGATATATGCATGAGTGCAGGTGGTGATCAGTGCTAAACATGGAATGATGCAGTGAACACAGCGTAGGGTCATGTGTTAGTGGTGGGAACAGTCATAAGGTTATTGTTCATGTGTCCAACAGCAGAGGGGAAGAAACTGTTCTTGTGGCGAGAGGTTCTGGTGCGAATGGACCGGAGCCTCCTGCCTGAGGGGAGCAGGTCAAACAGCCTGTCTCCAGGGTGAGAAGGGTCAGCTGAGATCCGAGCTGCACGCCCCAGTGTCCTGGAGGTGTACAGGTCCTGCAGAGATGGGAGTCTGCAGCCAATCACCTTCTCAGCAGAGCGCACAACACGCTGCAGTCTCTGTTTGTCCCTGATAGTGGCTCCAGCGTACCACACGGTGATGGAGGAGGTGAGGATGGACTCGATGATTGCGGTGTAGAATTGCATCATCGTCCGTGTTGGCAGGTTGAATTTCTTCAGCTGCCTCAGGAAGTACATCCTCTGCTGGGCTTTCTTGATGACGGAGGTGATGGTGGGCTCCCACTTCAGGTCCTGAGTGATGGTGGTATCCAGGAAGCAGAATGAGTCCACAGAGGTGATGGGGGTGTCAGTCAGGATGATGAGGGGGAGTGGGGCTGTGTGCCTCCTGAAGTCCACAATAATCTTCACTGTCTTCTGGGCATTCAGCACCAGGTTGTTGTGGCTGCACCAAGACACCAGACGTTCAACCTCCCTCCTGTAGGCAGACTCGTCCCCGTCCGAGATGAGTCCAATAACGGTGGTGTCATCTGCAAACTTGATTAGCTTGACAGACTGGTGGGTGGAGGTGCAGCAGTTGGTGTACAGGGAGAAGAGCAGGGGAGAAAGAACACAGCCCTGAGGGGAGCCGGTGCTGATGGTCCGGGAGTCCGAGACATTCTTTCCCAGCCTCACATGCTGCTTCCTGTCCGACAGGAAGTCAGTGATCCACCGGCAGATGGGATCAGGCACATTCATCTGGGAAAGCTTGCCTCGGAGATGGTCTGGAAGGATGGTGTTGAAGGCAGAGCTGAAGTCCACAAACAGGATCCTGGCGTAGGTTCCTGGGGAGTCCAGATGCTGCAGGATGAAGTGTAGGGCCATGTTGATGGCGTCATCTACAGACCTGTTGGCTCTGTATGCAAACTGCAGGGGGTCCAGGAGGGGGGCCGTGAGGGTCTTGAGATAGGAGAGAACCAGGCACTCAAATGACTTCATGACCACAGGTTCCACAGGTTAACTCCTCTAACAGAGACACATCTCTGCTTTATATTTGTCCTCATCTTGTTTTTTTTTTTAAAGAAATCTGTTCCCCTTAAGTCATATTGACTCTCTCTGACTTTGAACAGCTTCTGAGTACTGGGGCAAAGCAAGTTATTTTGTCCTTTATACATTATCTGTGCCATTTTATATTCAACTAAATCATAAAATTTCAGGGTATTCAGATTAATGGATTCCAGCTAGAAAATTGGAAAAGCAAGAAAACATAGGATTCTATTTCCTTCTGAGCAAAATGCAGCAATTCGTGCTTCAGTAGCAATACAGTACAATGTTTTTTTTTGTTTGTTTTTTCAATGTTTCAAAACACTGCTACAGTGCTTTCATGGATAGAGCCTCAAACACACAACAGTGACAGAAAAGTTTCATAATTTTAATACTGTTTATGTTGGCTGAAGCCATCTTGGATCGCTAACCTGGGCGTGGTAGAGCTGCTCAGAGTTTCCACGTTGGATATGTGAGATGAGGAGGTGTTTTAGATGAAAATTCTGACATCTGACGTCCTCTGGAACACACAATGAATTAAATGATCCAAGCATAAACAGACAAATCGTAAAAAAAGAGAGAGTGATAGTGTTATAAAACTTATGTCAGTGTTGGAGGGTTAAGATAAGATAGCATTTATTATTCCCCACTGTTGGGAAATTCACAAAGGAAATTCAATTAGCTGCTAACTTACACCTCTTGTCCCCATATGGTCACATCTGGCTTTGAAAAGTTAAAGAACGCATTGTTTAAAATGCTGCCAAAAGGGTTGAAAAAGACTTCATCTTGCTATGTTATGTATGTCTCACAATGATATCCAGGAAAAAAGTAAAAATCCAGAATTATATAGTGATGGAAATAATAATAGTGTAAGAAAAAAAACTTACAGAACTCTAGAAACTCACTTTCTAGATTATAACCCAAAATCACTCATCATGTTCATTGTCTGCTTTAGCTCAACAACCTTTTTAACATGTCCGATTCTGTATTTACTTACATACTTACACATACCCCGAGGCTGCTTTTATTGTTGCTGGCGACTTCAACCACACCAACTTAAAGACAGTCCTCCCCAGATTCCACCAACATGTCTCCTGCCACACCAGAGGAGACAAGACTTTAGACCATGTGTATTCCAACCTGGCTGGAGCCTACAAAGCCACACCCCTCCCCCACATTGGACAATCGGACCATCTCTCCCTGTTCCTCACACCTAGGTATTCACCACTCATCCAACGTGTGAAACCTGCTGTGAGAACAATTAAAGTGTGGCCAGAGGGGACAGACGCAGTGCTCCAGGACAGATTTAAAAACACAGACTGGAATATGCTCACCCACACAGACCTGGACCAGTACGCCTCATCTGTACTGGATTACATCTCCGAAACCACAGACAGTGTCACCACCCAGAAACGGATCACCATGTACCCCAACCAGAAGCCTTGGATAAACCGGGATAAACCGGGATCTCACCTGGACGACCAACTGCTCCAAGCTGGTCAAGAAGGCTCACCAGCGCCTCTTCTTCTTGAGGACTCTGAGGAAGAACCACCTGTCCTCAGACATCCTGGTCCTCACATATCTATATTATTGCTAATATATATTGTAATATATCTATATCAGTAAAGCACTTCTGGATGGATGCAAACTGCATTTCGTTGCCCTGTACCTGTGCATGTGCAATGACAATAAAGTTGAATTCTGTTCTATAAAAAAATTAAACCAAATCAGAGTTAGTAAGTTACTGTACACCTTAATTATATATTTTTAAAGATTGAAATGTTTTGTATGAAAGCAAAACAGGTTTTTTTTCATATTCCTTTGAATTAGACTAAATTAGTGTTAAACATATTTTCCATGAGAACTGCGCAAAAAAAATAAGTTGTATGTTCTTAGTTTAAAATCGTTAATTCTAACAGACAAAAATGAAATGTGCTGTTTTACTACAATATGCAAATAGTTTGCCTTTTGACAGAGAATTTAGCCTTCAGCTTTTACTTTTGCTTAAATGTAACTTAATTTTGTTTGTGGAACAACTGAGCCATACGCAGTACAGGGGATTTACACGCCTGCAATATTGCACATAAAAAAATCCAACTCCGTCACAGTATCAACACGTGACAGAAAAGGAAACGCCTATGAAGAAAAAAATCGCTTAAAAGGGTTCAAAGGATGTGAAAATGTGAGTGGAAAGAGATGAAAAGGAATAGCAGGGGTGACGTTATCTTCCACTGTTCTCTGTCCCAGTGGTTATTGTTGTATGACTTTTTCTGAAATAAACTAGTTAAAACATGAAATATCTTCTCACTGAATTTAAACCCAAAATCAGAAGAGGAAGAATTTGGAGCCAAACATATTTACAAAGGATTTACAAGCCTCAGATGGGATATATGCAGATATATACTCCGTATATATTTCCTCAGACCTCATGAGTGGAACCACACTTGTCTTTAGGCCTTCATCTTTTTTTCTTTTTTTTTTAAACTTGCAAAGTTTTGTGAACATAGGATGTTTCTATAGGGGACACAAAACATGCCCCTTCTGCAAATACCTTTCCAAATAAGCAGCTGAACCCAAGTGCTGCTAATCTCACAGTTCACAATACACACCACACTTGTAAAAAATCAGGATTTCTGTCAATTTGTGACCAATAAATCATTAAGTTGACCTTAAAGACCTTGATGGACAGTCAAATTTTAATAGGTTGTTAACATGACCCCACCTTTCGAGGTTTTATCAGAATTCATTCAAAACTTTTCAGGCTAGATAACTTTCATCTAGAAGGTAAAATGAATATTTACATCTGCACTGTAAGTAAAGTTACTCAGCCCAAAACCATTTTCAGGTGCCTGTGCAGCCTCTTTTACGGTGGCCCTGAGAGGCCAAACAAACTGCAACTTAAGAAAACACCAGCAATAAGAAAAACGCGACAAAAGCACACAAAACACAACGGAAATAGGAAAAATGACAACGGATATAGGAAAAACAACAACGGATATAGGAAAAATGACAATGGAAATAGGAAAAACACAAACAGAAATAGGAAAAACAAAAACAGAAATAGGTAAAAAACTGATTTCCAAAAGCACAAGGGAAGTGTTTCTGGGGAGACAATAACCTGACGGACCAGTTGCAGAAACCAAAATATGCTAAGAATTGCGCTGGGAGACACTTACAAGAAGTGGAGGATCTATCGGTTTTGTGAGGAAAGAAAAGATGAGAGGTAAGGGTCTTAACCTAAGTATTAGCCTAAAAACCCGTCATCAGTACTATATGAATCCTGATAAAATACATCTACCATGTTTTGGGTTCCTGCAACTGGTCCGTCAGGTTAATGTCTCCCCAGAAACACTTCCCTTGTGCTTTTGGAAATCTGTTGTTTCCTATTTCCATTGTCGTTTTTCCTATTTCTGTTTTGTTTTTTCCTATTTCCGTCGTGTTTTGTGTGCTTTTGCAGCGTTTTTCTTTTTGCTGGTGTTGCCTTAAGTTGCAGTCTGTTTGGCCTCTCAGGGCCACCGTACTCTTTTCATATAATAAATCTGTATGAGGGAGAAGGAGCAGACAATGAGCCTGAAAAATCATAATCTATGTATATATTCTTATTTCATAAAGTATTCCCTGTGATCCCTGCATACCGCGTTATCGCCCATTTTGAAAAAACTGCTGTCTGGAACTAGTCACCAGTTACGGGATGAGCAGACAAATTGTGTCAATTTCTTTTTGACACAATTTGTCTACAGACAAACCAAACATCTGCTAAATGACTCTAAACTACCTATTTGGTAGTTTCATCTACAGTAGCTGTCTACACACACACACACACACACACACACACACACACACACACACACACACACACACACACACACACACACACACACACACACAGCCTCACTGTCATAGCTGGTAATAGCTTGCTAACAATCAGCTTTGTTTCAATTCAAATTATGGACCAATCAATCACCTGGCCTGTACCCGTAGAGGAATCTGATTGGCTGACAAGTGAAACAGAATGGCAGGCTGTGTGAAGGCTCAAATAGAGACCACCATGACTTTCAGAATTAATGTTCTCTGGTTGTAGCATCGTCAATGATTAAACACAGTTCACGGCCACACAGTTACTTTCTGACTTGGCCAATCGACTCTCTGTTCATTCTGAGACGCTTAATGACTCACGCACACAAAGACCTTTAGAGGCTGCTTTCAGACCCACAGTAAAAAGAAACTAAAGAGAACTCTGGTTTCCTTTCAGGTAGTAGACCTATTTATGGTTAGCCCACTGAATGAAGAGCAAAGACTTTAAATACAGACAACCTTTTCTCCAAGTGAAGCCAGATCAGCAAGTTCAAACGTTTTGTTCGTATCATGATCTTAATATCATTTAAAAAAAACCTGAAGTTTCTTATTCTTCTTATTCTCCTGGTTATCCCGTTTTACAGATTCTACTCGGTTAACTTCTTCCTGATGTGCAAAAAGCCATTTATTGGGAAGGAGTCTGAAAACCTGCTCACTGACAAAATGCACAAATTGTTATTGTGTATTTTTTCAATGTAATGTCATATTGTAATTGTTTATTTATTTAATCATATAACTCAAATGCAGTAGTATATGTGTTAAAGTGCTTCACTTGGTACTGGTGAGGAGGGAAACTAAAAGTAAAAGTGCATTTAATTGTAAAGCTTGTGAAGATAGTGATATCAGTGTCAGTTAAACAAACTGCTTCTGATGTACCGGAATGAGTCATCCGCTTACAAACCTAGCTACACCAGGAAATGTTCTCAATTGTTAGAGAGTCTGATAAAAGGTAACCTGAGGACACAAACATATATAAAAATTAAGGGAAATGCACACATTTTTTCAGGTACCTGTTCAGTTCCTGCAACGGTTCCCTAAAAAGAAGCACCTTTTACACCATATATTTTTGTGATTGCCCTGTTTGAGAACTGCTGAGTTAATAAAAGCTTATTTATTATATATTCATTATTGAGTGTACTTGGAAACCAGAAGTCTACATCAGTTTGTTCAAACCAGGTGATCATGCACAGGTTGGTAAAGGTTGATAGCCTTCCTTCTGACCACAGCTCTTACCTGCAACACATCCTGAAAGTGTCGGATTTGTTTTTCCATCACAACTTAAAGGTGCTTCATCCTTCCGCTGCCTATAGTAGCTCTATGTTTTACAGCTTGTGTAGTGACTCACAGTATATGTAACGTCCTCCTCCACTGGCCAGTCAACTGCAGACAGTGAACAGTAATCATTGTGTCTCACTTCTCATGATAAAAGTAGCCACCTTCAGTTAGTCCTTGACCCCACTGTGACACTTAGTTTCACATTGCTGGTGGTCTGAAGGACCCACGGTACCTGCTGTTGTAATCTTTGTAGACGGCAGCACACACCAAAAGTCACGTCACATTCGCAAGCACAAACCACGTTCCGGTGTAGTTTTGGTATCATGCATGTCACATGGGTGTCATGACCATCGTGGCTGGGTTTAATGTTTGGGTTTCTTTCACTGATATTTCAATGACATATATAAAAAGATTATTAGTATTAATGATATAATAATTTTGAGAATAAAGTCAAAAAGTGGAGATTACAGTTGTCGTTTCAGGTCAAACAACTGCCACAGCTGTATAGGCTAATCTCTACAAAATTCTGTGCGCAGATGAGTTAGTGAAGCAACTTGATCAGCTATCTTGTTGGGTCTTGTGATAGATCCTCTTAATGTTATGAGAGTTAAACATCAATTTGCAATACATATATGCAATATCATAGAGGGCTTTAATTTGAACATTTCATTTTTATATTGAATATTATCCTGAAATTTCAACTTTGGCTTTGTATACATCAGTACATGGGCTCAGAGTGAGATGCTGTAACAGCTTGAAAAGAAGATACTTTATGTAGAAAAACAAATGTGTCTGAAAAACAAAACACGCGAATAAAAACCGTTATGGTCTTGTTTTCTCTTTTGAAATCTTCTACAGCTATACCACCATCACTGCAAATGCTTTGTGTCAGGGACCAAGCAGTGAAGCATAAAGGACACAGGTGCTTAATTCAAAAAAGGGGTTTTATTGACCCCAAAATATGAAAATATATTTAAGAAAGCCAAAAAAACTTAAACAGGCAGACCAATAAAAGAGGTCAACTCAATAAACTAAATAGTATAACAATTACCGAAACCTCAAAAACATAAGACAAACTGACCTCCTGAAATGACACAGGGAGAACTTAAATACTGGCTTAGCTAAACCAAATGACACACATGGGGGGAACCAAAATGGCCAACTAATACAAAACAATTAAACAAACATGAAACACCCCCCAGGCAATGAAGCATGTGGTTTTATCCAATTAGGCTGTCAGTGGTACTTCAGCTCTCCCAGCCCTTTGCCACACAGGAGGAGAAGCCAAACCCCAGGTAATTCAAACAAAGAAAGATGTATTAATATAACATAAAACAGAACTTTGACCTTGCAGTGTTAATATATGTGCATGCCATTTAAACATTGGAAGGTGTGATGGAAAAATAAATAAATTTAATAAAGAAACAATATTGAACAAGAATATATTAAAGTAGTGACTGCAAAGTAAACTAAAGTGGATCAACTGGTGGTGAGGTGTGGAGCTTACCATGTGTGGCTTGCCATCACACTTTGCCCAAGTGGCAACGCCTGTCGCTCAGGAAAGTGTAGTGTAGCGCCCACAGCACTGATATAAATGGTGATGAGGCTGTAGTGATGTCACTGTTCGTATTCAGCACGACCAATCTGGTGACCATAATGGGCTCTTCAGTGGTTGAGAGTCAGCATGGGCACTCCTTTGTAGTCTGTGGCTACTCGGCTTCAGAAGCCGAGTCCATCACTCTGCCCTGAAACATTTTCTTCACAATCAGCATAATGCTTTCGATATCAGTCAGCACCATCTCGGATATTTGACTGACGCTGCGCATTTGTTTATCAACATAACGACAAGCGCTGTGCTCATCCCTAACTGATAAACAAATTAGAAATCGGAAGCCAAGGTATTTCCCGTTCCCTTTAAAGGACCAGTATGTGAGATGAGTGTGTGAGATGCAGCTGCTGTGAATTGTGTGCTGATTGTGATTAAGTAAATTTGTAAGGTTTTTTTTTTAAATATTTGCATATCTTTCAGTGTAACTGTGATCCTGATGACGGTCCCTCATCCTTCCTGTCATCACTGCAGCTGGTTCAAAAAAAAATGAAGGTTACCAGCTATTAATCCAAGTCAGAGCAAACACCTGCACTTTATAAAACATTAAAAGATGAAATTCAAACTCTCAAAGAAGGAGGTAGCTTGTTGTTCAGTAACAAAAAGTACTGTGAGATGCTTGCAGTACTTTTTGTTAAACTGGTAAGGTGCACATACAGGAGCTCAGTTACCTCTTAACAGGCAAAAGATGAATCTTGTTTTATTTTTATTCTTTTTATACTTTTGCACATTCTTTAAAGTGAGTTGAAATCAAGCTAGAAGCTTATTTTTTACCCCCAGCCACCCCCCCGAAGAATATTTGACTGACAAAATTTGAATTTGCGAGAAGCCCTTCTTTATATAAAGTCCAGTCCATAGATAGTGACCAGTCATGTACAAATCCACACCTACAGCCTGTCAACAATCAGCAGTTATGCTTACATACATTTCTTTGGACTGCTGGAGGAAAGCTGACGAGCAACCTTGACCTTAGAATTATCTTGCTGTGAGTGGACAGTGCTAACAGCTGCTTATGTATGTATTTATCCTTCTTTCTATTTACGCAGCCCATAACCTGACTTACTCAAACAGATTGTTTGCGGTTTCCGGTGTTTCTTTCTCATACCTTCCGCTGGTGTTTAAAATCACTATCAAAGTTTGGCTTGCTCTTAGTGTGCATGAGTTTTCTTCTTTTTTTTTTTTTTGTGATGGATTTGTCATTTGTCTAGTACTGACAAATTCCAGTAGTGCTCAGGTCATTAGTTTATATTAAAAACAAAACCACATGGTTTATGGTTTAATGATTTTGAAACTATGATTAAAAATAAAATGAGATTTTGATTTTCGATTTGTTGGTCCCTTGAGAGGTTTAAGTAATAATCCCTTCCTTGAAACCAGAAGAAACTCCTTCTTTGGGTTTCTCGTTTCATATGAAATACGTAACTTCAGTTGAACCAGAAACCTCGGGTGTGAATTTGAAGAAGCCATGACTGTGAAGCAGCCCAAAAACAGGGTAATGAAAAAAAAATCACCTGACTCGCCCAGTTATTTTCCAGGGGGAAATGTTACCTCAAAAAACCCCAAACTTGAACCCATGAAAAACATGCAGATGAGGATGTGGGTGTTTTGCAGAAGAGAGTCTCTTGAGAACTTGTGGTTGTGTATCATTACAGGCACAAAAGATCCCCGTATGATCAGTGTTGTTTACTGTTAATCTGTCTGAACCCAGAGATTAACCTTTGATTGCTCTGTAGTGAAGGTAGTCTATATTTCCATAAATAGCACCAAAAATTTTAGTGAACTCCTATGTGAGATAAGACACTTTTGCTATACATCAGATATCAGTGGAAAAAATGAACTGTATGATAATGGTACAAATGGAGTTTCACTGTTAATAGGTTTTTTTTCAGTCAATTGGAAATATTTTATGTTTTAGTTCAACTGTTGAAGATTTCCCCATTATTCAGCTAATCATGTGGCCTTCTTTTAACCTCTAAAAATGAATGAGTGGTATGTAATGACAAACATACTTGTACATTTCATCCACTGCATTCTGACTTTATTTAGACTCTGAAGTTGCATTTTTAAGCCACTGGCCTCATTCTTCAAGGTGCTAATTCTACGGCGGATTTTATTATCAGGGAGTAAAATATCCAGTTTGGTCAAAGCCATTGGGATTGATCATTTATGCTCAAGTTATCATCAGAGTTTGTCCCACTGGAGGGTGGCATTTTATGGTGTGCAGGGGTTACTGAAAAGGTCTGTTTATACTCAAACCACAATCTCTTCCAAACCTAGTGGAAGTGCTTATACCTAACCGGCAGTGAAGTTTGACAATTACAGAGGATGAAGACCTAAAAGCAGGATGTAAAAGTAAAATCCAAATCATTTATCCAGATAGAGGTCATACACAGACAGTCGGCGAGGCACATAAATCCAGCAAAGGGCAGGCAACAAAGGACATGTCCAAAAACCAGGCAAAAGGTCATAACTGCAGGGAATTACTGCAGAAATGAATGCAAACAGAAATCACAAAAAAGGTCATAAGGAGTACTGGAAAGCTTGAATTCAACAGGATGATTTGTTAACTGGTGAGTACAAAGCAAGTGGTATATGTACTGGGCTGTTAGCAAACACATGTAAAAGCCAAAACAGGAGAGACTTGGTGAACTTGAAGCAAAACTTCGGACAGTGTAAAAAAATTATAAATGACTGAATAAATTAAGAATTTACTTAACAGAAAGACAACTTTGTGACAGAAACCAAAAGTAAAAAGTCAGGGGAAAACAAAACAACAGCATTTGGAAAAAAGAAAAACAAAACAAAGTACAAACCACAGAGGTCCATACTTGACGTGAACCAGTCTTGTGGCTAACCAACCTACAACATATGTCCCCACCACAGCTTTAACCTACTAATGTTTTTGTCTCTTGCAGCTAGTAAAGCTGTGGATACCAAATATAATAACAGGGAGGTGCTCGTGTCTAAGGCAGCATCATATTATATCCTGGAATAAGAAAATTCCTTTATATTAAAATTAAACTTTTTGATCTGAACATACAAACATATTACAAACCACCTCAACTGGCTTCTTTCAAGCCAGGATTCACAGATAGATGTGATGCTTTACTCTGAGCCCCTCCCCCATTCAATTTATATCAGTTTTATTTATATAGTGCCAAATCACAACAGCAGTTGCCTCAAGGCGTTTTTATAGTATTAGGTAAAGACCCAACAGAGAAAACACTGAACACTCCAACAATCAGATGACCTCCCCATGAGCAAGGACTTTGACGACAATGGAAAGGAAAACCACTCTTTTAACAGGAAGAAACTTCCTCCAGAAGCAGGACAAGGGCGGCCGTCTGCCATGACCAGCTGGGGATGAGGGCAGGAAGACAATACAAAGATACGCTGTGGAAGAGAGCCAGAGATGAATAATAACTAATGATTAAATGGACAAATCAAACGCTATGTCAGTACACAAGGTCAGAGATTCACAGATTATACAGATGATGATGCCGAAACAGTTTGAAAAGATGGGACTTTTGGGGGAAAAAAAACACCTTTTTGCTTCCTGTTGTCAACTCATCTTTTCCTATATATGCACTGATGTGGCGGTATTATCTGAGTGCCCACACCTATTGTGTAGGAGAATACTGTTGCGGCTAACGGTGCCTTAACAGTGAGCATAAATACATGTGGTTGTGTGATGATTTTACCATTGGCACGTGAAGTGACATCCAAGCAGGCATACTTGGTTCTTAAGGCTCATACACCCTTCAAAAGAAGCTCATGTCTTTCTGTCTGTTGCATTGAAAGTTCAGATACTTGCACTTCTACTACTGGAACACAACTCAAGTTAAGAACTATGTTGTCCTCCCAGCTGCTTCACCCTTGGCTGAAAAGCCCCTGCTCACCCCAGTGCCCCCAGTGCCCCAGGGTATTGATGAAACAAACAGAATCAGATAATCTGCAAAAAGGAGAGATGAGATACTGAAACCACCCATGTGTCCACTCTCCATAACTTGGCTGTGTTGACAAATTCTGTCCATTAAAAATTAACATAAGTTCAATTAAAAATTGGTGACAAAGAGAAACTCTACCAGAGTCAAAAAGTTACTAGCAGGACAGGTGACTCACAGAAAACACATGACTAACATTTCACTTATGTTTTTCACTTTATTAACTAAAAGCCAGATGGCACCTAATGTCATTCATGCACTAATAATCAAACGATATTAAATTTGACATGCATAAATATAATATTTTCGCCCAGTAATATGTTTTATGTGGCACAGGCTTTCCAGACACTAAATGATTAAAAACACAATGCATCCCAGAGTAATTGTTGCTGGATATAAAAGTTACACTCTAAAAGACGTTAAAGGCTTGAGGCACTTATAGTAATGTTTGTAGAGTTAGTTCCACAAGAAAGGAGTATCATCTCGGGTCCAGCGCGTCCAAACACTAAGGATGGCAAATTCTACAAGTGTATTTCATTAATAAATAGTATGTCTATTTTGGTTTCTTTAATGAATACACGCTGACTTTAACTTGACATTGCTGTACATTTCTGGTCAGGTTTAATCAGTAATAGTCTGCTAATGTTGTGCCCCATGAATAAGGAAGTGTTCAAGAAGTTCAGTTTACCAGGATGTTGATGTAAACCTTTTAAAAAGTATTTCCTGTTAACATGTTTCTGGTTAAGCAGAAGGATGTTAATAATAATAAAAAATGTTTAATCTGACAACAAAAATAACCAAGAAATGGAGGTGTTTACTGGCCAAGGAGGTGTTTGAGAAGAAAATGAAAACGTTTGTGTGCGCATGTCTCTGTGTGTTGAGTCATATGACTATGAGAATATGTGGTTGAATGTGTGGTGAAGACATCTCTGTGTGTTTGTGTGTGCGTGCTACACATGAATTTGTGTCGTATTGATGCAGCGAACCATCTGTCAAAAAACTATTAAAAAACAAATCCACAACAAAAGCAGTTGTACGACACATAAGCCAAAGCTACATCTGTGTAAAACAAAGAAACACAGGAAGGATGTCTTTAAAGTGGATTTAAGCATTTTTTGCTTGGTTTTTTTTGTTTGTTTTGTTTTATAAATAAATCCTCTAAACTCTATTCAAACCACCAGCTGTTTCTGTTGTTAGAGCAAAAAAGCCATCTGCTTGCTTACAGTAGAAAGTGAAGCGCTTTCTTTTCTTTCTTTCTTTCTTTTTGTTTTTACAATAATGCTAAACAGGATAATCTGCCTCAATGCTGCTTGAAATCCAATCTGGTGACAATAGAACTATGTTTCCATCTCAGGAACTGTTCTCATTGTGCATCTGTCAGCATAAAACAGCTTTTCAGCCAACAGTTACAGAGGTGAGTATTATCAACTCTGTGTTAGCCTTAATGCCATATAGTCATCAGTTGGGTTTATCAGCACATTATATGAATATTTTGCACTTTTTTTGTAGCAAAGATCTGTTAATGTAATCAGTTGTGGTTTTTATGCCCAGATTAGAGCCACCATAAGGAGCTCCATGTTGCGCTCGGAATAATTCCACCCACTCTGTGCTTTGTTTATGTGCCTACACCTTCATGAACAGTGTGCACAGCAGACCACAGAAGGAACCTTCATTGTTGGAGTATGTATACATTTTCCAGATACCATATGAATATTCCTGGACTGGATTAACAGTTACAAAGCCCCAGGATTTCTGTGTGTTAAATAACATCTTATAATTCTATTTGTTATAAAATAGTAAATAAAGCACAAAATCAAAAGGACAGAACCCCCCCCCCCCCCCCCCCCCCCCCCCACACACACACACACACACACACACACACAACCTCCAGCTCTTTTGGGGGATTCCCAAGGCATTACCAAGTAAGCTGAGCAATATAACATCTGCAGTGTGTCCCAGGTCTGCCCTAGGGTCTCCTCTCATCTGGATATTCCTGAAGCCTTACTGAGGACCAGTAGCTCATTTTATTAATCCCCCCATCCTATCTCCAGACCTGAGCCAGATACTGTTTGGATGCATGTCCACATTTCTACCACCTGTATCTGCCTTTGTATTCTTACTATCAGTGAGCGTATGAAATGAAATTAACCACTAAATCAACAGCTTTGCCCTCTTGCTCAGATTGTGCTCCATAACAGACCAGTACAGTGTCTGTATAAAGGACCCATAATGGTTACCACATTGGTTGTGTTGTTCATGAACACTGATGTCACCACAATCACATCAGCATTTATTACCAGTGCTGAGGCTGCAGGTACTCCTCGCATTATTCTCCTACATGATAGGTATCGCCATTCAGACAAAACCTTTGCATCCCTGCTGTTATAGGAGTAAAAGAACTGGAAGCAAAGAATTATCAAAGTTTTGTTTGTCCAGAAAGTCTCTTCAAGCTTTTCTCAAGTTCTGTATTGTTGAGATTTTGCACTAATATCTCATGGAAATGAGACGATCACCATGCTGCAAGGCTTACACTCATTTTGAAGAACCAGGCTACCTTGGACGACACACGTAAATGTAATGTGCACGTACTTTGTCAAATTCCAAATTATTTAAGAACGTGTTCATAACAATGATTTTTGATGTATACTGTGTATGTTGACATTAAAACTCCATTCAGAAACCCTGAGTGGACTTTTTCCTCTAAACTTTATTTGCATAAACATTTTAGATGCTATTTTACTTGTAGTACAGTTCACTAGAAAATGCATGACCTTGACAGGAATCAAGCAAAGAATTTTTGATGATCAATCGTTCAGTTGTTTTTTTAGCCCCGCCCACTAAAGGCTTCCTAGACCAATGGCTTTTCTTTCTGCACAGCATCACGTATTCAGAGAAGTGTTCTGAAAAGTGAAAATGCAAAACTGCTGATCTAAAACTGATCTATTGATCAAGAATGTATTTGTGTCAGTGTGTTTAGTTTTCTGTTTGATATGGTGGAAACTTCACAGTCCGGTTAAGTTCTGACGTTGGAGGGGCTTCCATTGCAGACAAGTGAAACTCAGTGAAGCATAAACCACACATACACAAACACATACCCCACGTCTGTTTCTATATGCTTAACCACCATTACATACAGTATATGTACACTCTTAGCACAGAGAAAGTTCCCCTGCTGTATTTTCCAGCTTGTGAGGCTCATTCAGTGACTCACAGACAGAGTGAAGAAAACCACACTGTCAGTCTGGGACGGGCTTGGGTTTTTTCAGTTTCAGCTCCCTGCTTTGCCACTAAAAATGGAGAAAATGAAGAATCGATAACTTAGGTCTGCCAAAAGACCACTGAGGAAAGTGGTAAACCCCTCACTGTTTATGGGAGTGTGACTGGTGCTCTACAGCTAAGGTCAAATTGTTTTTGAAGTGGGTTTCTTTAGGCGTTTGGCTCCATTTTCTTCCATTTGAAGAGTCTTTCAGTCTTCTGTTTTGGGTAGATGACATTTAAAGCCCAGCAAGCAGCCACAAGTAATTTCCCTGTTATTCTATCAGCAGGCACACATGACACAGGTTTCCAAGAGCTTTAATGAGTGTCTGAGGATGAGGGGGGATTACAAAGAAAATCAAGTAACAGTTTTTTAACTGAAATGTACAACTATGTTATAGGGGTGAATGCTAATATTAAACCTGACCAAAGTTTCAATAAATGAGGTCAATGTGTAAATGAGTCAAAAGGTCAGACATCAGAATGCTCTAAACAACAGTCTTGTATGATGTAATAGAGCAGAGATGAAAGCTCATGTATATAAATGGATAAGTGTCAACTAGTAGGTGTGAATTAAATGTTTTGATGTATTTGACATTTTTAGCCCCTGAACCATGGCAAACCCTCGTTCATCTGCAGTGAGTGTAGGCTGTCAGTTTGCTGTTTACCTCAGCTGTCAATATGTTGGGTGAGAGGTGTCTGTTTACTCTGAAGCTGTAAAAGGATATGGACGATATGGACTGCCGAGTGGCTGGTGAATAGTGGTGTGGACCCAAAAGGAGATGCACAAGAGGGACGACCGAACTTAACGAACTTAACGAAATCCAATGGTGACAGGGAAGTAGAAATGGGAGACGAAACACAGACATTACTTAAGAACAAATACAGAGTACATGAAGGCTAAGGAGAACACACATGAACGTACATGACAAACAGGGGAGAGAGAACGAAACACGAGTGAAATGTAAACAGGAAGGGGAGACGAGACATAACCGAAGAAACATACGCAGAGAACACGACAGACTTTGACAGGAGACACAAGGATGATACAGCGACAGGAAACCATGGAAACAGAAATAGTACTAAACAGAACAAACACAGGACTCGTTCCATACTAAATAATGGAAAACATTATAATACAAAGAAGTCACAAAACTCAAAAAGCTTGGTCAAATCACCCAGAACAGTGACACGAACTCGTGCATATCTGCAAATAGGTCTTCCTCAAACAATGACACTGTAGTTGATCACTTTGTCTTATGCAATAAATATATAGTTCGCAAAGAAGAACAATAAACATATGAATTCTTATTCATGTGTTTGGTGTCTATGATGAACTGTTTTTGCCTTCTTGCATTATACACTGACATAATGAAAATAAAATCAATTACAGGACAAATTAACATACATGTATGTGTGAAGCGAACAAGAGCCAGAGGCCTGCAAAAGCCACCTATATAATGTTCATGGGTAACATGTAACAGAAGAATGATTCTAACTTTGACAACAGTTATTTCATGGAGCGTATCAGAACTCTTGAACATGAAGTAAACACAATTTTAACTAATATAGCTAGTAACTTCATAATTAGTGGAGTTTTTTTTCTCATGATGTTTCTTTTTTTGGGGGACTCTCTTTTCCTATAATGCAAGTTGATAGCATCTTTTTTTTTTTTTTTTTAGATCTGGCCTACTTGGTAAACACCCACATTTTAAACTCTACACCTACCTGCTTTGCAGCACTTACTCTGCATCTGAATTGTGTAGTTTCCAAACCCGAAACTGTGATGTCAAGAGTCATTTCCACAGATCTTCTCCAGAACTATAGAACACACTTTGTCATTTCAAAGGCTCCCTATGACTAAAAAAAACTGACTTTCATGGGTGTAGTGCCCCTTTAATGCATTGAGATTTTTGAATTTCTCGCCATAGAGATGCTTAGGTTAGAAGGTTTCTCATGGAAATGAGATTGTGCATAGACCTAGAATTGGGGCAGAGGCATGAGAGGAAACAGAAGTAGGCGTAGCAGAACATCCTTCTTTTACCTCCACAAACAAGATTATCTAACTGATTTGGTTTGTCCTTTGGTTAGCAGGATTATGCAAAACATTATAGGTGGATTTAAATTAAAGTTTTACCTGTGGCTCAGCCCTTCTTATAAATGCTTAACTGTTAGCGATTGATCTGAATCCAGATCTGAAACCAGGAACTTTCTAACGATTGTTTACCATTGCAAGGTAGGACAAAACTGAACCAAATTTTGTGTCATGCCTCACCAATAAATATCAAATGGAAATAAAAACAAACTAAGAGACAACATCTTTATGTTCTCAATAAAATATCATATACTACGAATCATCTGTGTTGGTGTTGCTGCTCAGTTCACTGTGTACAGACCTTCCAGTAACAGATCTGCCACCCAGTTCGGGTCCAGTTTGAATATTTGGAAAGTCTGAGGTCTACAGGTAATAATCAAGAGAAACGGTTTAGTTTCTGTATAAATGATGTGCACAGAACTTATAAATATACTCTCAGAGTGAATGGGCATTCATTCTCTTACAAGAAGCCACAAAGTGTGTGTCTAATCGCGAATGTGTGGTTTCAGTATGAGAAAGCAGTTTCACAAAGCCTTGGAAGGTTGAATGGCTTGCAGGTGTGAATTCTTTTCTTTTTTTTCTAAGTAATATTATTATTAGTCGTGATAAACTGGGAGTGCAATTCTTACTGAGAAACTTTGCAAAATGTGATGGTTGATGTAGGAAATGTATAAATGGGCATATAAAAATATACACACATGCAGATTATTTGATTTGAGATAAAACAGACAGTTAAAAAGACCAGCTTGTGTTTGAAAGAAAACTCTACATCAGGGCTCCCCTCGTCAAAGCATAAATCAAAGAGCCCAAATGTGTTTATCCATGTAACAGCCCTCCTTTAAGTTTACAAATGGTTAACTTTCCCTTCAAGGAACTTGTGTGTGACGTAGCTTCCCCCTTGTTGAGGAAAGTTTGAGACAAGAATGTATTAGAAGTAGGTGCAACCACTAAGGAGTTTACACCCACATTGGTGATTGGTGATACTGTAACAAACCACATTTGGTCTCTCTATTTATTTCTGCATAGGTGCTATTATAAAGTGTTCACAACACATTAATCTAGAGGTGAATGATTCTCTGTCTTCTTCCTCATCATCGAAGAGTCTTTACTAGGTAACAAGCTAAGCTAGAGTAAAGCCCTGTTTTAACTTCCATCCATCAATCCATTGAGCGAATCCAGCTGTCTTAGGGCGAGAGGCGGGTCACACCCTGGACAGGTTGCCAGTTAGTCTGCGGTTAATCTCTGCTGGTATCCACATCTATTTACTCTCAAAGAAACTGTAAAGTTTTGTGAATGGAGTCTGCAAATCAATGAACCAGTGAAGTTTGCTTCTGTCTAGTGTCAGCAATACTGACAGGAGTTGTCAAGGACATCCCTGGGTAAGCTTTGCTATTAGATGCTATTAGCTGGCATTAGTGAAACGTTCTTAAAAGTGCATCTAACATTGTTCAGTTTGGAAACTTGGTGAATACACTTTCATACAATGTGAGAAGCTAATGAAAGTGTTCATCAGAGTGTTAGCTTATAACCAGCTTTTGTTGTTGTTTAGCTCACCAGAGAAGGGAGGGGGAGGGTTGCATGTTCTGCTGACAAAACGTAATTTTGACAATTCTGGGAGTAAATAGGCATGTTTATACACATTTCTCTGTGTTAGACTCCTTACCTCAGTTCGGGAGAAAGAGGACACTGTTTCCAGATCCAGGAACTTCTTATTATGATGAGACATAGGTATGATCCTTCTGATCATGAGTCTGAAAGAGCAAACACTAATTAAAATTTGCTCCCACAGCACCCAAATACTTACAAGTTTTCTTCTCCTCAGCCTTCGTTGTACTATGTATGGGACTGGTTTCTACCCAAATAAACACAGTTGGGTGAAACAGCAATGTTCATTTCACTCTACTCAAGGTGGAACAGCAACATGTTTATGAGAGTGCAATATTCTTATTTCTTTTTGAATAAACTCAAAAAATAATAATTGACTGTACCCTTAATCTATTTAACGTCTATTATGGACGAATCAAGAAGTGCAACATATTCCATGTTTATTTTAGCCTCCCAGTTCTGTAGAAATAGAAGCCCAGATTCATTAGTGTTTCTTTCATTCCATGTGTGCACACATGCATCAACACTGTCATTACAAATGTGGTCCAGATCTTCATGCGGCTAAATCGAGTCACAGTTTGCTGTCAGAACATTTAGAAGTTGTGCAGCTGCTAGATGAAAAAAGAACATGACACAGATGTGTTTGCCTTAACAAACAAACAACAAAAACTTCTGAGGGGAAATGACTTCCTGTACAGTGTGAAAAATAACAGCTGAGAGCCTGCTGATTCACACATTAGAGTTTGATCCACATTAGAGATTTTTACAGATTCAGAGCCATGGTGTGTGTGTGTGTGTGTGTGTGTGTGTGTGTGTGTGTGTGTGAGAGAGAGAGAGAGAGAGAGAGAGAGAGAGAGATTTGATAGAAGAATGTGTTTCCATTTCTTCAGCTCTGTATGGTAAAATCAGACAGAAAATTAAGCTGATACTTTTGCTCTTTTAGTTGTGGCTTAGTTGAATTCTTTACCACATTTACATTAAACTTATTGTAAACGTCCTTATTCTTAGGTGACTTGAGGCAGCTGTTGTTATATTATTATTATTATTATTATTATTATTATTGTTGTTGTTGTTGTTGTTGTTGTTGTTGTTGGCACAATAGAAATAAAAAAATAATCATAATATTTAATATATATTATATATGATATGCCTCTGTCCCTCTGTCTGTCTTGCTGCATTGAGCATGTGTATGACAAAAGAATTTCCCTCGGGATGAATAAAGTTCTTATCTTAAATTAATACAAAAATGTGATTCTAAGTGTATGTGAGTGATTGTTCTTTTCCTCCAGTTTACATTTTGTCCTTTTGGTAGCCCTCTTTTACCCCCCACCCCGCTTTTCAGCTCCAAATATCTCTCTTTTTTTCAGTGTTTGGGATCTGCTCATCTGCACGTGGAGACGTGGAGTTCTCGGCCACCCATTGGCTGAGGACTTCGTTGAATGCTATTGGATGGAAGACGGCTCTTCTCTCTGCCATTGGCTGTAGGGGAAATGGTTGAACTCACCCCTTATACATTTCTCATTTGCAGTGGCACACTTAACATGCAGGAGTTAAGACTTGGTACAGTTTGTGTGTTTGCTTCTTGGAAGTCTTGACTTCAACAGGTGGTCTGACAGGCAGGTGGTCTGACAGGCAGTTTCACTAACTGTTCATGTTTACTCCAATAATGTGATTTTTAACCGAAGCAACCACATGACAAAGCCACACATACATCCTTGTTCTGGGGTGTGTTTAGTAGTACAACCTATTTGCTCCAGTTTGCAACAGTTTTCTGGTTCCTTTCCCACGATGCATGGCATCCTGCGGAAGTTAAATTCTCAGTTAGAGCCATTTCCGTGTGGTTTGGTGTATTTTAAAAATGTATAGTTTTTAAAAACAATGTAAGAGCCACTGCGGTTAGTTTTTATTTGAATATGATCTTGGGCTGTAGATGCAGGTAGAAACATTCTTTGTTTCATTTTCTACTCCTTTGTGGCTTAACTTTTAAATACTGGTATGTATTATTTATTGTATTTTTTCATTTTCTTCTGCCTATATGGAGTTGGGGGAGGGGGCACTAGAGCCTATGCCAGCTACCATAGGGCAAGGCCGGGGTACATCGTGGACAGGTTGCCAGTCGGTCGCAGGTATAACAGAGGTACACATGACAATTTAGATCTGTGTGCAATTTATAATCACCAATTAACCTAACCCGACCAATTGCATGTCTTTGGATTGTGGAAGGAAGGCAGAGTACCCAGAGAGAACACACGCGAACACAGGGAGAACAGAAAGGCCCCAGCCAGTGGACAGTGAAGTCAAACTCCAACAGTGCTAACCACACTATCTATTTTATTCATTTTGCAGTTTTATCTATTAATCTGGTGACTTTGCTGATAATAAAGGACCATCATGTGTGCTGACTGAAAACAGAGTTCTTCCAGTAATGTGAATGTGTCTGACGGACAGTATTTAAGGACAAATATGAAAAATATCCCATCAGTGGTTTCAAAATATTTGTGAATGCGACGAATCCACAAAACTCCCTAGAGTTGATGTCAAAGAGACAAAAGGTGTTGTGATATTTCCTTTTGTTTTCTGTTCTCTTTATTCATTGCTTCTGTTTTCCAAATTGTTCAAATGAAAATGACCATATCTGCAAATGGCAATTACCTCCTTGTTACTCTTCGTTTAAAGATAAGACCATCATAACGAATAATAAATGTTTTTTCCTGCTTTTGTCAACTTTAAGAGGAGCTTTGTTATGTGACTAAAAGTGGCATTGGGACAAGAACTTTAAACTTTAAAGGACTGGAAAATTAGCAACTTTTCATACCAGTCATTAATATTTTTTATTATTTATTAAACTTTAAGAAAAACTCTACTTAAAAAAAAAACTTTTACACTGTAAGATTTTGGAGACATTTTTATGACCTTTTGGTAAACAGCTCAGTGGTGAACATGAAGAGGAAAAAAAACCTTTGAATTATATGAGGGGAACAGAAAGAACAAGTGAGTTTTAAAGAAAGAGGAAACCCATTGTCATCTCTTTTTGCTCAGCCCCCCTGCCTCTCCTGTCAGCCCCATTGTCCTCCATCATAATGGAGACTGTTTGATCATCTTAAAAACTCCTGATTACCAGTCAGGACGCTTTTTCAAGGTCAGATCTCAAAACAGACCCAACAATACAGAACAGAGAGGGAGTTCCTCTGAACGGTTTGGGCCCCTGCAGATTGTAAAGGCCACAGCTTTAAGGACACCCCCTTCCCTTTCTATACCTTTTCCCAAAAACACATTGGAAATGCGATGCTGCCGAGGATCATAGCTGTGAGTGGTGGGGGGCAAGAGGAATGGGCGACATTCCAGGAAAAAATGGCTGCTTCTTGGAAAAAGAAAAAAAGATGGCACATGCTATATGGGGGGAAACAATGTGCCATCTTTTTTGTGGGATCCACGCTGGATATAAGTTTTCCCACAAAGTGGTCTATTAAACCAGGACCATATGTTTGTGAAGCCATTTGATGGGGATTTTTAAATGCTGCAGTTGGAGAATGAAAGCTTGGTTTGTGTTAGTATTTAATAGTCTATATTTTTTAAAGGAAAAATGTTCTTGCATGCTGGTGCAAAAAATTGCAAACACTGATTTGTTACAATATATGAAAAGTAGCAGGGAAAAAAGTTTTGCATATTACATTATAAAGATTTGCATGCCAGCTGCAAGTCTGGTTAAAGTCTGTGGGAAAACCTGTTTACACAAGACATCTTTGAACTTGAAAGTGTTTGTGACTCATAAACTGTAAGGCATCATTTCACTGTTGGGGGAAATTACCTCCACAGCAATAATTCTGTTTTTGTCCCAATATGGATGAAGTAAAGAGTACCACTTTGCCCTTTTAAGTGAACCAATATTCTTTCAACACTTTCAATATTTAAAACCATTAATAGTATTTAAATGCCCAGATTAGTAAGACAGGGCTGGCTGGCATGTCAAGAAAAGTCACAGTTCATTTAGCTGGAACAGGCAGAGTTTGATGACCTTTCAACTTGAAAGGATGATGTGGTCACGCTGTTTTAATTGCATTTGCACCTCTTAAAATTCACTCACAATAGAAGAGTGACAGAGTGAAGAGTGAATGACTTCCAAATGTGGTTAAGTTAAAGGTCATTTTCCCTTATAGCATGTAATACCAGGTGTAAACTGAGTGTGCATACTACACACTAAATGCAAACTGAATTAAGATTTGTTTTGTTGTTTGTTTGAAGGGTTTTGTTTTGTTTTGTTTTGTTTTGTTTTGTTCTCTTTTCTTTTCTTTTCTTTTCTTTTGGGATCTCTTTTATATAGTGACACGTGTCCTACTGCTGTTTTTCTGTTCCATTATTGGGCTGTAGCCAAAAACTTTTCTTTCTTTCTTTGTCTTCCCGTACAGAAACCTTATATGGGGTCTAGAAAACTTTAAATCTCTACTTGGGGTAGTACATAATGTTAGTCCAAGGGTTTTGTTGCTGACCAGTAGCTGCCAGTTTCTGCGGTATCCCTTAAAGTAAGTAAACTGATTATTATTTGCCATTATTATTGGAAAATGATTCCATGATAATTCATATTGGATGAAATTCTGTAAGTAATCTGCCTGACCAGACAAGATGACTGCCAGGTGTGAATACCATGAAAGTCTTTAGTGAGCAGATTTGATCAATAATCAAAATGCGCTTCAAATGTGCATTTATAAATAAGGATACCAAATATATATGGGGGGCACATTGGTATGGTGGTTGGCAACGTTACCACACAGCAAGGAGGTCCTGGGTTTGAATCCACTATCTCTGTGTGGAGTCTGTGTGTGGAGTCTGTGGGTGTCTGTGTGGAGTTTGCATGTTGTCCCCGTGTTTGCGTGGGTTATCCCCAAGTACTCCGACTTCCTCCCACAATGCAGAGACACGCAATTAATGGCGTTAGGTGAATTGGTGATTCTACATTGCTCATGGGTGTGAATGGTTGTCTGCCTCTCTGTGTTAGCCCTGCGACATGATGGCAACCTGTTCAGGGTGTACCCTGCCTGTTATCCCAAGGTAGCTGGGATACACCCCAGTCCCCCTGTGATGCTGCTAAAGATAAGTGGAAGAGATGGATGGATGTATAATAAATAAAAAATAAAATTTATCAACATGTAGTTTCGACCAAGTTAACTGATTTCTTTAAATTTCAATTGATACTTGGTGAGAGCATCATGATTTAATTGTTGTGCATCAATGAACTGTTCTCTCTCTTTAATTAAGTTAACAAAATTAATTTGAGTAGCAAATGAACAACAGTAACATCATTACAAATCAGATTTAGCATGTTTCCCTCCCTGTGTGTTAAAAGAGGTCAGTGTTTGTTGAGTTTGCATGCTAACAGTTAGCAGAATAACTATTTTAACTGCATACTCACACTAACATTAGTGTCAGGGTTTACTGCTTATAGATGTTAGCATCTAGGCTGAAATGGTTCTTTATTTCCCTTAAACACACACACACACACACACACACACACACACACACACACACACACACACACACACACACACACACACACACACACACACACACACACACACAGTGTGTTTGTATCCTTACTCCATCATTCTCCCTGTAATTTCACAGGCTGTTAGAGAACATTTAGACACACACACAAACACACACACACACACACACACACACACACACACACACGAACTACAACTCTATAAAACCCACAGTTGGGCCCTCTAATTTTATAGGTAGTCAGCAGGACACACACAAACATGATCTCCTCTGTCCTCAAAGCCGTCCCTGTAATTTTACAGTGTTATGTTGAATTTATACACAGAGATGGATGGATGGAGTTACAGTTTTGAGAAAAGAGTTTCTGTTCAACACAGTCATCCTCAAAGTACATGTTGTCCTCTCAGAGCAAAAGCCACACACCAGAATGTGAATAAGATATTATGCAGAGGGAGGACATCTTGTTTATTCAAATAAGGATCCACAAACATAGTTAAAGCACAGCCTCTGTTAGCTCAAGGATTTTAAATACCAGGGCACTAATATATAATCACTATATATATATATATATATATATATATATATATATATATATATATATATATATATATATATATATATATACCCTGCTGTTATGTGCTGGGTGGTTTTTTTTTTATGGGGCGACTGTGGCTCAGGGGGTTGGGAAGCGTATTTGTAACCGGAACGTCGCCAGTTCGATCCCCGGGCTCTCTGTCCTGGTCGTTGGCCAGAGGGGCCGATGGTGCGATATGGCAGCCTCGCTTCTGTCAGTCTGCCCCAGGGCAGCTGTGGCTACAACCGTAGCTTGCCTCCACCAGTGTGTGAATGTGAGAGTGAATGAATAGTGGCATTGTAAAGCGCTTTGGGTGCCTTGAAAAGCGCTATATAAATCCAATCCATTATATATATATATGTGTAGAGGAAGATGGCCGTAGTGATAGATGTAGCTATGCTGAGTGATAGTAACATCAAGAAGAAGGAACACGAGAAGCTGGAGAAGTACCAAGGCCTGAGAGAAGAACTCGAGAAGATGTAACAGTGGTCCCAGTGGTAACTGGAGCACTTGGTGCAGTGACCCCCAAGCTAGGCAAGTGGCTGCAGCAGATGTTCCCAGGAGCAACATCCAAGATCTCTGTCCAGAAGAGTGCAGTCCTAGGAATTGCGAAGACCTCAAGCTCCCAGGTCTCTGGTAGGGGACCTGAGATTGAAGGTCAAATACAGAAGCAGTGTGACAAACTAAGTCCAACCCACGATATAATAGCTGTGAGAATAAAACTTTAGCTGTCAGACAGATTTTACTCTCGAATACTTTGCTACACAGAGGAGTCCATTGTTGACTCAATGCCTGAAAATTGCCCAGCTTCTTGCTAAGAACTTTACCATTTAACATGCTATCCGGGGCCTGAAGAGCCTGCCATGATGCAGCTCTTGGATTTTTGCATTCTCTCTGAGCACTGCATGCTCTGACCTTGAGTGATTTTGCAGTGACGTTCACGCATTTTTATTTTGCCCCGATGAGTAAAATCTTATCATTTAAAGACAGTATACAATGAGTTTAAACTGTCAGTCATTTCTGTAATCTCAGGGGCAGAGAAAGAAAACATTTTCATTATAATCTGAATTTTAAAAAAGACTACTTTCACTACCACAGACTGCTTTTTTTAATACCTAAGATTTTGACTCTTTTGCGTTACTTTTTGTAAATGTTCTGCAGTTCTCTGGAAATATTAATATTAATACAGAAACTGAAGATCAAGTGTGGCATGGAAATTCAGTTTTTGTTCATTTGTTTTATGGACATCTGGTGGTTTTCATATGATTAACAATTTCCCCATTTCTTCACTGAAAAAATTTCAACTCCACCCATGAACTGTCCCTTAGAGGGTGGCACATGGATATGAAAATATCACTGTGGTTAACATGTAGGGTGAAGAATACACCTTTTTCTTGACTCAGAAGTGGACAAACACAAAACACAGGAGACCACCCAGATATGGATAACTTTAAATGGCTAGAACAGAAATCTTCCTGAATTAAAATATGTGCAGTAAGAGAAATGTGAAACACAGCAAATAAAACCAGAACCAAACATGCTTCTGCTTGCTATGGCGACAATATCTATCTGTCTATGGTAGAGAAGACTGGGAAAGTACAGCTGTAGAGCTGAGGGAAACTGCCAAGAAAGTATTTCCTATATCTTCTGGGCAGAGGAAAGAGGACAAGGAGAAGTTGGAGGTTGGCAGAGAAAACGAGGTATAGGTAGGAGGCTAAGTGTACAGCAAAGAGAGGTAGCAAAAGAAAAGGAAAATACTTATTGAGTTGTGTGTGAAGTTTGACACTAAAGAAGGAGACACATGCCCAGTTAAGTAGACAGTGAGATCAAGTAAAGGAAGTGTGGTGAGAATTGAGGGAGTATTTTGAGGAGCTAATGAATGAAGGAAATGAGAGAGACAGGTTAGTAATGGTAAAATGGTAAATAGCCTGCATTTGTATAGCACTTCACTTAGTCCCTAAGGACGCCAAAGCGCTTTACACTACATTCATTCACCCATTCACACACTGGTGATGGCAAGCTACATTGTAACCACAGCCGCCCTGGGGCGCACTGACAGAGGCGAGGCTGCCGGACACTGGCGCCATCGGGCCCTCTGACCACCACCAGTAGGCAACGGGTGAAGTGTCTTGCCCAAGGACACAACGACCGAGACTGTCGGAGCCGGGGCTCGAACCTTCCGATTACAAGACAAACTGCCAACTCTTGAGCAACGATCGTGCAGGAAGTGGAGAGGATTGGGAAGTAGGAAGGACAGCTGTTTGAAAGGATGGACAATGGAAAGGGGACTGGATCAAATGACATAGCTGTGGACGTGTCGAGGAGAGAGGGCAGTGGACTTTCTTGGACAGTCTTCAAGCATGAGAGGATGCCGAGGAATGGCGAAGTGTACTGGGACTAATTTTCAAAGGTGATGTGCAGAGCTGTAGTAACTACAGAGGGATAAAGTTGATGAGCCATACCATGAACCTGTGGGAAAGAGTTGTTAAGGCTAGGTTATAGAAAATAGGTAATGATCAATAAGCAGCAGTACTGCTTCATGCTAAGAAAGTGCGATCTTTGCTTTAAGAAGCAAAGATGAAACGTGTAGTGAAGGTCAGAAGGCGTTTCACTGTCTTTGCTGAGAAAACGTATGATAGGGTGTTAAGAGAGAAACTGTGGTACTGCATAAGGAAGTCAGGAGTGACAGAGAAGTATGTGGGGGTGGTGCAGGAAAAGCATTTTTTTCTCTCTCTATATATATAAATTTAGCCACGGTCAAATCAATTGCTTTACTACACCAGTATGCTGTAAATGTTGATTTCATGATGCAGTGGCTATAGATTAATGGCACTTAATGTAATTGGTCAGGAAATCTCCCAGGAAAATAAAAGCTTGGTGTGCAGCCAAAACAGGGAAACTTACCTTGTCACTGCTAGTAACTTCTCATATGTAGGTAACATTCTGTATGCTAGAACAAGTAGATTAACTGTGGTAAACGTTTAGAGATAATAAAACAAAAAACAGAAAGTGAAAGTAGAGTCAAACTCCAACTGATTTTTAGATATTTTTAGTGAATCTATCAGCTTTCACCTGCATCAAGATCTGCCTCACATGGGTTTTGTGTTTGTGCATTTCAGAAAAATAACATGTTTGATTTATATGAAAAATAAAAATCAGCATTGTGCTACATTATTGCCACACTGTTGGTTATGAGTGGTAACTTCCTTTCTGCTGTCAGCTGCTTAGATGTATTGAGTTGGGCTCTGCCCACTGGCTGGTAGAGATATGACTGCAAAACAAATTCCATTTTAGTGAAAAGAATATTAACTTCCATACATGGAAAGCGTAAAATGGGAAGATATCAGACTGTGAAGTGAAATGCTCCATGGAAATAAGACGCTAGGGGGTAGATGGCCTCCAGACACACAGATTTTTGCCATCTAGATTGTAAAACTGTATCAGCTGAGCGACAACGCTCAAAGATTTCTGTAAATGTTAAACTGTTTTTTTTATTCATGTTGTAGGATGGAGGATTTCATGAGCTTATTAATAGTGACTTTTTTTACTGGATGTCATTAATCATTTAACCCAAACTTAAAAAGAAAACAAGGAAACTGTAAATCAAATATTAAGAAAGTTTTATATACACCAGTAGATATTTTTACATTAAACAGAAATATAAAGTAGTAGCTGTCAGTCTATGATCATTAATAAAACATTTATCTCTGTTTATTAGAGAGATTTAAAATCTCTAGTTTAGGCAGTCAGGAGAGCCTGGATCATTGGACTTGAAAGGAAAATGTGTTGGAATGGCTGATGAGGTTCCCTTTCCACAAAGGCCTCTTTCTCCTATGATCATAAAGTTTTCCACACATTGGTGTGATGAGCTGTACAAAAGCAGCATAACATTAAATGGAAAATTCCCACAACAATCATGTATTAAAGTCAGAAGCAGAAACTGCTTCTCCACAGGAGATTTTTGGGGAGGGGGAGGGGAGGGTCAAAGGTCAGTGCTCTGTAAATGAATAGACTGCTTCAGTTCGGAGGAAGAACAGGACTCCATTGTGTCCTGGAAGTGGATCCTCATGAAAACATTTGACCTGTCAAGGATTTAAGATCATTAGCCGGTGACCCTCCTCCCATCCCCTCAACACCTTACTCACCCTTTCACCCCCAAATCTCTTGGTTCTCCATCCCTGGACCCCCTAAGGCTGACCTAAGTCCAAAAAGTGAAGTATCTTAAGATAAACACTGTGTTCACACTAGATTAAATATTTATCCAGCTTGATTATTGAAATTCTAAAAATTATATTTTCTTCCATGTTGTTGTTAATGATGCAGTCCAAACATCAGCACACAGAAACATAGCTTTAAATGAGTGTAAATGAGTCCCTCCACCTCTGCCTGCAGTATGATAGAGGGCAAGCTCTTGTGCTTGTGCATGGTATTCCTCTGGCTTGAGATTTGTGTGTGCGTGAGCCACTGGTTGCTACAGTACAGCAAGAGAAGGTCCTCATTAGCAAGCAAATTAAGTAAGTCAGTTAACTGTAAAAAGAAATGTTTTTCTCTAGCTCTCAGTCATAAATAAAATGACATATTTCTCATCCAAAAACTCTGCATTTAGAAAACTTGCTCCAGAGTTTATAAATCTTGAAACGCCAGCTCAGTGTTTCATCTTTTGGGGGCGAAACTAAGTGTCTGTAAAATGATAAACATATTTATATCTGCAGTTTTTTGATAGACTAAAGGCATAGTTTTGATTTTTCTTTCTTACTCTTAAGTTTTCAGCTTTTTTTCTACAAAGTTGTAGCTTACATGACTCAGTGTATTCAGGGTAATCCAAATTCTGGTTTTCCTCCTGCACTTACAAGTTTTGATCTAAAAAAAATTGCTGTAATTGCTTTTTAAACGCTGAGATCTGAGCAGAAAGACAGGAGATGTAAAAACATTACATGCAGTGCTTCTCAGATAGTCTAATTGTTCTGGTGTCTCAGGATATTTTAAAGCTGGTGCAGTGGAGTGCTTCAAATGCTATTCATGTAATCCTCAAAATCTCACAAATGTATGTAACCTTTATGCAGTGATAGTATTCAGAGGTACAATCATGATTTAGAACTGATGTGTCCATTTTTGTTGTTTTTTTAATTTAATTCCTCCAAGTATGCCTCTGAGCCTTTATCAAGCCATAAACTGTTTTCACTTTTCTTTTTTTGTGCCTGAAAAGCAAGCCTATGCCTTTCCTCCCATTCACCAAAAAACTGATCTTATCTTTTCTCATTCTCTTCCTGTCTCCAGCCATTCATTCATTACCTCTTCTGCTCTCCCGAACTTACTTTCTTTCTTTCTTTCTTTCTTTCTTTCTTTCTTTCTTTCTTTCTTTCTTTCTTTCTTTCTTTCTTTCTTTCTTTCTTTGTGTCTTATATCCACACTCAGTGTTTTGTAAGTAAAAGTTATGGCTGCATCTGTCGCATTCATTCGTCTTGCTGTCAAGCAAAAAGGATCCCACTGTGTGCATGTGCGATGATTGACTCAACACATACACACACCTGTTGTCACACTGTGTGCAAACACGCCATCACACACGATCCCTCACCTGTCCTCTGCTTCTCCTTCACAAATCACATTCTGCCAAACCAACATCCATCCAATTATCCATTGATTCTGTCCTGACATGTCAGTATTTGTTTGCATCTATCAGTTTTACATATATCTTAATATCTGCAGACAGTTTCAGCATGAAACATTGATTCATTGTCTGCAGCTGTGTGTGTGTGTGTGTGTGTGTGTGTGTGTGTGTGTGTGTGTGTGTGTGTGTGTGTGTGTGTGTGTGTGTGTGTGTGTGCGCCGCAGCTGTGCGGTCATCTGTCACCTTTCAGACTGCTGAAGATGGACTGCTGCTGTCTGAAGGTGAACTGGAGCCATTTTGGTATCTGACATACAGTAAGAGAAGCATGCTAACTGGAGGATGCTAACAACAAAATGCTATCATAGTCCAGCTAATGCCAAATTTTTATATACGAAACTACAGATTAAGAGCAGTGTCACCATTTTTCACAAGTTTTTGCCAAAGCGGAAGCTGAATTTATCTGAGGGATAAAAAACCCCATCATAGCTAGGTGTTTTGATAAAAACACCTAGTTGGCTTGATAAAACCTAAAAGACCAGTGAAAGATAATGGGTATCATAACAGTGGTTATGAGTTGTCTTTGATAACACTGCTTCAGGTATTGCATGAGTACATATTAAGAAGGGGCATTTCAATGCATCATTTCACTCTTCTGCACAAAGTAGACTGAGTTCCAGCTGACTATGTGCAAATTCCTGTGCTGATTTTACATTGACTGCACAACTTAGACTCCCTTTAATGTTTTTCCTGAGGTAAGACCACAGAATTTGGTCTATATACTGTAGTTACATATTGTAATTAAAAGAATTAGTAAAAAAAAAAAAATAGGTAGAAACTATTAATATATTTTGCTCCAGCCAAGGATATGTCTTCTGTATAATTTACCATGGTGATCTAATCACGGCATACCTTACTAACCGTAATGAATTGGTGAGGTCAATTTCCAAATGGAGTTAAAATTTTCTCTGTGTGCAAGAGAATCAAACAGGACATTGTGTGAAGTTGCCTAACAACAGACAAACCATTCCAGATAGGTACTCTGGAAAAAAAATATCACATAGGTTTATAAGTATAGACTTTAACGGGCAGAGGGACACTCGCCTCCAATAAAACATTTTTTAAAAAAGTTAAATTATAACTATAGATCCTACTATTTGCAAACAGTAAGAAAATGAAATTGATTATGGTATTACTGCTATCCTCATCAGGACACTTCCCTGGATCATCACTAAGGTTTACAGCTTAATTTCACAGATTCACACCATCTGTAGATGGAGTGGGGTTAAATGTCTCTCTAGGAATGTGACTGAGGTGAAAAAGAGGAGGAGGAGGAGGTAGTTGTGTTAGTCTGGTCAAGTGTCAGGTTGTTTGATATTCAACAAATGCCTTTCATCTTCTAGTCGAGACGAGCAAAGAAAAGCTGGCTGATTTGGAGGGGGGTTAAATACACACAGACTGTTTTCACACATGCACTTTGGACAGTTTAGTGAGAATCAGGTCAGGATTTTTAAGAGCTGTCATTTTTCACATGTAGCACACAGCAGGAAATGGTCCCTTTCAGGAACATTTGCACAAAAAGTTGGGATCGGAACAAAATAAAGGCTGGAAAAGTAAACGGTATTTTAATTGGCAATGGATCAGTAACATGACTGGATGCAAAAAGAGCATCTTAGAGAGGCAGAATTTGTTAGAAATAGTCCTTTTACGCATATACAAGTATAATATAGAATAATAGAATATTTAGGGCTAAAGACCTCATAGCACCCCCAATAGAGTACTTCACTCTAAAACTGCTGGTTTGCTTGTGATTCCTATGATATTTAGAAGTAGATTAGGAGACAGAGTCTTCAGCTTTCAGACCTCTCTTTTGTGAAACCAGCTCCAGTTTGGATTCAGGAAACAGACACCCTCTCTACTTTCAAGGCTTAAAACTTTCCTTTTTAACAACGCTTGTAGCTAGGGCCCTTAGTTAAGATAAGATAAGATAAGATAAGATAGAACTTTATTAATCCCTCGGGTGGGTTCCTCTGGGAAATTCGACTTCCAAAAAAAGCACAGCAACGACCGAAGTTACAGTTACAGAATTGTTATACACACACACACACACACACACACACACACACACACACACACACACACACACACACACACACACACACACACACACATATATAAATACAGAGACAAATATAAATAAAATATACAAAGGGGATAAATAGAATAAATAGGAATAAAAAATAAAAATACAAGTGAATTGCACATTTCAAGTATTGAGTCTATTGCACTGTTGACTATTTACAAAAAGTATTGCACAAGGTATTGTACAGTGAGGTGAAGAGGCACTACAGCTTAGTTGTTCCCCCCTCCTTTGTCCTCCTGTTTCCCCTCCCTCTCCCCTCCAGAGAGGAGTTAAACAGTCTGATGGCGTGTGGGACAAAGGAGTTTTTAAGTCTGTTAGTTCTTGTCTTGGGGAGAAGCAACCTGTCACTGAACAGACTCTTCTGATTGTTTATGGCCGTGTGCAGAGGATGCCCAGCATTGTTCATAATGTCCAGCAGTTTCTTTAATGTCCTTTTCTCTGCCACTGTCACCAGAGTGTCCAGCTTCATGCCGACCACAGAGCTAGCCTTCCTGATCAGTTTCTCCAGCCTGGAGCCTAGTTACGCTAGGCTAGGCTAGGTTAGGTCTAGGTTTTATCTTATCTTATCTTATCTTAGGCTGCTGGAGGCCATAATGCACCTTTTTCACTCACTATGTGCTTACTCAACACTCTGCATTTAATCATTAGTTATTATTAATCTGTTGCTCTTTTCTACAGTGCATCTTTTGTCCTTGCAGATGGCTGTCCCTCCCTGAGCCTGATTCTGCTGAAGGTTTATTCCTAAAAGGGGGTTTTTCCTTCCCACTGTTGCCAAGTGTTTGCTCAAAGAGGGCTGTTTGATTGTTTTGATTGTTAGGATTTTCCCTGCATGATTGCAGGATCTTTACCTTACAGTAGTAAGCTATATAAATAAAAACTGAATTAAAATTGAATTGAATTGATTCTGTCATGGAAATCATAGCGTGGGCTCACAAACACCTCTAGAAAAAAACTAACATCCGGGATGTCCAGGAATTTGGTGGGATGTTTATTTAAAGACCATGCTTTAAAGAATTCTCCAGCACTGAGCGTCATCGGAAGGCTTCTCTGTGATCTTTTAAGACACCAGATAATAAATAAATGCATGGACTAGTTTTTCAGCATTATTGAGACAGAATATTTCTAGTTTTGGCAATACACTGTCTAAGAAGGAAGTCTTTAATGTTGTTCAATGTACGACATGTTACTGTAAACTGAATTTACAGGGTTGTGGTGTGACTAGCTGCTGTCTGTAGTAAATGAGCTTGTATTGCAGTAAAAGGTCTGGATAATCCCTTTCTTCTCTGCAGTATCTGGTGATGCCCCACAATGATCTCATTGACATGAATGAAGAAACCGCTGTTGCTACTTTAAGTGTGAAAGAACCGTTAGCAATCACACATCTTCCACCTCCCCATCCGTTAGTGTTTACTCACCCAGCCCACTGCAAACTTCCTCACACACATGCACACACTGCAAGCCCACTTTCAGTTCTGTATTTGATTTCCCATCAGCGCATCAGGTTTTACAATAAAAGTTGTGAAGGTGGTATTTTTATGTGTGTTTTGTGGTCTGGGGGTCTCTATGATGTGTTCCTGTTTTCTCTAAATATTACTATGTTTTCCTCTCAGTCCAAAATTAGACAACCGACACTTCACAGCAAAGGGCTGATGGTTAATTTAAAAATGTCTTCAAATTGCAAACCTCCCAAAAGCTGCAAAGACGATCAGAGACAAAACAACACTAAAGTCTGAGGGTTTGTGGTCTTTCCACACTGTATCACAGATGGTTGGATAGTGTCGCAAGCCCCTTCCTCCACACCTTTCCATCGCTCCATTGTTGTGGTGTTTGCTGTGAGTTTCCGAAACCAACAGTCCAACATTCATGTCACACTGTGATTGAGCAAGTATGTGGAGGCGAGAGAGGAGTCAGGCTTTGGAGTCTTGATTGTAGATCATGGCTACTTTTTACTAAAGTACTTGTTACGCTTTTCATGTGTAACAAGTACTTTTTACTATTTCAAGAAATATTAACAGAAATTGTAATTATTGCACTTCCATATTGCATTTTGAATTACTTGTGTTACGCCTGTTTTGGAAATTATTTGAACAATAATGAACTTTTTACATGAGATACATGCTTTTAAAGAACAAAGGCAATTTGCAGAGCTGTAGAAACTACAGAGGGATAAAGTTAATGAGACATACTATGAAGCTTTGGAAAAACTTGCTGAAGCTGAGTCAAGAAGAGGTGCAAAATGGTATCATGCTGGAAAAGCAATTGGTGGAAAAGTATAGCAAAGGTCAGAAGGAGTTTGACTGTGTTTTTGTGGATCTGCAGAAAGACATGGAAGGAGAAGAACGGTGGTGGTGCAGGACATGAATGAGGACACCATGACAGAGGTGAGTTAGGAGTAACAGATGGGTTCAAGGTAGGCGTGGGACAACATCAGGGATCTGCTCTGAGCCCTTTCTTGCTTGCAGTGGTAATGACTGGGTTGACAGATGAGGTCAAGCAGGAGTCTTCGTGGATTATTATGTTTGCAGATGATGTCGTAATCTGCAGTGAGAGTAGAGCTGAGGTAGAAGGTAGAAGAAAGCCTAGAAATGTGGAGGTATGCTTTGGAGAGAAAAGGCAAAAAAGGCCAGTAGAAGCACGACATAATAGATGTGTGTGAATGAGAGGGAGGCAAGGGGAAATGTGTAGATTCAAAAAGTAGAGAGTACATGAATTCAAATTCAAATTCAAATTCCAATTTTATTTGTCACATACACAGTCATACACAGTACGATATGCAGTGAAATGCTTAGACAACTGCTCGTGACCTAAAGAAAAAAGAAAAGGCTATAAGATAGGAAATAAATATGAAAATTAAAAAGGGTAAATTTAACTAGGAAGGAATAAAATAAAATAAAATATAAAAATTAAGGTTAAAAATGAAATAACTGTACAACACAAATTAGAATGAAGGGCAAATTTAACTGGGAAAGAATAAGATAAATATATAAATTAAAGTTGAAAATAAAATAACTGTACAACAAAATACACAATATACAGTATAGAACTATATAAGAATGTATGAAGAAATATAAATATATATATACACAATAACAGCAGCTGTACAAGTATTAACTGGAAATGAAGAAATATAATATCCAGTGTTGTGCAATCCACATCCACATGAGTTTAAATACCTGAGATCAACCATCCAAAGCAATGGACACATGGCACAAGAGAATTGAAGAAGAAAGTCCAGGTGGGGTGGAGTGGGTGGAGATGAAATAAGGTAGTGAGGCCTTCTGTGATGTAAGGTATGGTGACAGTCGCACTGACAAGGAGACAGAAGGCCAAGCTGGAGGTGGCAGAGCTGCAAAAAGGGTTTTTACAGGGAGTGACCACAATGGACAAGATTAGAAATGAGTGAATCAGAGTGAGAGCTCAGGTTGAAATGGCTTGAAGAAGTTCAACTTCAAGTTAGAGGTGCAGGGTTTAGACATGTGCAGAAGAAGAAAAGTGGAGATGTTGTGCAAAGGATATTGAATATTGAGCTGCTGAGCAGGGGGGAAAGTGATTGGCCACAGAGAAGATTTATGGATGTTGTGAAGGAGGATATGCAGATGGTTGGTGTGACAGAAGAGGATGTTAGGGATAGGGTGAGAGGGAGGTAGATGATTCGCTGAGGCAACCCCTAATGGATGCATCTAAAAGAAGAAGACCTGTTTGTCAGGCTTTTAAATTGAAATTCAAATTCAAATTTTATTTGTCACATACACAGTCATACACAGTACGATATGCAGTGAAATGCTTAGACAACTGCTCGTGACCTAAAGAAAAAAAAGGAAAAGGCTATGAATAAGATAGGAAATAAATATGAAAAATTAAAAAGGGTAAATTTAACTAGGAAGGAATAAAATATAAAAAAAAAATTAAGGTTAAAAATGAAATAACTGTACAACACAAATTAGAATGAAGGGTAAATTTAACTGGGAAAGAATAAGATAAAATATATAAATTAAAGTTGAAAATAAAATAACTGTACAACAAAATACACAATATACAGTATAGAACTATATAAGAATGTATGAAGAAATATAAATAAATAAATATATATATACACACAATAACAGCAGCTGTACAAGTATTAACTGGAAATGAAGAATGTAGTGACCAGTGTTGTGCAATCCACATTATGTCTTGTGCAGTGCAAATATGCTTAAAGTGATTTAAGTGATGAAGTGAAAACAATGTCCAGAATGTCCAGTGTGTGTGTAAGAACTATATGTGTGGGTCAGTACTGTGTGGTGGTGTGATTGAGAGACCGTATCGCCTGCGGGAAGAAGCTCCTCCTCAGTCTCTCTGTGTTGGTTTATTCTTGGTTGGTTTATTCTTACTCTACTTAAATGAATCTCTTGGGAGATTATGATTCTTTGTGAAAAATGGCTCCATATGTTACACAAAAAAAAAAGGCTTTTTTTTGCTACCAGGCAGAAGTCTGGCAAACAGGCTATTTCCGCGATGCAGTATCAACACTGGTCCAAGGAAAAGAAAACAATTTGTTACCGAATGTATCCACAATTCTCTCAGAATTCCATTCTTTTTCATGTATGCCAGCGCTTCCCTTAAGTAAACTTGTTCTACAAGTTTAGGTCTATTAGAGAGTGATATGTTTAGAAAATAAGTAATGCTAATGAAGACAGTCTGTAACAGGTTAGACAGGATTCAGAGTTTTCAAAAACTAGTCCATTAGTGTGACTCATGCAGCCCCCTGATGCCTCCCAATGACCTCTTCCCCCAAGCCTGTATTTCTGCTCTAAGCAGGGTTCCTTGGTGGCTAGATGTTATTTTCATGGGCTTTTTTGAATCACCCAGGACCCATTTACTTTAGGAGAACATACCAGGGTAAGCTGCCTATATCAAACAATCTTGTCTCTCGGACCCCTTGGGAACACATCTGTATCATCCCAGAAGAGCTTGGGAGAGGGAAGTTTTGCCTCTCTTCTTTGCTGCCTCAGTGACCTGTATCAGTAAGCTGTAGTGGATCGATGGGTTGATGGATGGATGGACATCTTCCTGGTTATTTACGCCATATTTAATGGTTCATCTCAATGTGCACTTCTTTTTTTATATTGGAGATTATGTATCGGAATTTCAGGAGCAGGACCACGCCTCCAAACACGCTCCTTCCGGCTGTCATCAATATAAGTTCCCTCAGTTCTGCAAGCTGATCATTCTTGTTTACGTGCCCCACCCTCCCTCCCTCCTTGTTCTCAATTCTTTAACTTCTTCACTTCTATTTAGTACATGGGGATCTGCCAGGCCCGGGAGCCATCGCCAGTCCCCTTCGAGGCCTTCCCCAAACCGCAGCTCAATTCATGTCAAAGCATTCACTTTTACCTACTAAAACGCTGTCAAACCTAAAATGAGGACGTGGGCCCAGCTAGTGAAATGAAGTTACAATGCATGTTTGCACATGTGTTGCACAAAATGTAGTCAAATGTTCAGGGATAACATTATAAATGAAATTAATTACGTAGCATGGCAAGGAAATATTGTTGAAATTAGAACAGCTGCAATTTCGAAATATAATTGTTCTCACATCAGCTGATTCATATGCTGCTGAAAGCATGCAGACATGTAGAGAATGACAAAAATGAGGGCAAAAGCCTTTTGACAGGCTTACATAAAAGCTTCAAGCTTTGTTGCAGCCTCAGTAAAAGAAAGGTCATTATAGACAGGAAGGAAGGGAGGCAGTAGGAGGCCACTGCAATCATCTTGTTATCTCTGATTATTACCTGAGTCTGTATCGTTTTTGGAGGTTAGAATGACTGTAAGAGGTTTGTTCTTTCTTTCAGTTCAAACCTTTATTTCGCTTTAAGTATATTTTTCTGAATGGATATTTTAAAGTAAATCATTTTTGTGTGACTGTAGGTGCTGATCATTTTAGTTGTCAGTGTTTTCCCACCAATGACATCTCTGTTTAAAAATATCCACAGCTCAGAACAAGGGGAGAGGGTAGGAGAGAAAAACCCATCAAATTACCTCCACGTTTCTTCTGATTTAATGTCTTACTTTGCAAAACAAGCAACACTTGCCATGCACTGAGACTACATTTGGAAGTTCTCGATCTAGTCAAACTAATAGATAATATGTTTTAACATCAGGCACTAGTCAGACCAATCAGAAGCAGGCGTGCACCAACAGGTCCTGTCACTCAGTAGGAGCAGCTGTGTCTGACAACCATGAAATTAACTCCATAAAGAACGAAAAGCTTAACGATTTTGGAGTATTACTGGTTGACTTATCCTAAGATTTTTGTAGATATTTCTTTTTTCCTGTTTTCTCTTCTAGCTTAATCATTAACCTTTGATCAATAAGGAAATCAGGAAGGAGAAATCTTACCTCTTATATAAATGTTTGTCCAGTGCAGCATAGTAGAAGTGAAAAACTAAGAACAACAAAGATAATGTAGTATAAAATTGTTAGTCTTGGGAAAAATGGCAAAGAGGATATTTTATGTGTTTATTATGTTAGGTAAAAGTAGTAAAATCCTAAAGTGCTTTGACATTTGTAGCAACAATCTGTTGCATTTCATCCCTTTTTCCATTTTATTGTTTTATTTGAGCTTTGACTTCTGCTGTCCCCTAAGGGCCACTGTAGGTGACTGATGTGGCATCTCCAGGGAGTCTACGGGGGTTTTCAGTTAAATAAAACAAGGAAAAACATTTGTGTGCTTGTGTTGCCTGAGGGTACAGACAGAAGATGAGCAGGAAGTATGTAGAAGACAGTCATGGTAGGCGCAGTGTCTTCTTTGTATGGTAACAAGAGAACTACATTTTGTAACTAATGAAAAACCTGGTTGTTTCCTCTGGTGCTGCATTACCAGTCAAATATTTTCTTGAATTTGAAGCAAAACTTGGTAGAAACCTTAAAAAAATACATTTTAAAGAATAGCATTACAGTTGATGCATTGTATAAACAGTCTTAATAAAGAAAATACTTTTTTTCTTGCTGGATCTCACCAGTTACACACTAGTTTGTTGCCAATGTCCATTTTAAGTGTGGTCATTAACTGCTACATGTTTCTTATCTTGGGGCTCTTTAAAATAAAGTCTGTCACTGTCAACTTAACCTTTATAAACTGTTAAACCTTTTTGACAGGAGACTCTTGATCACTTAAATGAGACTTATACTTTTTTTTAATAAATCTCTTCTGGACAAAAGTGTAATATTGTGTTATAGGTAAAAAAAAAAAAAAAAAAAAAAAACAATGATCCAAACAAAGACTGTAAGTTTAATGAAATTTCACATGTTTATTTTAAAATGAACAAAAAAGCAGATCAAACATTTCATTAGAGTTTATGGGCTGCACAGGTTTGGAAAACAAGGGTAAATAGTAGGAGGGAGCACGAGAGACCGAGTAAGGTTGGGAGGATTGGGGGAAGGTGTGGAGACTGAGGGTGTTGCGTAAAGAATAAGAGCTGGGTGAAGAGTAAGAAAGAGCACGAGAGGGGGGGTAAGGTAGGGAGGAGGTAGAGGGGTTGAGTTGGGGTGTAGGGACAGGAGATAAAGGGCAAGAGTCGGAGGGAGTGAGAGGGATGGGAACCAGGCAGAGGTTTGGGTTCAGATCTTCAGTTGCTCTTTTATCTTCCATCTTCTCGTCACTTTTTCCCTCAAGGTTTTCTTCGATGTCCTCTTTTGTCTCCTGCGTTTCCTCCTTTTCTTCCTGCTTTTTCTTGTCCTTTCTTGGTTTGTCCATTCCCTCCTCTTCTCCCTCGTGGTTTTCCAGTTTTTCCTCTTGGGAATTTGTTTCCAGGGTTTCTTCCTGGTGGTCAGCATCAGGTGCAAGCTCCTATGTAGAGAGAGTAAAATGTATTTTACTGAACTGTGACTCAGTCTGACAGAAGTTGTTAGGACCAAACATGACATTATGGTAAAGTGAAATGATAGCAGAGACAGCTTACCTGAAGGACGTTCTTCCATTCGTCCAGATTTTCCTGTAAGTTCTCCATCAGATGCTTGTTCTTAATTTGGAGCTCCTCCACTTTTTTCTTCTCCTCTTTCAGGCTCTTCTCGGTTGATTGCCACTTGCTGCTCCAGTGTTGTTCCCTGGTGTTTATCTCCATGTCTTTTATGGTCGATTCATGGAGGAGTTCTACCCAGGCTTTGGTTTGAGCTCTTCTTTTCTTCACACATCTTTGAAGCGCCTCATCCTTGAGTTTGAGCTCTTCTTGGAGGCTACTCACTTCCATTTTGTGAGCATCTTCAAGGACGGCAATCTTCTCCTTCAAAGATGCATTTTCCTCCTTTGCAGTCTTCAATTCCTGAGTGGCAAAATGGAGTGCATCTTTTAATTCTTGCACCGTTTCACTTCCAGCAATCTTGTTAGCTTCCTGCTGCTGTTTCATATCAGCAGCGCTAGTCTGCACTGGCCAAGATGCCTGAATGATAAAAACATGCACGTAGTCCATAGTTAGAAAAATCAATCACACAGTGTGATGTGTGGCATTAGAAGTTTAAGGTGACACAAGAAGAAGCAAAAACTGAGTCCTACAGATGTTCTAAAAACACAAATGTTCAGAGTTTTGTTAAAAGTGCTTACAAATGTTTAAGTATTAAAAATTTAAGTTAAACTCCAAAGTGTACTCTGCTTCCTTAAGATTATGAAAGCTTTAGACACATTTTGAGCAAAAAATTCAAAAAAAGCTTTTGCTTGCTCACACATCTGAGAAAAGCTTACCAGATTTTCTCAGATGTTGGGTCACAAATGTTGGGTCCATTTGGGCTCAGGAAACACTGAAGAGTCGCTGTTACACTTGTTTAGCTGTCGATATTTTTCCAAAGCGTTCGTCGAGTCACAGCAAATAGCGACAGATGCTTGTAGGTTCAGGATGGTGTTTAGAAATGAAATATCCAGGTAAACACTGCAAACACTGTGTTTGGAGAATCCTGTTCAAAAATCATCAGGCGATAGTGACAGCACTACCCAGGTGTTACCATGGAGACCATGTTGTTTTGGTTTCTGTGTTCTTGTTGTTACTGACTGAACTTGAAGCTATTTAGCTATTTACTGTGATTAAAAATTAAAACTAGTTTCAATCAGAAAGGGTCCTTTGGGTGTAGCAACCTTTTCACTTAATCCTCAGGGGACCCGTGAGGCTTTCTGTCCTATACCTTTCATTACTTTCACCTCCAGCCTCACCTGAACTGTTTTGAGCCGTAAAATGTGCTGTGCAAAGATCTCCAATCCATGTTTTAATGGTGAACGGTCATTAAAGAACAGGGTGTAGGGGCTAATTGGTTTAGAGAGAGCAAAACAAGAGCAGGCACATTCAAATCGAGACTGTGGTAAATTTTCAGTGTTTAAAAGCGGAGCGTCAAGTAAAATAGAGCTGTGTGAATATCTCATACTGGATAACCAAGAGAAATAGAGACAAACTTTTTACAAACAAATCTGGTTTTCAGATTCTGGGTTTCTCCGTTTGCTACCAGAATTTATATGAATGATGAAATTTCTTCTCCATGTTAGCCGTCAACTCCTGACTGTGGTGATGGTGCCTCTTGGTGCCTCTTAATGCAGTTAATTAACATAATACGGCTTACTGTACAGCAAATTGTAGAAACAAAGCATCCAAGAAGTCTGTGATGCTCAGGTCTTTTTTTTTTTGCATTGCATCCATGTTTGTGTGGTGGACCCAAAATGTGTTTGATACACTTATTAGCCAAGCCAGACAGCTTCAGCTGATAACTTAGCATTTCACCATCTTGCTCAAATACAGTCCAATACTAGCTCCTAAAACACAGACGGCAACTGTTCACGTGGGTTATGTCTATCTTTTATATACAGTCTTTCATTGTTATTATTAAATAAATCCTTTTTGATAATTTTGTCTTGTTCTCACATGTAGGTTATTAAAAGGAAAGAAGATCAAATATGGAATAAAAGTTGAAGCTTAATATGCCTTCATTTTTTATACATTCTAGTAGGAGGCCTTTTCATTGCTAGTTTTCATCAATTCAAAGGCCTTGATAGTGCCATATGTCAGGTTTAGATATTTAGCATCCGAAAGCCACATTAATGATGTACATGAAACATGACATCCATTCAGCTGAAAGCACTTTATATCTAATGTAAAGATCCTACAGTAGTAGAGAGACGGGGCACTACGACCAGCACTTCTTGACAGTGGGGAGGAAGAACTCCTTTTTAACAGGAGGAGACCTCTAGAGGAACCAAGCTGAGGGGCAGCCGACCATCTGTAGCGACTGGTTTGAGGATGACAGAAGAACAATGACAAAAAAGAGCATAAAATTCCATCAAGTTTCCATCGAGGAGACTAAAAGGTTTTATGTGTGTGGAGTAATAAGAAAGTTTTAATCTTCAGGTAATCAAAGAAATACAGTGGTTCTACATTCTATTACTCTTTTTCTTGTCTAACCTTTGATTAATGTGCTTTTTATTACATATACTGTTCTTTCTTCTGAAGTAGTTCATTGCCAATTATAACACACGCTCCAAATGTTTATCTCCCCAAATATTTGCATAAAAGTAATACATGGAAACGCAATCATTTGCAATTCCTGATGCAGATTTTCTGGAATTCTACAAAGATTTTCATTACATTTGCATAGGGACTGATCCATGATAAACATCTGGGTCACTTTAAGAATTGGATAGATAGCAAAACTCTTTGAGGAATTTATACAGAGAAAAAAATGCTCCCAGCACCGGCAGCTAATCCCACTTCGTAATTCTTTGGAAGAACCCCCTGCTGCACTAATACAGTGCTCTCAATGAAATAAATGAGGAGGTTTTGTGATGAAGAGCTTTTGTTGATGTTAAGGGGCCATTAAGCAGTGTGCTAATCACATACAATCAGAGAAGAGAGAAGAGAGTGCTTCTAACTAGCTGCTATTGTTAGAGTTACAAACATAAAACAGAATCTAAAGTCCGACATTACTAGTATAGTTAATTATTATTTTTTATTCGTTCCGATTCCTCCCACTTTAAACAATGATGTCTTCTTAATAACTTGAGTGAAAAATTACAGAATATCTTAGTGTTTTATATCATTTCCCTTTTGCTTTAATGACATTGTGTTGCCATGAACTCGCCAAGTTTATGCAAATCTTGATAACTGAATAATGATATCCCAGCATGATTAGAAGATCTTCCAAAGACCTTATTGTGATTTCAAGAATGTGTTGCTTTGTTTGCTTTCAAGAGCCGCCGAAAAATGCTCAGTGGGGTTAAGGTTAGGTAATTATGGAGGAAGGTTCATGACTGTCAGAGCTCCTTTGGTTTTTCAGAAGTTCTTTCAAAGCAGACTTGAATCCTGAAGAAGATAGAAGATAGACAGAAGAAAGATGCAAACAATGCACTAAGACACCAGTGAAGATAACTGGCATGTCATTTTAATGGACTGGGTAACCCTTTAGCATAATTTTCCCATGTGCAGAGTAGTCTGATGTGAACCTAACCAAGTTGTGTGTGTGGCTCTTTTAGAACTTTCAGTACCTAACACCCCCCCCCCCCCCCCCCAAAAAAAAAGAAAAAAACACGTTTGAAAATGACAATAAAGAAGTAACTTGTGTACCAGTGTGTCACAAGACGAGATCCTGAAAGAGCATTTGCATTTGACAAGAAAATATGACCACTTCAGTACATCTCTGAATAATAGAGTCCCATTTCTCAAAGACACAGTGGAGTTGAGGGTAGTGTTTTCCTGGACAAAGACTTTACCCTATTGTGCAGGCCACCCTGCTATGTGAACTACACACCCAACAATTGTGTCATCCATGAACAGTTTACTAGTGGACAATGCTCTTACAGTTTAGAAAAGGTGGCTCATCAACCCCATCACTTGTGTGTGTGTCTTCCCAAGCTGCTGACTTGCAAGCCCAACTTGTTTTTTAATATCACACAGCTGCTTGTCCATAGAAATACTTTGCACTACAACCAGCAAAGATGTGTTCCTGCTCTGAAAATCTACTCTGAGATGGAGAGCTACTTTTCTTTTAAATTGGGTTAGGAAACTGGGTGTGACTTCTTGCTGCAGATACACTCCCTTTCTCCCCCATAAATATAATCCAAATCAGTAGGAAATGCAGTGATTTAGTGCAGGTGTTCAACTCTAGAACAGCAAAACATACCAACCTGAATATTCCCACCATCTTGTTTAAGTGTGGGTTTGATGCAGTGCAGTATCATTTTCTCTACCCTTCACTTCTGTGCAAGTACCCTTCTGTTCGTGCAATAAATGCTATACATGAATACTTGAGTGGGACTTTTATACTTACAAACGGTAAAATACTGACCTGCCTGTTTTTTAAAAGCCACATTTATACAAAAACAAGCCACTTATGTGTATTATATATATTTCACTCTGTAACCCACTCTCTGAATACAACACAGTGCATATGTGGCAGGTCCATAATGAGGGATGGTATGTTAAATATGCAAGGTCTTATTCTGGATCTTCCCAGGCAGATGCTCGGTCATTACACTCCTACAAGTGGGGGCCCTCTGTTAAGTGAAGTATATGAGGTCACACTTTCATGTGACCTCTGTAACCCCAGCTAAGGAAAAAAAATCTTGTAGACATCTCTTAATAGTCTTCTTTCAGCAGGAAATTTGCTGATTGGTGTCTTGTGTTCTTTATTTACCAAATTCTTTATATGTGATAAATCTGCTTTTTTGTCCCTCCGTGGACAAATTGCCTTCCTCTGATGTGTGGTCATTTTTAAACTGCCAGCCCTGCACACAAACACAGCAGCTACAGGATGAAGCTTGTTCTTCGATTACTGCTCCGATTTGCATCTTGTTTTCCTCTTTTACTGTACTTTCCTGCTATCTCTTTCCTATACGTTCTGCTGTTCTTCCTCAGGATTCAGGTGAAATGATGAATTTTTAAAATTCTATTTTTTGTGTTCATGTTGCAGCTGACAACAGCTCAGGGGTTTTTCAGTGCTGCTCAGAAGATCTTACCCAAGATCAAGAACTTCTTTCTCCCTTCAAAGTGCTCTGAAATAAGTCCTCCAGTGGAGGCTCCCACAGTGGAAACACTGTGCACGGTGCCCAAAAAGTAGCTTGATTTACTTGAACGGACTTCTTATCTATCTTAGTGTTATCTAAAAAGACTTACCTCAAGGACAGCTGGCTTTTTGTAGTTCTTAGTTAACACTGTTAATATGAAAAATTGTTTAAATGTTTAATGTCTCCCCTAAAAGAAGTGCAGAGTCTGAAAGATTTCTTCTGTATTTTACATGTAAAAATGTGTTTTGTTTGTGTTGTAATTATTTACAGGTTTACATGAAAACAAAAACGTTCACTGTGGTCTATGAGAGCTTCGAAATAGAGAAACATCTTAGCTGCATAAGCTACACACAGAGGCCCTCTATGTGTAGAGTAAACACATGACTTAACGCCAAACAGCAGCATGTGAAAGAGAACATGATAACACGATGCCTTAACATAACTGTGGAAAGTTTACATCTAATAGTAAACATAATATTTCCTGAAATGGAAGGCTGCTATTATTCTATGGTTTTCCTCAATGCTAAAAAAAAATCCTCTGACAAGTTCAGTTAGTGCATGTTCCAGTACTTTTCTTTTTTGCAGAAAAAGACAAAAAGGTTGATGTTCAGTACTATCCTGTTAGCCCTGCTTCCATGCTCTAGCATCATGTTGCAGGAGTGTGGCCCACTGGATGTACACTGCATTCCAGTCTGTGTTTGGTGTGGGTAGAGGATGTAAGGTAACTCACAATGATGGAGTAGCTGATGACTTACCCAATAGAGGTTCTGAAGGACTAGTTGCAAACTTTCAAGAAGATGTTAATGTTTATGAGGATTTGGAGGAAGATTTCACTCTGGTGAGCTTGGCTGATGACATTGGATATCCCATTTTATGCTGCTGATGATAGTGGTCTCCAGAAACTTCACAGACTCTGCCACCTTTGCATTGTTGATAAGCAGTGGGGAATGTGAGAATGGAAGTGCAGACAAGTAGGTGCCCAGCTACTCACCTTCCCCCGTGGCTTCCTGTTTGGAACTCTTTAGTGTACTCCCAGATTACTGTGGAGTAGTCTGGTGCAGACATTCACCAGAATATTGGTCAGGCATGCTAGGACATCAATAAAGTACCATAATCTTTCATACTTGGAGTGACTCTGCTAGTATAGTAATAAGAGAGGTATAAAAAAAGAAGTCTTTCAAACACATACACATGCATACACACGTTTTTCCTACGGTTTCTGCTGAAAATATGAGCTTCTCTAACTGTTGCATCAGTCTCTCTCAACTCTGTCTTCTGGGAATCCTATGCTCCCGCATTGCTGGATTGTAGAGATGCCTGTAGAGATGGATGTGGCCTCTAATGTGTCCGCTTTGCATTTGTGTCAACTGTGCGCTTAGCCATGCTACAAAAATTAGGAACGCTGCAAGTGCTGCAGTTTTTAATGGAGGCTGAGCTTGACTGGATAATCCAAAAAACGGTTGGATCTGTAGGATAAATGCTGAGTATTTTGTTTGTTCTTTCTCTTTGCTTAAATTCAGATGTGTGAAGAGCCTATGGTCATCTTTCTCTGTTAAGGTAAGAAAGCGAGAAGTAGAAGATGTCAATGTAATTTGGTAAGGAGGAGACTTGTCTTGAAAAGATGGGGGTGGGCCATTAGTGTGCATGACAGAGGACCTCTCTAGCCTATTGTGGTAAGTCTTTTTAGTTCATCAGCTTGTCCAGGGGTTAGGGTAATTGCAGAGCTTTTCTTATTATAATGTGTTATTGCCTCCAGTGTGTTCTTGACAGATGCAGGTTTGTTGCTGATTGAAACAAACTTACCTTGGCTTGGTTCTCACATTTGATAACATTCTTGAGTTCCCGTCTAGCCAGTATGTATCCATATCGACTTTATTGTACCACCTGTTCTTTCTGGCATCTGAGAGCCCTGAGCTGACCTATAAATCAGGGATTATGGTGATTGTACCTTAGTGTTTGGCTTGGAAGGCAAATGTGCTTGTAGAAGTTGATAAATGAGCATGTAGGGTCAACAATTGAATTGCTGTCCTCAAGATCTCCCAGCGCCTCCTAATCTTTGGACTCCAAACAGTCCTAAAGGAGGTTTTCTTTGCAAGCTCCTGTACCAAAAGCAAGTTAGTTCCTTACTATTAAAGTTAGAAAAGGGTTCAACACAGTCCTTCCCCGCAGCTGCTTACAGCCCCCAACAAGGTTAAAAAAGTCCTAAACTGAGATGCAAAGGATTGTAAATGTTACCAGAGAACTCACACCCAGAGGCCGTGTTCAGTGTTTTGAGAAATTTTCACTGAGCCATGAACAAGGTCTTCCCAAAATACTATCAACATATCATTTGTCCCACCAGAGGAGAGCCAACACAGGATCACTGTTACACCCATTCAGACGCTGCTCCAAAACCCTCCCCCACCCTGCAACATTCCATAGGCCATTCAAAAGTTCAGGCTCTACCTAACCCCTGCCCCATCAGGGTTGTGTGTGCTGGTCGTTTAATTTAAATGAAGACAACTACCTGATACATACGGATTTTTTCAATTGTGATGGCTGAAATACCTGGACTTTAAAGCATCTTTGCATGTGGCATATATATATACATATTTACATATTCATTGAGCCCTTATATTCTGTTTGGTGTGACAAAGCAGTTGAACCCCCATTGCCCCCATTGGTTTGGATTTCACACCTGGTATTAGATGCTTTCAGTGAACAGTCTGAAAATTCCACTGAGCTGTAGCAAAAGTCATGATTATATTGGTCAGCAATTGTAACCTTCATTTTATAAAACATATTTTTACTTTAACATAATGCATGTATTATACTTTAACAAATATATCACATACTTGAGATTTAAATATAATTCAAAAAAGAAACAAAAATAAATAAATGGAGATACAAGTAATTGACATACCTCAGATCAGTGGATTATTTTGACCATGTCACCTTGCAGCAAAGGGATAGCCATTTGGAAGTGACCCACTTGCATTAGGAGCGCAACAGAGAGTTGAACCAGTCTTGGTCATGTGATTATGAAAGTGACCAGGTGAGACCGACACAGAAAGCCACTGTTGGGGTTGTAAGACAAAGCCAACGGCAATAGATGGCTTAAAATCAGCCAGGAGAGCACTTCACAGATAAATGTTGTGGTATTAATGATTCTACTGTAGGAATGAGCGTGGGTAGAGATTCTGTCATAAAAATTGGCAGGCACTTGATGACGGATCCAAACATTCATTGGCAAACTTGCAGATGAGTTAAGAATAAAGCTTTAATGTCCAGATCTTTGATCTTTGATGCATATAAGGTGAAAATCAATTTAAAAGAGAGGCATGTATTTTAGTATTTCTTTTAAAAAAAAAGTTCTTCTCTGTTGATTTATATATATTTGGTCCTATACATTATATATACTTGCAGACTGGACTAATAAATTCATAATTAGTTGTAGTTTAAGATCCTTTAAATGCCAGACAAGATAAATAGCTTTTAAAAAGAATTTGATGAACCAAAACTATTTCTGTCATTTCATCTTTACTTACTTTAGTAGTCACCCATCTTTTTGGTCTGAAACTGACCTTATTGAGTTCCACACAATAATGTCAAGAAAACCCACATACAACCAAATCTCGCAGCAGGTCTTTCACTATTCTAAACCTGAATCTACATCTAACCTTAAAACCAAGCCGTTTTTTCTTTCACTTACTCACCGACACATTTAGCTAAAACCACAAAGACAAGTCAGATGTCACGGGGAATTTTCATTACTCTCAAGACACTGCATTTGTTTTTCCACTCTACATGACAAATGAGTGGGACCTCCCCTAATCTCCTTAATTTGCATGCACTGAGTAACCCTGGTTTTGTGAAGAAATAATTCTATAAGCTTGATCAAAGTGTGCAATCAGCAGTCTCCTGACCTCAAACAACTGAGCTCTTATGGTTTTTTTGATCGTCAGGTTGATGGAGGAAGGATGTGTGATGTATCACTTTTTTTTTTAAACTAAAGGCTCACTGCAAAGTCTTTCAGGTCTTTCAGTCTTCTATGACGTGAAAGAGAGCATCATGTATCAAATCAGCGTTCATTGGTTCATTTAAAAACTTTCTCCGGGGTGAATTCAACTTCTTTCGTTAAATTCTTTAAAAGGAGAACTTGTCAGTTTTACACATCAAACACTGTTGACAATAATATATACAGAACTTGAAATGGTTAAATAGAGCAATGATAATGTTCTATCTTTGAGTAATGATGTCAGCTGAGTCAACATTAGGCAAACATGGCTTCATGTTGAAAATGACAAAGCACAGTATCTTTAAAAAAAGTGACCTATGTAATTTGAGTCTTTCTCTCCTTACACATAACAGTTATGGGCTACATTTGCCACATTTAAAATAACAACCCCAGCCTGTTTGAAACAGCATGAGGAGGCAGGAAGGGCGGTGGTGACTGTCCCCCTTTGGGAGCTTTGTTTTTGTACTTAGTTTCACTTCATTTTCACTCACTGTTTGGGTGTGTATTGGCTACTAAATCACATATTTATGTCTAGAAAACAATTTGTTGATTTAGTTAAAGCATTTCAGACTGCACTGAAAAATGATCCAAATGCAAGACCATTAGGCAGCAAGTGAACTTCAAGACAAAGCTCACATAGTACACATGAACCTCCAGCTCAGCTACCTTTACTCTTATGACTCTTCATCACAGGCAGCTTTGATTTATTTCTGACTTGGCCTTTGTGAACATGTATGCACTATAGCTTAGGGTCCTTCTATAGCAGTTATTTGAGTTTTCCAATTGATATATATGTTGATATATTTCTCCAAAGCTTTCACAACAGGAAACTGTATTGTATCATCAAACGGGCATTTACCAATCAAGAGGGAGGTAAGATATCCAACACACAGCTGATGAAAACACCAGTAAGATATAAGAATAACTGCAGCTCAAGGAGAAGAAATTAATTCTCAAATTTGTGCAAAACTATTCGTGAGCAAAAAAAAAAAAACAGATTTAGAAGAGTTCTGATGTTTTTATGTCTGATGACATAAAGTCATAAGTCTTGACTGAAAATAGGAAATAGGACAATAGCAGTGATGGTCAACCAGAGTTAGTCAATGGATGATGTAAACGTCTTAGGAGACTCACTGAAAATCCAAGATTAAGTGTTTGTGGAGAAGATAATTTAAAAGGCAGGATAAAGATGTGTTTTTAAAAAATAAAAAAACTGGCCTGAAAAATGATGTGAAGTGTCACTGGACTAAAGACGAGACTGTGAAATTAGGAATAAGGAAAATTTGGGACAAACAGAAGGAATAAAGAGAAGAGTGCAGGAGGAAAAGCTCAGATTCCTAGGATTCCAGGCAGACCTAAGAACACAGATCTTTCTTATTGAATTTATGCAAAGGTTCATTAAATTTATCTGGCATTCTCTTCCTGCTTGGAAACACGAGCCAGGGTGGAGTTTTAGTCACAGACTCAGTCTCCTCAAACCTGCGCCCCAACAAGACCAGAAAAGAGCCAAAAGAATAACAATGTTTGAGACAGACAGTGATCTGCTCCTTTTGCATGCTAATGATGTGTTAATGAGAACTTTTCACATCAGATAACCCAGAGGCGGTGCAGTGAAGCCAAAGGTGCAATCGGGAAGCAAACAAGCTTCTAAGTGATCAGGTAAAAGCCTACAGCCTGCTTGTCTCCACCATATTTGCACTTGAAAGCCATAAGACACTACTATATGTAGCATCCCACCCCCCATTCACTGAAAACTGTGTGTCAACGCTGAAAGCCTCTAATCAGCTACTCAAACAAGTTTCAACTGTATTTGACATGGAGGATGTTGGACTACAATATCAAGTAAATATAATAATTTCAAAGAAAATGTTCAAAACATATGCTCACAAATGTGGTTTTATATATAGTAAAAATAAAGGGAAAATGGCATCAGTGTAAATACGCTGGTGCCTGTAGGGGATAACGCAAAGGAAATAACTAAAAATCTCCCTTGGCAGTTTTAAAGTGATCCATCAGCCACTGCACAACGCAGGGTGTCATCAATGCACTCTTAGTCTTGTCAGATATTAACTACACACCAACAAAGTCAATTCTGTTTATGTTTAGTATGTTGTAGTAAAAATTGCTCGTAAAATAATGTATTTATTATTTTGTAATGAATTGCAATTGGAATTAGTTTTTATTTTGTTTTTAATTTTATGCCTTTGATTGCTTATCTTCCCAAGTCTAGTCGCAAAATGCTCATATTTTTCTGAAATCTGCCAATGTGCCTTTAGCAAGCTTTCACAACATTTTCCATGCAGCAGTCTTGCACCAAATATCTGAAGTTTATCTTCAATAAGTATGCACATTTCACACATTTGGCTCCTGGTCTGCGATTTCAATGTGAAGGTATTTACATTAGAACAGGCTAACTGTAAATTACATTCATTTTCTCAGCTTGAAAATCATTTAACAAGACTTATACTACACACAAAAAAGATAGAAACTAAACGCACGCACACACACACGCAGACACACACACACAGATAAGCAAACAGACAGGCATTCACACTTTCCTGGCAGCCCCACTGGCTGTCCTGCACACACACAGTGTGCCAACCAGCCTGCCTCGGGATCTTACACTCGTGACATATCTGATATAATAGCCCTATTATTTTAACATGACTCTCAGAGCCAGTAACATGTAGACAGGAAACGCATCATCATAGTTGTTCACAGCCCTGGGGAAGGCTTCTGGCCAGGCAAAAGAGCAAAGGGTTCTGGGTAATGGGTTACAGATGAGGGGAATGTAGGGCAGCTGTGTCAGCTAAGACTGAGTTAGAAAGACCACCGATTACCGGCTGTTGAGCCACATCCAAGCTAAATGTGGATTTAACATCTAGGAGGTGAACACATGATGATGAAGATGATGACTGAGAACAGCTGCCTTATAATCTATGTCCAAAAGAAAGATCATCGTTTTATCACATGGAGACTTTTAATCAGAGTTTTGTGTCATATTTATTTACAGTGAATGTGAAGACTCGGAGAAAGAATTTAAACACCAGTTATGCAGAATTAAAATGGAGTTGCAGAATATTCATGGCATTGTTGACAAATGAAAATCAGCTTTTTACATAAAAACAACTTTCTTGTTTACCTTTTGATCTGGTAGGAAAATTTGAGAGCTCTGAAATAAGGCTAATGTTCAGTATGTCTGGTGTATATCCTTAAAGGGAACCTATTATGCTGTGAGTCAAATGCTGAGGCTTCTGACTCCTCTAAACACTCAATTTCAAGCTTTCAATTTTTATTTCTACTCCCAGGTCTGCATGCTATCAGTAAGCGGGCCTATCCATATATGACCATCTCAGACATGCGTTGCTCTTGCAGAGTCCAAGAATAAAACCACGGAGCTCTAAATGAGCACACCCTTTAACGCTAGCTGGAGTATTTGATTTGTAACAACTGGATCAAGTGAAATTTAGGAAAAATGTTCACCAGCCATTGTCACCCCTCCCCTTTATCATCAGTACCATTTGCTGTCCTGTTGCTTATGGCAAACAGCAATTTCAGGGCACATTTTTCCCTATTACACAACTAACTTTGCTTAGTTATCTAACTAAGTTCTTGTGCATAAAGAAGTTGTGCGTTTAACTATTAACAGGTTAGTGGATTTCTAGACTGGGTATGAAAATTTTGCATGTCACTAAGTTTTAGCTGGTAATTTCAGTTGTCAGTTACAATAATTACCATGTAGCTGTCAATATTAGACAAGTGAAACATTTGTTTGACTGCTTCAAATATTAGCTAATAAGGAGTGGCTAAAATACTTCCATTTTTAAAAAGAAACCACTTGATTTACAAAATGTTAATTTAGGTTATTGAAAGAACTCCACTGTTAAATAGATATAAGGCCTCAAATAACCTTTTATGTTGTTGTTTTAATAAGGTGCCTGGTGTCACTCATTGACTTCACCCACATCCAATTACAAAAACAACCCAAAAACAAACAAACAGAACTACAGCAGCTCAACTAATCAGTACATAAACTAGGGGTTAATAACCAAAGATTTTCCCTGGATGTAGCGGACGGGAATTAATGTGAAGGAGACCAGATGACAGAAAAAACAACCACAACAGACTTCAGTCGTTTTCCAGAACTCTGGTTATATCATAACCAGAGGCGGATCATACCACCAATAGAATTTAAGAGATTTCCCCTTACACACTCCAGCTACAAATAAACATATACAGTAAAATACTGCACTTATTTTAACACACCCCACATGCATCTGAATACAAACAAAACCCAGCTAAATAATATACAAACTATTTAGCTAATCTTCAGCCAAATCAAACTGAAGATTCAGGCTCCTCCCACCCTCAGCTCTCATCTAATGGTTTACACCACTAACAGTGAGTAATTAGATAACGTGAACGTTATCTTCTCACACCCCCGTTCTCTGCGACCTGCTGGAGCGGGGGGCCGGGAGGAGGAGTTGGCCATCCGACTGCGGTCTGGAGTGTGGGGCCTCCCTGCTGCTGCGGAGTCGGGGCAGTCTGCTTCTCCCCACCGCAGGGAAAAAGGGTAACACCACCTGGGTCTGGGTGCAGTTTCCCCCTCCAGGGGCAAGGGTACCTAGACCCGGTTCTTAGAGTACGCTTGGGGAGTATGATCGTGTGTACAGCGTCTCTTTATGTCTGTCTCCACGTTGGGTGAGTGTTGAGTAATTGCATATGAGAGCATGAGGGTGGGAATGGATGTTTGTATCTGTGTGTGCCTGTATGTCTGTGCCTATACTGTATGTCAGGTTGGGTATCAGGCGCCACCTCTCTGTGGACATCTCAGGCCCTCCAAGGTTTGGAGGCCTATCTCCCCCTACTACCACTTCCCCTGCCAGTGGCGGACTCCCTCAGACATCAGTGCGTTGGTGGTTCTTTGTGTCCGGGGGTGGGCGCCCGGGTACACACCGGCTCACTCCTTGGTGGCTGCTTATGGCCTGGAGCCTGGGGCTCACTCGGGCCACTTCCGGGGCGGGGTGCCCTCGGCCTCTCGGCCCGGGGCTCGGTCACTCTGGCACAGCTGGCTGCCGGCGGAGCTCACGGGCACGTCACTGCAACTCCCCTTGGCTTCTGCTCCGCGGCTGCTGAGTGAGCCCTCATCTGGGACTCTCCTTAGCTCTTTCTGGGACAGTGGCGCGGCTGCCCCTCTGTTGGTCTTCCTTGGTCTCTTGTGTTCTGAGGGCCTCTGGATGTCTGGAGTCTTGATCTCCTCCATACCTGCTTCATGCCCTGGAGGACGGGGCTGTGGCCCCCCCACACCCTCTAGCAGATCATTACATGAAGGAACCTTTAAAAAACAAGCGCGTCCATGCTCACAGGTGTACACACGGGTGCTCACACACACAAACGACACCCTTTTTGGCTCCTACCTCAAAGCACACTGTGTTCTGTTGATCTTATGTGCTGCACAATAATGTTTAATATTTAGTATTTACTGTCATATTCCCATTTATCATCGTGATGTTGTTTATTGTATTGCTCTCGTTTTCTTCTGCTTGTTTTCTTTTTTCTTTCTCAACAGGTGATCCAGGTGATTGATATATGCTTTTTTTTTTTTTTTTTTTTGTCTGTTTATTTAGTTGGTTTTTGGGGTTTTTTTTGCCCTTTATCCCTGTCCCTCTTCTCCACTGTTTTTCCCCCCTCTTCCTTTCTCCCTTTTCTTTTCCTCATTCAAGTTGTCCTGTATCTAGCAAGTGAAAAAATAAAATAAAAAATAAAAATAAAAATAAAAATAAAAATAAAAATAAAAATAAAAATAAAAATAAAAATAAAAATAAAAATAAATAAATAAATAAATAAATAAATAAATAAATAAATAAATAAACAATAAAAGGTGAATCAAATAGACCATTACGGCAAGGCTGGGATGGTCTATTTGGTAAAGTAAATCCGTTGGGCATCTTTCCTCGCCTTTAGACAATAATGCTGATGGCAAAAGAGCCAAACGGGACAGGCAGGAAAAAAAAAAAAAAGATAACGTGAACGTCATTACCCATAATCATGCGAGCACTCCCTGAATCAGGCTTTCGGGAAGTTGACTTCAAAAGAGAAAGTGGTTAGTGAACTTCAAAATAAAAGCATAACAAAACCAAAACTTCCTGTCAGACATTGCGAGTGTGTGCTTCTTAGTGACGGAGATGCTTCCCCAACCCTCACACTGGACCACTCCTTGTATTTCAGATTGCAAAAACACAATCATATGGGGACCAGATTTCACGATAGAGTCAGAATGATACACTTATGATGAGTGTGTTGTACTGTGGTTCACGGTTTGTAGTCAGAATGTGGTTTGGAGTGAATTATGTTCTAACATTTCTTTTCAGTCTGTCATTATTTCCTGCACATTGGAAAATAAAATGGGCACTGCTTTTAGTCTCTAAAGCTTTATTTTTGCCCCCCCCCTCTCTCTCTCTCCTTCTCTTTATAAACTCTTTTCATTTGTTTCCTCCCTCGTATTATTTTTCCATGTCTCATCTTCACTCTCTCTCTTTTTTACGATGTGGCAGATCAGAATAAATGACTCAGAATATTTAAGTCACAGAACCACACAAGAAGTAAATACAGCCAGCTACTGTGCAACGCCCACACACACACACACACACACACACACACACACTGGGCCTGGTCTGTTCCAGCCTGAATTTAAACACTCCACCCAAAACCTTACTATGTCAAATACTCAGCCTTTGGAATTTTTTTTGTGTCCTCTTTCATAAGTCGCATGTGCACTGCAGATCTGGACTTTTGTAGACATTACACAGAAGAACTTCTTACACTGTCTTCTCAGTCTACGTTAAAGGTCTTCAATGGTCCAAGCAAACACGGAGATCCTGCACCCTTCATGGTATCAGTAGTTTTTGTTGGGTTTTCTCAAGCGGAGTGTACCATGTGTTGAATTTAGAGCATCTCAGTTGAAAGTGACCAACCTGAAACAATCTGAGCCATTCAGAATTTCCAACTTCCCAGTCGGAATGCTTTCAACTCGGAAACTCGGAGCAGCATCACCAACCTGTGTCAACAGTCCAAGGTGGCGTTAGTACACATTACACATAAGTAAGATTGTAAAACTTAGTCTGTACTACTAGTACTACTACTACTATATATTGGCGACTCACTAAATATGCCATACACAGAGCATTGACCAGGCTCTACCTATGAATGTGCTGTAGGGCTATTTTTAAGTGCAAAAAAAAAAAAAAATCAAACATTGCTCGTTACTGCTTTTGATGCATGATTAGGTCTACCTTGAAGGAGCAAAACAAATCCCATTTATTCTTGCTTATGTTACTTTATCACTGGAAAGGGCTCAACTTAGGAGTGATGTCACTCACAGTTCAGATGCCCGACTTCCAAGGTCGGCAAGGAAGGCAGCATAAGCTGCTCAGTGACAAATGTTAACCAAAGATACCGTGGGAAAAAAGTATCAGAAGCATAAGCTGACCATGTGCGATGTGCATATTTGTGTGAAGAACTGAAGGTTGGTCTGTTGGTCAGTTGTTGGTTGACCAGTCAATTCTCAGGTAAGCAGCTGAAAGAGCTATTACTTCAGACTGCACTATAAACCTGCATGATTCATTCAGAGAAATACACTGTGGTAATCAGCAATCAGATTAAAGATAATCTTAACCCCAATCTTAGCAGGAAAAATATAAACACAAAGCTCCACCTTCTCACTTTTACGTCCCTTTAACTGAATACTGTGAACAGGAAAGCTGAAATAATTACTTGTGTATATTAATGTTGTTTGAGTGACTTATCAGGCTTCCCTTTCTTAAAACGACAAGCCTAATCTGCCGTTGCAGATAAAAAGGCTTTTATGGTATCTTGACCAATCTTGTAGTCACTATCTGATCCACCTGACAGTCACAAAACCACTTGCTCACCTTGACCTACATAGCTGTAAACTAAGCTGCATGTCGATGGTTTAATGTGATATTACACTGACTTACATTTATTTTCTGTACACTTTTTCCATAGTACCAATTACCCTTACCTTCAACCCCCGTCTTTGCCCTAAAATGGAATTTTTAAATCATGGGAGAGTGACAGGTGTGTGAGGGTGAGCATTTTTAAATCATGTTTATTTTTTAGTGATCATAAAGAACATATGTTCACACACATTACAGCTATCCTTACATTACTCTCTTACTCAATATAATGTGATTTTTAAATTAAGTGTACTGTGTTTTTTTCCCCAAAAGTGAATATAGAAGGGATGAGATTACTCAAGGGAGTTTAACACACACACATACACCTACTGGGCACATGTCCACGGATTGCACATGCAGACTGCAACACATGGAATGAGCTCAGATTGCACAACATACAATTGCTGCTGAGCACACTTTGCCCTGGGAAAATGCTTGCATATCTCTACACATGGGAGCGGTCTGGAGATACCGTTGATACGCAAGAGTGACAGGTGTGTGAGGGTGAGCATTTTTAAACAGAAGGACTATGAATTTGCAAGCCAGACGCAGTGGGAATAACATCTCACGCAGGTCATCATAGGGACAAGTATAATTCTCACGTTCTTGTTGATATTTTGCCAGTATTAAAAATTGGACAAATTGTTACTTTAAAAAAAAAAACCTGTACATTTAACAGGAGTTTTACTCATTCTGGCTGATTAGCCCAGTACTACAGTACCGTGCAAAAGTTTTAGGCAGGTGAGGAAAAATGCTGTAAACAAAGAATGCTCTTAAAAATGGAAGTGTTAATCTTTTATTTTCATCAATCAACAAAATACAGTTAATGAATAAAAGAGAAATCTAAACTACATCAATATTTGGTGTGACCATCCTTTGAATTCAAAAGAGCATCTCACTCGATGATGTTGAGATCAGGGCTCTGTAGGGGCCATACCATCACTTCCAGTACTTCTTGTTCTTTTTTATTTTGACGATGGGTTGTATGTTTGGGTCTGTTGTCCTGCTGCAGAATACATTTGGGGCAAATAAACAATCATTAATATTTCTGAAGACATTCTGTTTATAGCATTTTTTCACACCTGCCTAAAACCTTTGCACAGATCACACATCTTTTTGTCTTGCCAGTTTAAGCCTAGCTCACCTAAATGGTTGGGAATGGAGAGTATAGAAGATAGGGAAGAGGAGAAGTAGGAAAAATAAGTGTGGGGCTATACAGGAGGGTTAGTAAAACCTTAAAACCAGTGTAATGCCAGAAAAACAGTGGAACACATGTTCCTCCTTATTTCTCTAGGGTTGCATATTGTCTAGAACATTTTTTATGATAACAGTTTATGCTAAAACCATAGACTGTAAATAAATGATGGATGTAAAATCTATGACATCACCAATTGATTTCTGGATTCTGTTTTCAAGCATTAAAGTTGTTGAAAAATGTTTTGGGGTTTTTTTGGCCTTAAGGGAGTATTTTTACACAAGAGAGTGGATTGTTAAGCTAATGCTAACAAGGTGCACCTGCTAATACAATAAAATAATCCTCTAGTACACATGTCTGAAACTCAAAGCTTGCAGGCCAAATTTGGCCCGCCATGCCGTTTTATGTGTCCTGCGTGAACTTCTCAATGATTATCTTAAAATAAGTTTATCGTTTGCTGCTTAAAAGCACACAGTGATCATAAACTACATTTCCCACAACACATTTCGATTGTTTGAAAGGGAGAGAGACAACATCTAATTTAACTTGATCTGTTATTTAAACATACACATGTGGTATCCACAGAAAAGTCAGAATCTTAGCTAAAAGCTTACAACATAATTTCAATGACCACCAAAAGCTAAAACAGCAAACAGATGTAAACACAAAGCGTGGATCCCACGTACAGGAAATGCCAATCGGGTGCGGAAAACCGACATCTCACAGATTCTGAAACTCCAGATTTCATCACTCTCCAACCAAAATTCATTGAACGGCAAAACAAGATCACTACGCTATACTTCACTTTTGAAAAAGACTTTTAATGAATTTCCACTTACGTTGGCTGTCTTGCTTCCACCATAAAATTGCACTTCCTTCATAGCTCTCTCTGTGTGCTTCGAAAGACTAGTTTCCCATCAAAAATCCCTAATTCGTGCATTATTTGCTTGTTTATTACACACCAGTCTATTGGTGAGTACAATAACAGCTGAAAGCCTAATTTCTACTATCCAGTACAAAAGAAAATTTCAACTTTCACAAATTGCAAAACGAGTTACGTCTCTAATAAAACCTCTTTGTGAAAAACATGTTTGTTTTTCCACTTTCAACTATAGAAATCTGGTTTTTATGACAATTAAAAAGCAATCGCCACAACATTAAAAAAAAAAAAAAAAAGGCTTCCTGACACCGACAGAAACAAGAGTTTTGCTGGTCCAGCCTGCTTAAGATCAAAGTGGTCTATATGTGGCTCGCAATATAAAATAAGGTTGACACCCCTGTCCTAGAAGCGTCATTTGAGTTTCCATGTTTATGCAGACGACTTCCAGATTTATTTGGAAGTCAGATTTACTCTTCCTTTCTCCGGGAACCAGCTAACAAATATTTCATTCTTTAGCATCTATACTGGTGCATTTTTGCTGTATATGTGTATTACTATGCAACTTCCACAGACTTTACTATATTACTTTGTCAGGGCATTCTTGTAAAATAGACTGTTATTTACAATAAAAGATGAGCTCATACTAATGGGTATGAACAGATATGTTCTCTTAGGCGATAAAAAGTTTCAGGTATATTGATCAAGTGGTTTTTTGTAAGAGACATTAATAGCATGTCACAGTCCCCCCCCCCCCAATTGTCCCTTCTGGTAAGTGCTCTGACAACACATAATAAATTACCACACTAAAAACTTCATCTCTAATTTACACTTTAAATTTTATTTAAAAAAAAAAAAAAAAAAAAAAAAAAAAAAGTGCATTCACAACAAAGAATGAATAAGACTAAAATAAGTTATATTACAATATTAAATGTACACTTGAACAAAAACTGTACAATATGTACAACAGAACAAAAGGCAAACAAAAACATCATAGGCCCGATTGCAGCCAGGTGGAGGTAGGTTTCCTAAAGAAAATTGAGTCATCCCTGCTCACTTTATGTTTACAAGGCAGTTATATGACTAATTTCTATGAAATGAACAGTTAAATATTTGCAGAAATACAATTAAGCTTCCCTGAAAGAACTGGTTTGAAAACAAAGGAGACAGTGTCCTGAACAGCATGCATCTCAAGGCAAAACTGCTTCTGGCTATCAACGTGTCAAATACTTACTGATTTAGGAAGAACTTACTTCAAAACCTAATTAGGCCATCTGCACATTTCATTATTAACCTTAATAGCAACATCAGCAAATAAATCACCTGACAGTCGAGGATTCTGCTGGACATGTTCATGTCTTAAACTATTTTTGTGTGTTACAGCGAGAGTATAGAACAGCCTGTGAATCCAACCTTTCAAAACAGGGAATGTTTATTAGTGAGTGGCCCTTGTTGATTGATAAGTCTTTACATAAAATATTTATTTCAAATCATAAGTAGTGTGATTCGTTTCTTTTAAACACTGTTCATTTTTTACAATTTGATCCAAGTACAAGGGCCACCAACTGACCAATCAAAATGACACTTACTCACCTGAACTGACACAAAAGAAAAATGACTGAATCAAGTGACTATGATTGCGGTTGTTGCAGCCTCCTCCGACTATTTAAAACTTTGAGTCTGTCCTCTTTTTGTTTTTGTTTATTAAAAAAAAACAAAAACAAAAAAAAAAAAAAAAACAAAAAACCCAAACACACACACACACACACACACACACACAAAATATAAATGTTAGAGATTTTGCCCAAACTTTGGCTGCTTTGCAAAGCTTGCAGTTCAGTCTTAACAAAAAACAAACCTGAAGTCCACTTAATATGGCTCACCTTTGAGCTTAACAGATAACACATGACTCAGTGAGTGAACTAGTGTTGAGCTGAACTGTGGCCAAGCATTGCTGTGTACAGCGTTGGGATTAACATACATCATTCTGTAATAGTTGTGTTTAGCCCAAACATAAAAGCCATACAAGGCTGAAGGCACAACTTTGTAATGACATTAAGTCAAAGTTAACAAAGCACAATTAACTCTAAAGCCACCAAAGACCTGTGAGAATGGAGGGATCATAGTCAATATGGCTATAAAAGATCCTGAAAATAATATTCAAGTTTCATTAAACTACAACACTGTACTGCAGTGGCTTCCAGTTAATTGGTCTAATTGAGACTTTGCTTTAAATCATTGACATTTGACATACTCCCACAGATGACGCAAAAGAAATGACAGGATGTTGTCTTTGTCTTGTGGCAGGGGGACCAAAAAAAAAAAAAAAAAAAAAAAGAAAAAGAAATGCACTACACTCTACAGTCAAGGCATGACAATGATTAATTATGAGGCAATGTGTGTTATATCATGTCCAGGGAAACTGTGTGCATGTGAATATACAGTCTACATGACAGAAACAACTGTATGTGCGCTTTCCAGCAGGAAAAGCCATTTCTTACTCCCATCTATCTACAAAGTCTCTTCCCTTACCCCGCCCCCCCCCCCCCCCCCCCCCCCAAGAAGTCTCTGAAAACCTACAAATGTCCAATCCTGGTCCGTTACCTACGGAGCTGCTCTAGTCTGGCTTTCAGCTTTTCCTGTTTGGCTTTAAGTTTGTCTTTCCTGGTTTGCAGTCTGTGGGACTCATCCTCTAAACTATAAATACAGTCTCTGGCTTTCTTCAAGATCACCACCTTAGATGCCTTGTCATTGTGCGACAACTCAGGCACGTTGTCACGCAAGCGCATGAAACAGTTCTTTAGCTCGTTTCGGCGTTGCCTCTCCATCACATTGTGAGTCTTTCTCCGCTCCTCCTCATCCTCCGTCTCTGTTGAGTTTCGGGATGAGTGACGCGATGAGGTTGATGAAGAACTGCGTGAAAGGCAGTGGAAGCGTGACGGGCCATCGCTCCCTCGTGCACGCTTGTTTGATGGCGGCGGTGATGCAGGGCAGGGAGCAGCGTAGTTGTGCTGTAGCTGGATTTCAAAGCGGTATCGCTGCCGAGCACGTTGTTCCTCTTCTTGCTTCTGCTGACGTTCAGCCAATGTAGGCTCAGGGGAGGAACTTGAGGAACAGCGGACCACAGTCACCACATCAATTTCCTCCTCTGTAAGAAAAAAAAAATAAAAAATTAGAGTAGTTCTTTGGCCCCCCATGACCATGTCATAATCTTGGTGGGTTGTGGCACACCGTATAGACTGCACAAAGCCCACCGAAGGACACCAGTCAGTTGTGAAAATCTAACTTGAAATAGTTAAAAGTTTACAACATCCACAAAGAATTCCAGTGGAATTACCAAATCACAACAAGCTATCATATCCTAAGAGATAGTAACCACTGAAAAACTAATATAAATGCCAATCTGCCATCTCCGTTCTAGCCCAGAGATGCTGCAGGGCTTAAGGCAGTAAAATGACTCATTAAAAGCGTAATAGATTGAGCCACAACTCTCACTGCTAAACATGAGTCACACACACATTTCTCTTAAAACCCCTAATCTACTTAATGTCACTCAACATCTTAAACCTCACCCACACCTTAATAACACACTTCAGCCATTAAGGCTTCTGCAGATTAAAGGTGGGTGCTGCTGTCTTGATAAGCTGAACACAGAACAGTTTGGGCTTAGTGCCAGTAAACATTAACAGAATTGTCAATGAAATGCCAGTGAGGCTGTTCTGGGTGTGGGTGTTTATACTGATAAGCACTGCAACAACAAAGCAGGACTGAGATTAAAGTAAGAGTTGATCATCAGCACTACAACTTAATGAAAACATTCAACTTACCAGAGTCGCTAGATGAATATGTGGACAGCTCGCCACCAACTGATCCGTAGTCTGATGTGGCTTCACTGGGCTCCGGAGCTTCCATAAGGCTCTGGCAGTCAAGTGTGGAGCCGGCGATCTCCTCAAAGATGCGGGTATCAATGTCAGATAGTACGGGGCTGCAACCGAGTAGTGAGGAGACAAGCTTCTCCTCAGCTGCCAGGCACTGCCAGAGGCAGTCCTCAGCTTCCTCAGAGCAGGGCTGGTTAAGCTCGCCTTCTTTCTCAGCATCAGAGTGGAAGAAGTCACACTGCCAGTTGAGCTGCATGTCATGGTCCTCCAGTAGAATATCCGACACGTAGCTGAGCTGGTCCTCCTTGGACAGAGGCTTATCACCACCCAGCCCAGACTTCATGGGGGGCGACTGCGGAGGTGTCGGTAATGCCTGGAGGTCTTTCATCAGGCTTTGGCAGAACTCGTCATCAAAGAGCAGCGGCTCTGAACAAAACCAGTCCTGCGACTGAGTGAAACTTTCCAACATGTTTGAAATCTGTGACAACGACAACAAAAAACGGTATAAATTAAAAATCTAAGAGGTAGTGGAGTTTATAAAGTTAAAATCCAGAGAAGCTAATCCAGTAGTGTCTTTACAGCAGCGCAGAGTCAGCGTCTATTGGGTTAATCCCAGCAGCAGCAACACCTGTTGTAGTGATAGTTTTAACCTGTTCCTCTAGACTGAGTCCCCAACCTGCAGGCTCTACCTTTTTATCTGTGTTTACATCACTATAACCCCGCCCCTCTGCTCCTGGGGAGGCCCTTAAGCCCCCCCCCCCCCCCCCCTCAAAAAAAATACCCCCCTACCCATGACATCACAGGAACAGCTGGGACACACAGAAACTTTACACCTCTTTCCACCATTTACATTGTTCCTACTCAGAATAATAAAACACTCGCAAATTAAGTCAGGCTGACTGCTGACACAGAAAACAATACTCTGAGTCTAAAGGAATGGGTGCGTTGCATTTGCTACGATACTTGGGCCACTTGCTGCTGTTAAACAAATACAAAAAAACCTCAGCTTTCTGGCACAACACAAAGGACAGTTTCCCCAACTCTGTTCAGAAATACACTATTAAGCACACACACACGCAAAAACATGCATGGGACACTAAATGTTGATTTTCTACTCAATTAGAAGCCACTCCCAAAAGCTTTAACAACAAAAGCTTTAAAAAAGTTTCACTGAAAACAAAAAAAACAAAACAAAAATGAGCATTTCTCATTTAACCAAGGTCGTTTCAGCTGGAACAGCCTGACCTATGGTCCTATTTGGGGGAGGGGGAACTCTTATAATACTCCTGTGGGGTCGTATGGTATGTGCATGTATAGCAGGCAGTGTGGGAGAACAAAAGCAGCAGTGTGTGTCCGGGAGTTAAAGGCTGCCTTTCTTTACCATCACGGCCTGGGAAAAGCTGAGCTACAACTTAAATGCAGAGCGCAGACAACGATTACGCAGCATTATTAAATACATTCTACACTTCCCTCTCTCTTAACGTATCCAAAATATCTCTTGCACGAAAGAAGGACTTCGACCAAAAATACTTGAGACCAAGCACAGCTGGAATGTGAAAACAGAAGAGCACGAATTTCCTTAAGTTTTTGAACGCATCTGCTGTTAGGTCGTCCTGCCTTCATGCATCTGCAGAATCTATTGTGCAATGATTCATTTAACCAAATTCACTAAGGTGACACACTAGAAAAATAGAATATAAATAACTACACGGAGTCTAAGAATGAATCTCCGTAAGAAAAGTAAAAGTCAACCGTTCGTAAAAGCACAAAGTCCGTAAAAGGATTTAAAGGTTAACCGGCGTTGACGGTCATTTAAACCCCGCATGCGTTAAACAGCACCGGGACCCCACGTGAAACCGGCAGTCATTTTTTCCTCTTTGAAGCACCGCTAAGATACACCAAAAGAGAAAAAAATACAAAGAAATGCACAAAACCCCCATTCTCACATGCGTGCAATGAGGTTTCTGATAAAACAGCTGTCTTACCTTCAACTGTCCTTACAGGAGAGTGCACTCAAAATAAAGACAAAAAGTAGAAATGCCCTATTTATCCAGCAAAGTCCACAGCGAGACAAAAACGACTAGAAAATCCTGCCCAAGTGAAACTTTCTGCGTGTAAAATTGAAGTTTGTGCAGGGCAGCATTTCGGGTGTATCCTGCTTTTTCTTCTCTCCTCCGCCGCTTGTATCAGCCAGAGTAGGTGTGGCTGCAGCGGTCACTGAGTTTAATACAGGGCGTACGCCGCGATCCTTCCGCCACCGCTAAACTCGCGCCAAAACATAATAGCCAACAAAGTGTCGTTAACGGCAATCATATCCACCGCTGATGTAACCGCAGTCGGTTTCTCTTTTGATTAAGTCCACGCGGAAAAAAAGGGGGTGACGGCAATTTGGTTTAATTGCACACTGAAGCCGGGACTATGCGCGGAGTGATACATACGCTTGCTTGATTTCCAGGAATACGGTGGCGGGTAAAGTTGGGAAGAAACACACGTGGACTGAGAAAAAGCCGGGTATCTAACTGCTCACTGCCTGCCTACTTTTCTCATTCTCGCCTTAAGGCGTCATTTGAAAGCTACAACAGAGTTAAGCCAATATAAAACCATTTAAACAGTGATTTTTTGACAGTCTAAATGATAAAACAGTCAAGTGAACCACACTTGAGGTGTTAAAATGAACATTTTTATTATTTTTTTTAAATGATATATTTCAGAGATTAAAATGAGTAACACATACATCTCACTCATTACTGGAGAATGTAGAGGATACGCTCACGCATTTTACGGGTTAAGGGGTTTATACCGCGTTTCCTCCCCCTCTTTGTCCCTTTAATTGTAATATGAGAAGGGGAGACAGGCTGACATACAGATGGACTGAGTGCTCTCAGAGCCACGTTATCCTCCAAATCCAACTCTTGCGAGAGTGTTTCACCATCCACCCCTCCCCCTCTACTACTACTACTACTACTACAAACTAAAGGACCTAAAGCGTCATCATATCACCTACTCCACTTTAAGCTTATGCACAATTAAACATTTCAAACACGAAAATGTATATTTTACAGTCCTTTTTATTCTTCAGAAAATGCTAATTTTTATTTATCTATGATGTAGTTTTTGTATATTTTGTTGCAGAATAAATTCAAACAAAACGGAACGAACAAACACAACATATGCACATTTTACTGTTTCCTCCATTATTTCCTAACTGATCGTTTACAGATCCTTCCTTGTAATAAATTATCTTCCAGTCGTCCCACTCGGACACTGTAGCCCTCCATCCAGTGAGTCCCTTGCGCTGCTCCACTTACGTAACCGTCAAGGATTTTGCCGGTACACGTGCAGACACGTCGGCCAATCAGATTGCCAGTTAGCCTGTTCACGTGAGTTCTTAGCAAAGTCCAAGGAACACTGTAAGGAAATCTTATACCAACCCCTTTCTATAAATTAAATTAAACCCAACACACGTGCCAATGATTTTAAAATGAGCTTTATTACATGCATTAAAAGTGTGTCTGTATCTATTTTTTAAATTACGTATTTACTAAGATGATCATGACTTATGATATGCATAAGTCTCCACAAAATGTCTCTTATTATAAGCTCAAAGACCCCAGCATGTATTCAAACATGTAAAGTAACAGCTCTTCTTCATTCACTGTTATTCACACACTGCTTTTCTGAGCATACTCTGCGTCTTTAGATGTAATCGCAGCCCCCTAGGTGGTCTGCCACATGTAAACTACTTTCTGCTGAGTGTGAAAGTGTACTCTGTGTTTTCACAAGAGGGTGAAGTATTAATATCACACAGACAACAACAGCAAAGCTGCACTGAACTTGCACTAAAGAAGCAATCTGCTGCTCCACATTTTAGAAGATGGTTGTTTTTTTTTTCGGGGGGGGGGGGGGGGGGGGGGGGTTACAGATAGAGATCACAAGAACATTTTGGTACAGCAGCAGTGAACATTCACACAAAGAGCAGGGAGCAGGCTAAATAAGTGGATTAATGTGCCACCTACAGGCCAACTGGCAAACTGACTGGTGGTTGGCCCAGTTTCACCTGAGTATGTTGAACATCTTGACCGAATGACTGGATTCTTCGTTTTCTGACTAATTTCTTAATTCTGGGATTTCCAGATGCTTTCACATGAATCCTCCCTCAAACATCTGCACCACAACATGAAACCTTTGTTAAACTCAGCTGAGATCAGATGATCATTTGCTATTAGTTATGAGTGAAGTTAAAACAACACTTTAACACATTTACAAACTGCAAAATGTTGCTAAAATCAGAGTAGTTTGAGGTTTGCTTCACAAAACCTCTCAGCATGTGATGTGTTTGCTTTCACTTCTGTTAAACTGTGTGATGAGGTAAAAGGTTTATCAACTGACTTACTGACTGACAAACCAACTGACCGGCCAGTGAACTGGATGGCATAAGAAAGCTATTAGGACACACACACACAGCCAAAGCCTAGGGGTGTGAGAGAAGGAACCAGGGAATGGGATTAACACTGTGTGTGTTCTCCGCTACGATCTCCTCCTTATTAGGAATCTTCATCCGGCAGCATGTATCTGCGCAGACAGACAGGCTGCTGCTGCTTTAATTAGACAGCAAAGCTCATTCACATAGAAGCTGTGCACACTGACGCTGGTGGTTTTCAAAGTGTGAGCTGGAGGGCTGGTTCCTGCTTAGAACTTTCAATAAAATACCCCCCCCCCCCCCCAAAAAAAAAAAAAAAAAAAACGACAACAAAAAAACCAAATCAAACAAAAACAAAAACCCACAAAAACAAACAAACAAACAAACAAACAAACAAACAAACAAACAAACAAACAAACAAACAAGCAAACAAACAAACAAACAAACAAACAAACAAACAAAAAAGAAATTTCTTACTTTTTTTTTTTTTTTTTACAAACAAGTCCCTTAAATGAGCAAATACAGCCAGACCTGCAAAATGGCTTAATCTAGGACACAAAGGGATCCTATGAATGCAATCATAGCAGCAACTGCAAAAATGTGTAACAGTCTAAGACATCTGCAGATTTTTCTATGTGTTCATTAACAGGTTAGAACAGGGTGGGTCACATTTTTTCCAGAGTGTTAGAGATCTGAAAAAGAATCGAACAGAACATGGTTGCAGGTAATAGTGAAACTACACCAAAATATTATCGATCTAAACACTGTAAAGAGCACAGATCTTGCCAGACTTTTTTTCTTACAAAACAGGTGATTGATGAAACAAGTTATACTGAAATTTCATTGTCATTGCATGAAGATTACACAGCATATTGCTTCCTCTTATTCAGTCTGGTAGTCATTTTCTTTGCTTTTTAGGCAGTCTGGCTTAAGGCGGTCCAGGGATAGTATCTTTGTCTGAGCTGTAAAGTTTATGCATTAGAAGACCACAAAGATCTATTTGCAGGACACCAACATGCCAATAACCTCCATAATAATAATCCATCCACATTAAAAGCCTTTGATATTAACAAATCCATCTGTTATTACAAAGCTGTGAAATATTAAGGAAATGTAATCATAAGATAAGCACTTGAATGAAATGGAAACAGAATAGGTAGATTTTTCAGTTTCCATTTTCTCCATTGAAGTGAAACCCTCATGTTAGAGTTGGAGAAGGGCTAGGATGTCTCATATCTACCATACTGCTTTGCTTAGAAACCCTGCTGCTGCAAGCATGACTCCCCATGGAGTAAGGTTCATCGGGGAGGGGGGTGTAGGGGACCGATTGGAATTTGGCTGTTGGCAGCCAATTGTTCCTCTCGGTGGGGACAGCACTAGAAAAGCCCCACTTTATCTATGGATTTCTGTCAATTCCATGATAAAGGCTGACATGCAAAAAGAGTTTTAGATTAAACATGACATGACACCTAAATGAAGTAATTTCAGTTGCCATTAAGAGTTCTGTCAGAGGTCACTAATGAAATACTGACCTATGGGGCAAGGTAACTAATGAAATAGTAAATGACATTTGAATGGCATCAGTGTCTAAAATGCATTAAAAAAGGAACTTGTGTCATCTTACAGGTCTCATACAGAAACAACCTTGACCTTTTCAGTGATGTAGAAATTGAAGTAATGAACCAAGAATCTGCTGCACAACAATTTGTCAGTGTATAAAGCGGAATAAAACAAACAAACAAATCTCCAGTGTGTCCTTTGTTTTGGTAATTTAACAGAAGCTATATGGTCTGAGATGCATCTTTAATAGAACCTTCAAAAGCTTCGAAACATTCAAGTTCCCAGATGCCAAAGAGTCATTTAAATTTTCCTCTTTTGGAAGTAAAATCCTTTCTCACAACATCACCTCACGTTGTATGATTACTCTGCTGAATTTGAAATTCAGACACGCCACATATCTAGTTATTCCGAGTGAGTGAAATGAAAACATCCACGTCATGACTGTGATCTTTCTAATAATGGTGGTTTTTCTTATTTTTAAAAACATTTTGGGACAAAAGTTGTTATTGTTGCATGAACGGTAGCCCCTAGCAGAATTTTTCGATAGTCATCTTAAAACCAGAACTCATTCATTATGGAATTTTAATGCTTTGAAAGACATCATCATGCTGTGCCATTTTTACTTCTTAATTTAAACCCTTGGGGGTTCGTAAAAGCCCCCACATATATTACTGATGATGTCATGTAATTAAAGTGAGGGTGTTTGCTGACATTTTGGAAAGACAGTTTCTCCTGATAGCTAAAACCTGTAAATTGCTGCTGGTGGACCCTGAGGATCCTTTCAGATAAGCTAAAATAAGAGCATAATTGTACTCTTTTTTTAGCTGCCTCTAAGGATTTTTGGGGGTTGGCAGGGTGGTGGTTAAGGGCTGCGGACCAAAACAGTGGGGGGAGGAAAAGATGAAGAGGAGAAACAGATCCCTGACCCATCTAATAAGGCCAGCTTGTTTTTGTCACTTACAGATGAACTGCTTGTCTTTTACACCTCAGGCTCTGTTGACAGTTTAAACAGACTTCTACTACATATTTTAAAAAAATGGATGAAAATCTCCTTTGGACTCCGGCCTGCTTTGTAAAGTCTGATGCAACCTCTGTCAGCAACAATTGACGTTATCCTGTTTATCATTACAACTATAGAGTTCCATATTAGCCTCATATCCTGAATATTGTCCACAGTGGGACAGTCATCGTATCCGGGATACTTCAGGTAAATGCACCTTACTACAAGGGAAACTTTGTCACCTTCTTTACCAGAAGAAAGAAAAAAAGAGGAAATGTTCCAAAATTAGAAACCTTCTTCTGTCATAATTGCAGGTCACTAAGGTCACAGAGAGAAAGACTAGAACTGGTCTTCCTTCATTCCTTTGAAATTACAGCTCTTATGGCATCACCGCAGGATCTTACCAAACTGTGTAATGAGAGCCCTTCTCAAACTGTTAGTGCTGGTGTGTCGCAGAGCTGCATGTAAAGTCGACACCACGTTACCATCGTGCTGAAAAGCAACATTTTGCCACCTACACTACAATATTGGCTGCCGCGAGCAATGGCCACAATCAGCTCCAGAGAGGTGAGACTGCCATTCGTGAACTGCAAAACTGCAAATCAAAGGCAGGAAGGAAGTTATTTCATGAAACGTGGGTGCTGCCAGGTAAACAGAAGGAAAAAGGAAAATGTTTTTTCTGGATATTTTTATAACGACGCTAAACAAGCACAAACAAAAGCTGGTAAGGAGAGATACAAAAGCTTTTATAATGTTGCAGTTTGAGCAGGTTAATCAAATTCTCCTTGATGATTCTTCTGCCTGGGAGCCATCAAAGAGTGAGAATTAATAATAACAGCAAAAATAAAACACGTCTGATATTTTCACATGAAATTACCATAAGGTTTATCGCTTGGCCCTGCTCATCATCTTCTGCTTTGTATGTGAAACAAAAGGTTCAATTTTTTTTAATGTGATGTTGTCCTGCTGGGTTCATCGAGTAGCAAGCTTGCAGTGGGGCGTTTGCAGCTGAGTGTGAGACACTTTGGATTAAAAAGTTAGCACCTCCAAGTCTGAGGCCACGGTTCTCAGCTGTAAAAAGGTTAACGACCCTTTCTGGATTGGGGCGTCTGAGCTACTTCAAGTGGAGTTCAAGTATCTTGAGGTCTTGTTCATGAGTTGAGGACATTGACAGACTGATTGGTGCCACGTGTGCTGTGATGTGGATTCAGTACTGTCTGTCGTGTTAAAGAGAGATTTACATTTCTATGCTCACCTATGGCTTCGAACTGTGTTTACAAGAATAAGACTGCAGATTCAAAGGGTGGTTGGGCTCACACTTAGATAAGGTGGCAAGTTTAGTCCTTTGGTGAAGGGCTTACCACTTCTCCTCATCGAAAGGAGATGGTTGTGGTGGTTTGGGTATCTGATTAGGATGTCTCCTGGGTGCTTAAAAGGATTTCTCCTGGGATTTTTTTTACCATTTCCTACCAGGAAGAGGGGTACATCTTGGACATATTACAAAACTGAGCTGCTTTTCCACCATCCCTGGACTCGCACCAGTTTGCATACAGGGAGAACCGGTCAACCGAGGATGCGATCGCCACAGTGCTGCACACATTACTGAAGCACTTGGAACACAGGAATACCTATGCACAGCTCCTCTTTGTAGACTACAGCTCGGCTTTTAATACCATCCGGCCATACAAACTACGTCCCAAACTCCACCAACTGGGACTTAACTCCTCTCTGTGCAACTGGATTGTGGACTTCCTCACTAACCGTAGACAGAGTGTCAGAGTGGGTAAGAACACCTCTTCCACCCTTGTGGTCAACACCGGTGCCCCTCAGGGGTGTGTTCTGAGCCCTCTGCTATACACTCTGTTCACCCATGACTGTATTTCCTCCTGCGCGTCCAATCTCATTGTTAAGTTTGCAGATGACACCACAGTGCTCGGACTTATATCCAACAATGATGAGACAAACTATAGGACAAAGGTGCAACAACTCGAGTCATGGTGCCACGACAATAACTTGGTCTTAAACACCAAAAAGACCAAGGAGATCATTGTAGATTTCCAGAAGAGGGGTCATAACAACCATCTGCCTCTCTTCATTGGCAGTGAGGCGGTGGAGAGGGTGAGCAGTTTTAAATTCTTGGGGGTAACTGTGACCGAGGACCTGTCCTGGGGCAACCATATCACCTCAGTTGTACGGAAGGCCCAACAGCGCCTCTACTACCTGAGGAGACTGCGGAGCGCACACATTCCCAGATTTCTGATGTTGAACTTCTACAACTGTGCCATCAGCAGCGTTCTGACGTATGGATTTCTAGTGTGGTTCCCCAGCTGCACCAAGGCCGATCAGCAAGCACTCCAGCGGGTGGTGAAAGAAGCTGGCAGAATTATTGGAACAAGTCTGCCAGAGATCAGTAATATCTTCCCCACTCGCTGTCTGAGGAGGGTGCACAGTATCCTGCGGGACCAACATCACCCTGCGCGCCACCTTTTCCATCTGCTGCCCTCAGGGAGAAGGTACAGGTCTATACAGGCCAGAACATCCAGACTGGCCAACAGCCTGTATCCACAGGCTGTGAGGCTCCTGAACTCTCTGCCCCCCTCTCACGGACAATAACCATATCCAACTTCTTAATAGCAATGAACTGGTCTGCATTGGTGCATCATATCTTTATTCTCTTCCCCCTCCTGCCCCCCCCCCCCCCTCTTTCTTAAATAGATAACTATCATATCTGATATCATATCTCACAATACAATAATATTGAATGGGTTGCATTGTTGTATTTTGTCATGTTTCTCAGGTCTTTGTCTGAATTTCTACGAACATTATTGCTAAGGATTGTCTTATTGCATTGGAGTCACACTGGGTTAAATATGTACACTTGGGTTTTAAGGGGTATTTATTATTTTCTTCTTTTTTTGGGGTTGTATGGAAGCCCCAAACGCAATTTCATTGTTCTTGACAATGACAATAAATAAATAAATACTAAAATAAATACTAATACTAAATGCTAAACAAAATAAACGCTCTATCAACTTCTTGATGAATTTTAATGAGTCATCTTGCAGTTGTCATTTGTCATGTCTATGTATTACAGGGTTGGAACATGAGTAAGAAATACACAACTCAAGTCATGCTGGCGGACACATTGCCCGGCTTAATGAGGTCCATATCAAGTGTCAGGGACCAGGACGTACTGATGAGAAGTGAGCAAGAACAAGGTATGCATGGACAGAGACTGACAATATGGAATTCATTTTAATTGTACTAGTGTGTAGTGTACAGTTGTAAAATTCATTAATGTGGGGTCATTTTTGTGCACGCCTTCGCAACGATGACGGACAAACTGGCACCAAACGCTTACAATTACTATTGTTTCAGAACAACACACTGGAAATATCTGGACTTTACATCACAGCCAGGAAATAAAACAATACAATAAAACACCAAACAGAGCCAGAAAACATAAAACGCACCAGCCGTCAGCAGCTGGTTTTTAAAGTTTTAAGTGGTTACGGGTGGAGTTTTCCTTCAAGGATTTAAATGGAAGCCAGCGTTGACTGACCTCAGTCAGCTGCTGGGAGTAGAAAGAGGAAGAGGGACAGGCAGTCGGGAAGCATTTTTTCTGGGAACAGCCTTATTGTGGTGTGTGTGTGCGCATGTATGTGTGTGTGGCTGCACATAGTTGGTGGTAGTCATCAAAAGGAGTAACCACAGCTTTGCCAGGAACATGTAACAATGCATCCTGCTGAACTTTCTCCAGGACTCTGTGAGAGAGTGTGTGTGTGTGTGTGTGTGTGTGTGTGTGTGTGTGTGTGTGTGTGTGTGTGTGTGTGTGTGGACAAAGTTTAGTTTAAATCTACATTAGTTAGGATACATGTTTGATCTTTACAACTTCAAAAGCACTGTGATTTTTTTTAGAGTTATGGTTACAATTAAGTGTCGCTATAGGGTATAAACAGCTGGAGAATGTCCTCAGTTCAGTACTAACTATATTAACTATAGAAAGATCAACAAAGTTGTTGGTTCCTGTTCTTTTGTCTCCAAAAAAGCACCAAACACCCCAAAGAGTGTCAGAAAATAGCTTTTATCAGGGCAAGCTTTAGCTCTTACACCCATCAGTATCTCAGTTACTCAATCTGAAAAGGCCAATGCAATGACATTCAAAGAGGAGTATTCGTTCGTATTAGACATTTTTCACTGCACTTACCTTTTTCACCCAGAGTTCACCTGCAGTTGGTGTAGTTATGAAACTGCCAGGCTCACGCTCACTGTCTGACCCAAGAAAATCTCACTGGCATAATTATGTTGTGTCACAGCTTTAGAAAAGATGGAAAAATACTAGTATTAGATGCAAAGACTTTACACAAAAGATGTGATTCAAGGAGTGCATGTGACATGTAGTAACATGCAGTTTTCTTTATGTTTTTTCTCATAGCTGAGAAATTTGCCTTTGAAGTGTGCTGCAAGAAAAAAAATGCTTTCCAGCGTAGTCAAACTGAAACGGCTATTTTAACCCAAACCATGATATTTTCCTAAAGCTAACCAAGCGGTTTTGTCGACTGCATCAAAAGAAGTAGTTTTAGTGACTAAACCTAACCAAACTGCAATTGAAATACCAAGGAGAGGGTGGAGTGGGTGGAGACAAGACTCAGGGAAGGATAGAGTGAGAGTGAAAGGGACATTTTTGAAGATGATAGTGAGACCTGCTATGATGTATAGTTTGGTGATGACAAAATGACAGGAGGCCAAGTTGTAAGTGGCAGATTTAAAGATGTAAAGATTTTCATAAGAAGTAATCAGGATGAGCAGGATGAGGAACGAGTCCATCAGATGGACAGCTCCGGTTGTGTGGTTTGGGAATGTAGTGATTGGGAATTTTTAAGAGATTTATCAGTGTTGGGAATTTTGAGTGTGTTGGTTGTGTAATTTGGTTTCCCCTGCTTATGGAGAAGGGTTTTCACCCACTGCAAACGTGCTCCCATACAGTCCTCCAAAATCCCAGCTGCACATTGCTGGATACACTGCTGCGTCCATCAAGTCTGCAGCAGTGGAGTTCACCAGGAAACAGAAAAGCACAGAAGATTCATCAAAGATCAAAAATACAGCATAAAAAGCACAGACAGTGGCTGTAGTCGTTACTTTTCATTGTTCGTAACACTTGGTTTCACTTCAGTTCTTCATTCAACCTCAGTCTCTGCCACTGGCTGATTGACCGACAACAGCACATGCATGATTTACTCACAGACTAGACAACATATACTCTGCAGGTAGACACACAACCCCAGCATAAAACAAACATTAGCGGGAGGTGCTTGGGTAACAAAAAGCCATGCATCAGGTGCAGTAGGCCTCTCTCTTTCTCAGTGAAAGAGTCCTCGGAGCTATACAAATGCCATCTAATGCATCAGTGGTAAGTTATACTTTGAGGTTTCGTCTCTTCTGAGTGTTCCAGGATGATGAGTTACTCTGGCTGATCAGTGCTGGATGTTTCCTCCAGAGGTATGTCATAAAAGTTAGTGTTAAAAGTGGTCTTAATGACGTAACAGTTGACTTCTTGTTTTATTTTTCTTGCATAGAGACTAATGCACTTATTCAGTTACTTACTCAAAAACTTGCAGGAGCCTGGGCTGTGTGGTATTTACTGAATACATGTGTATGTAAGGCTAGGATATACTTTCATATTTGTTATATTTATGTTATGTGTGACTCTATATGTTAACTCTTTTGCTCTTTCCATATATAGCCTTCTTTGTTCTCTTGGTATCTTAAAATATAGTGCTAGTGATTCTTTGTGCTGGTGATTTTTCACTTCTTCAGGTCTTCCTGTTGGCAGCCAATGTGCACAATGGGGCCAGTATGATTAATGGTGCCACCTGGTTTTGCAGTTGTATTTAGTGATATGTGAGCGCAATTGCTCAGTTGAGTGGTGATTATAATAGTGTCCTACACTATGGTACAACATCTGCCTGGCCTCTCGTTTCCTAACTTCATCTGTATCAGGACCACTGGATGTTCTTTAAAAAAATATATTCACAGATTTGAATTTCAAACATATTTATATAATCAAGTGAACTGCTTGCAACAACCCTTGTATTGGATATTTTTGCACTGCTGCACTTAGTTAAATCTTAATAAAGCAAGAACTCCCAGAGAAAACAAAGTTGGAGGGACGAGGGTGAGGAGGTTTGGATGTGTGCAGAGGATGGATAATGGACAGAGCTGCCAGGCAGAAGGAAAAGAGGAAGAGCGCGGAATAAGTTACAAATGATGACAGGGATAGAGTGAGATGAGGCAGATGATCAGCTGTGGCAAACCCTATAGAGAGCAGGGAGAGGAACAAGAGCAGGTAATGAAATCATGAGTCAGCATGGTATTTGATTAGACGCAGGAAATAAAGCCTACTCTTCCGTAAAGGAGTATGGTTGAATTTTATTGACTGACCTTACTCTTTATATTACCTCCCCTGACTCTCAAAAAGCCTTTCTGCGTTAAACTTTTTTAGGAAGCATTTCTGTCTGAAAGCGCTACAATTTCTCCACTATTCTTCATCACGGCGTAGACACCAACTCTGCAATATCGGCTGCACTGCAAAGGCAACTCTACTGAGGGTTGGAATGTACATTTAACCAAATATGTGCCATGCATGAGAATAACCACCTTTTAACACAGCTGTTGAATAGTGTCTTATAATCAAATGCAGCAGGTTGTGCAGATGATGTGATAATATGTCATAATTAGTTATTTGGTTAACATAAAACAAATCTTGGACATCGATGAATATAAAAAAAAGTCCTGTGTTTGCGATTTAATATGCTATATCCTACTTGGCACGTGAGACTGAAATCACATCGAATCATGTTAATACTGAAAAGAAGTGACCTCTCTTATTCCTATTTATTGTCTGTGGCTTAATGTGTTTGGCGTTCTTGTGCCTTCTCCTTCACTTCTCCTTTCCCACGCTGTTAAAACCATTCATTCATGATTTCAGTATTACCACACCCTATTGTCTATCTTATTTTCTTTAGTCAATCAGCAAGTTTCTGTTCTTTAAACCGCATTGCATTTCCACCATTCTGCTTTCAGACATTCTATTGTGCACCAACATCTAGACTCCTGTCTCCTCACATCACCTTCATTTATGGACAACTCTCAGTGAAGATGTCAAAATGTCAAAATGTTGTCATACACTTTCAAATGATCTCACTATACTTAAGGCCCGGTATATTTATCTCTAAGGTAACCAACTCTGAAATCATGCAAACTTTTTTTTAGATGTCCTATCATGGGAAAGGACTTTGATCATTTTTTGGCACACTAGCTGTCCAACATGTTCAGCATGACGTAACAGCATGCACAGTGGTACACACATTTCTCTACTATTAAAAAAAAGTTTGTACCCATAAATACAACTAGATAATTACAAATTATTAATTAAGAAGTTATATATTATTATTCAATAAAGAGATGTTCTCTTATTTTGTATGAACAAAGTTCACAGGACATTTGGATCTGGAGTGCTGAAGATGATCCTCAGGAGTGAGGAAGACATTATGAACACTTAATCGTTTCTGATGATTAAGAACCCTGGAATGTTTTTCCTGTGTTTTCTGTTCACTAACAACTTTAAATATATTATCTCCCCCTGCTGTTAATGCAATTTTCTACATGCGGTAATGCAACTTCTGCATGCATGTCCATTTCACATTTTGGAGAGGCAAAGCATGTAATGAATATAGTGAACCGGTGTGTCTATTATACGCTTTGCCCTGATAGTGGGTTGTCTCTTTTAGGTCTACGGAAACCTCAAAACTGCGTATATTTATTTTTTGTTTATTCTGTTTTTTTCTTTTTTTTGGCCTCTTTCACTGAATATAGTATGTAATAAAAATCACCAGAAAATGTTTCCATTTTCAAATACAATTCAATTTTTATGTCACGAACACATTTATCTTTATGTCAACTTTCAAATGGAGCAAAAACAGAGAACAACACAGTTAAACCACAGCTTTGTAGCCAGCAATGTAATGTCGTGCAAGCCAGTAGATAATAAAAACTTTGTCAGACAACCATCAGAGCAGTTTAAACACATGGATAGACTGTTAAAAATGTTCTTGTGCGCCTTGTGTTACAAGACAGTACAATCTAGTACATCGCTATTATACCTTATATACCCTAACTGAGACGAGTCAGAGCTATAGAAGCAGAACAGGACATTTATCCAAAGTGGGACAAAGCTGAAAAAATTAGAGCATACAAACCTCAGTGTCTAGCAAAGTTATAAGAAAAATACAGCTGCAACCATTGCTGAAGCAGAAGCACTCAGTTTCATCAACCTTCTGCCTGAACACAACTACTTTCTTCTTTGCAGGCCAACGGGTCCACAATCGACCTCAGTAGAAGTCCCTCTGCATACATCCCATGAAGCATGATGTCACTGATGAGCCCAGTATCTGTGCCTCTGCTTTTTTGGGAAAATGGATTGAAATACAGTATTTAAATTTTTAACTTTAAATATAATTTGATAATTACAATACAGTGATATAAAATTATCTACTACTGTAATTCATGCATAATCCTACTTTGATAAACCCATTTCCAAGCCTCCAAAAATGTATCAAATGTATAACATCTGACTGCAAATTTTTTAATCAGATGTTCTTAGAAACCTCTTGGAAAAAACACATGGGTATCATGTAAGTGCCTTTGAGAAGACATATGAAAGTAGGAAAATCCCCAATGAGAATTAACTGACCCCCAAACCCTAAATTGACTTAATCTGAGATAGAAACCCTGTTTTAAGTTCCAGAAAGCATTTTTAGTGAAACCTTGGGAGTTCGTTAGCCTAGCGTTGGTTTTCAGTTCTGAGAACAGAGTCAGTTACTTTCTCTGTGAACCTAATCTGCTCATTGGCAGGTTTCCTTTAACAGACCCTGAGTTTTTTGTAATCTCCCTTCTGCAGAGCTCGAGGCAGCTTCTGAACATGTTGTGTCCTTTTGTCAAACACCCTATAGATGGTAAAGTGTATTAAATTCACTTTATGCATCCAGAGGATGCAGATGTGCTCTGAGTAGCTTGTGGAGCATTGCAGTTTTTTCAGCCCATTGTGCTTCCACCTGGAAGGACGTGGACTACACCAATAAAGTTTTGCTTGTTTGCTTCTGCACATATTATCATTTATGTACAGCATTCTTGATGCATTTAATTGGAGACATTACCTCAGATTGGAAAAAATTCTTTGCTTTGCTTCCTTTTCTTGCCGCCAAAAGTCTGAAAACTGAAAAAAGTGTCCCTCACATTCAAACACCATCTGCAAGCTTATATAATGTTTCTGGGCACAAGCCCGAATTATAATACAGAATCATTAGAATTATTTGGTATCTAGGCTCCAAGCTCATCACTCCCACACAAATATAATACACAGAGAAATAAGAAAATGATGAATAACCATAACCTAAAGCCTACAGGAGAATGCTCAGGTGGCAGAGTAGAAATTTTGCAGCCTAAATACTGTGATCAATAATTGAGGTGAGCAAAGTGTATGTGGCAGTCCAGCTTGAGCTTCCTGCCTAAACTAGCTCACAGGCATCCCAACATTTATTAAATACAAGTCTACAGCTATTGTCTTAAGATCTTATACACAGATTTTTGATTAGTTTTTGTTTCGCAGGTGAGAATTTCCATAAATACCAGATTTTGTTTCACTTCTTCTTATGTTAGTGAATGACACTAATTTATAAATAAAAAGTTGGTTTTTGTGTTTTGGTAATGCATAGACTACTCAGAGAAAAGTAAGCAGCCAGGTCTCCTGGCGATGGGAAACTGTTTTTTGTTTAAAATACATTAAATATGACTTTAAAGCAAATGCATTTTAACCGGAGTAATCTTTCGTGCTAGCAACAGATTCGTTTTCGAGACTGAGGGGGAGGCTTCACACTATCAACCATGGCAACAAGGTTCTTTTTTGACCCCTTTCTCTGATCCTGAGCTAGACCCACATCAGTGTTGCAGTTTATACTTAAGTGCTACATATATGCCACAGGTGCATCATAACTGCAAACCTCTGAACCCCTATGTAACCTGTGACATAATGACACATGAACCTTCCTGGAAATGGAACTCCACTCAAGTCTATGCAGCTCCCAACTATTTTGATTGGCCTGTTCGGTGTGGTTAATTCCTTGAGTGCCTCCCATCTTCTTTTCTCTGCTGCTTTTGAATTTATCAGTGAAAGAAAGACAATCAGCACTAAAATATAAGGGCTTGTATATATACTAGAAAGTTCCTGGAGCGAAGACTTGGAAAAAATATCTTTCCCTCTCCAACAAAAAAAATGACCAAAACAAAAAGAGGAGACGCAGGAGGAGGAAAACCTGCACCAGAATTTTATTTGTTTCTCTTTGAAAACAACAGGTTGTCACCACAAGGTGATTGACACATAATGCACCATGCAAAAACATGAATGATGACAACAGTGTCGGACACTTGCATGGGCTGCGTTGTAGGCGCTCAAAAACTTCACAGCAGAGGTCTCAATTAACAGTTACATAGTTCCACAGAAGTCCTGCACACCCATGTTGGGTTTTAAGAGAGAGGAAATCAGTTGCTTGTGCGTGTGTCTGTGTATGTGTGTGCATGTGTTTAAGCACACAATGAGTTGTCTGCTGTGTCAGGGGAGATAAATGAATCCCGACTGGCAATCAATGGAAAACAGAAAAACACTGGTCCACCCCACAGTGTTATCAGCAACAACAACACTGCTGTCTTAACACACACACAGACACATCACATCAATGTATATACACACAGACACACACACACCCACTGATAAGAAAGCTCTTTGCATTATGCAACACGCAGCATCTGCTCACTCACAGTCACACACTATCACTTGATTTCAGACAGGCATCTCACTTCCTCCAGGCTGCTGACACACACACGTACACAGACATGCTCACACAAAGTTACTGAAACTTCTGACTTCTCTTTAAGTTGAAAAACGTTTAAAAGGTAGGTTTTCCTCAGAAAAACTTCCCCTGATATGAATGAAGACATACACATCCCACCACACTAATTTAAGAGAACAATGTTGCAACCACATTCTGCACATTGCTGTTGTATTAACTAAAAAAAATGAGTGAGCACAAAAACACACTGCTTACATGAGCAGGTAAAGACAGACTGTCTACTCAGATATGCCTGCAGCCACAGTAACCATGACTGCTACTGACTGCGGTTGCCTCATGGGACGATCAGTCTGGATGGCCGGACAAAGCCTCCATGCAGCTCTGACTCCCATCATACTGATGCATTTTTGGCAGTCTTGGTGTTGCTATGCACCAAGTAATCAACTGTGGGCCTTGGCAAGTCTTGGAGTCATTTGGAAAATGAACCGATCTTTGCAGTGTTTCCTGTTTACACCACCACAGCGGATCTTAACATCAAACAAGATTTGATTGAAGTGCAGATTTTCATCTTCATGGGATTTAACAAAAGTGTTTGGGAATTACAGTGATCTTTATGCATAGTCCCCCATTTTCAGAAGCTCAAAAATACAATTAACTGACATGCTGTTTCCCTCATTATTCCATGACAACTTAAGCAGATATCTGGAGTTGATACCTGAAAGCTGATTGTATTTGCCAGTTTTTTTACAATAGCAGGTCCAAAGTGATGTCAACACAAGTGATGGAGGCATCATTAGGTTGAAAATCAAAGTAAACCCATCAGAGAGGTAGCAGACACTGGCCAATTCAGCAGCACCAAAAGGCTTGAATGACAATGGAAGAAAATGAAAGTGCATGATCAGAGAATTATTTCCATTCTTAAACTAAACTAAAAGTCAGGAACATCTTTGAGGAGGCAGGTGTATCATTGTTGAAGTCTACAATCAAGAAAAACCTTCACGAGAGGAAAAACAGTATTTACAGCAATGTGCAACCTGCTGTTACACTTGGGCCAGAAACATCCACAGGAGTCTGATGTTATGGAAAAGTTTTGTGGACATATGAAAACAAAATTAGCCTACACCAAAACAATGGGCTGATAAAAGAAAAACGAAAGGAAAGCTCATGGTGTCCCATTACTTTTGAACCACTTATATCAACCACTATGTATAGAAAAAAATGCAATACTTCAAAAACATTATTATTTGATTTCAAATTTACTTTGGTGATGTGAAAATTCAAAAAAATTGCAAAACTTCCAAAAATCAAAGCCTATGTACAAGAGTATAATAGTAACTTTTATAATACTGTATATAAAAAAAAATCCATCCAGCTTATTGTCATATTGTTTATGTTGTAATCTTACATGTTTTTCAAGCTAGTTCTGCCAGTCACAGACAATGGCCTATCAACCTACCTGTTAGCTGCCTCCTTACTGACAGCTGCTTTAGTGCCTATAATTCAATGCTTTTCTGAACATGAGCATTTAAGTCTGCTTCCCTGGTATCTCATGTACTACTTGAATCACTGTGACTTTTAATTTTGACAAATGGGAAAGCATGAAAGGAGCTGTCAAAAAGCCTTAGATAGTCATGATTAAGACAAACACATAAGGCTGAGAGAAAAAAGAAGATGAGTGACAACAGACAAGATTTTGTACTGATGAGTTATCTATTGCTGCAAATTATGAAGATAGGGCTGAAAAGTCCAGTGCCATAAACATGCCAGTTCATTTTGTGTGGGATTACACAAAATGGAAAAGCAGAAAAAAAATGGACAGATGGATCACTATTCACCTTGCATAACACCTTTACCTTAACCTAAATTGACCTTTGTGTCATTCTTTACCCGTAAACGCAACACAGAAAGTGTGTCACCATCAAATGGCATGCTATTTATCATGCAAGATCATAATACTTGACTGTGAGCCAAGACAGCTTTGCAGTTACGGCCTAAATAAAAATGACTGAAATATCTGTAGTAGTGAAAATATTTTCTGCACTGATGTTAGTGCTACTGTCCGCACGTACTTCTTCTTTTTGTTATAGATTTCTCACCTTGACAGCTAAAAGAACACACTGCAAAAGGACCGCCATACACTTGCAGCAACATTAACACATAGTTTGCAGTGAAGAAACTCCTTTAACCTTTCACTAAAAGAGGAAGTCTGAACTTCACTGACACCACGATATGTGAGAGATTAAGTTTAAAAAACTGCTTTTTAAATGTGATATTGGCTTAAATCTGTTTGGTTTTGTTGTTAAAAAATGTAATATGACTAAGACCCCAAATGCAATCATTTTTTAATTTTATGCCATATACACAGGGTAATAGGTGTAGCATCATCATTATGATGATGATGATGATGATTATCATTATTATTTATACTATTAGTAGTAGCAGTAGTCATGATAGTGGTGGTAGTATATGGCAGGTCAGTTGTAGATCTTTTCATAGCTCTGCTGGACTAAGATTTGCATTTCACATGTGATGAAGCAGCAGAAAATCAAACTGCTCTATGAGCTTTGTACACGTATTTACTGAATGAATAAAAACTATGAATGGAAGCATATCTCCCTCCAATCTGCACATATGTACACCCAGCCAGAACTTCCCCATTCATGACTGTGCAACAGGAGGAAGAGGAAGAGGCCTCCATCAGCCAAACTGCCCGTTTTCTCTTCCCCTTTCTGCTTAAAATAGAAAGTATAGGATGTACCGGACACTTTGTGTTGCAAGCGTGGAGAACGTGTTGCATGCAGACCGCAGGGCGCACATCTCTGTCTCTGAGTACACTCTGTAAAAATGTTGAATTCAGCAGATGTGTGAAGAACTTACAGGAATCATGTGCAATGCTTTCCTTTAAACCACCATCTCTCCCTCTTACTTTCTCTCTTTTTGACAAATGAATGAACTTTGTTATCTAACTGTTAGCAGTTACTTTGTTAAACTGCACATATGACCAAGAGATAGATGTAACATATCTCTGTCCGCAGTTGTAGGAATCCACAACGTGCACATGACCGAAGTCTCGATTTATCATTTGAGAAGAGCAAGAAACTGAAACATTATTTGATGACCATGGTGCGGCTAGCTTTTCTTTAAAAAAAAAAGTATTTTTGTGTTCTGGGAATATCTCCTGCCTTTCAGGTCATACATGTAAAGCACAAGGCATTAAGTCAGGTACACCCCAAAAGGAGAAGCTGGGATGTTGGGTTGCAAAGTGGCTTGCAATGCAGCAATTGTAGGTAGTCTAAAGCAGTTTCCCCTATTTGCATTCATAGCATATAGGGCAACATCCAAGCAGCATATAGGATGCCCTATATGGTAGCTGGATTTTTACATAAATATCATTGAAGCTGACTATGTGGCCTACCAGAACTGAAACTATGCTCAATTTTGATAAAGGATGCTTGCGATGTTATTATTTTGCTTTTCATTTGTCTTGTCTGGCTAAAGCCAGCACAGTGGTTGGGAGTTTGGAAAGAAGCTGCAAAATTATATGTGTTCACCACCAGATCAGCCAGTAGTTACCCCGGATATTTTATTCTGAACACCACACAGACTCATGCATCTACCTGTTTTCCTTTGCCGTCCAATTCAAGGTTGCGGGGGCCTTTATCCTATCCCAGCTGTCATAGGGCCAGAGACATAGTACACCCTAGACAAGTTACCAGTCTGTTGCAGGGCTAACACAGAGACAGACAACCATTTACTCTCACATTTGCACCTATGACAAAGTGAGCAATTAGTCTAACCCTGTGCATGTCTTTGGACTGCCAAAGGAAGCTGGATTACCTGAAGTGAGACCATGCAGAAACTTCATACAAAAAGCCCCGGTATCAGCAGCTCGGTAGATTTCTGGTAGCAGTGGATCTCCCTCAAACACAGTACACAATTGACCTTGGACCTTAAAGGATGTTTTTGGAACAACAGCTTTTAAGAACCTTACCAGATGTCTCAATGCTGTTTAGACATCTGGCAGAGTTGGCTTTGTTTTTGCATCTAGTCAAAACACCATCAGAAGAATTAACTGCCCCGCAGTTACTTATTTTTTGGCAATTAAGAAAAACTAGAAGAACCATTTATTAAATTAAAAGAACTGATTAGATGATTATGAGTTCCACAGAGTGAAGCGTGACTTTAGTGCTACGTGGTGGGGTCAAATTACAAACATTCGTGAGATTCCAAAAGACTGAAGCAGTTTGTCTGCATTTATCTTTTACTCATCTTTGACCTGTGATATTGCACATCTGGTCAATAAAAATTGGAAGATCACAGTGCTTCTTATGTTCACAGAAGGAGTAATTGATTTCTAGACATGTTGTCAACTAGTCCTTTCACATGTAATCACTGAAGGAGAGTTTGAGTAAAGAATCCATGAATTTAAAGGTCTCCTAGACAAACCAATCATTTTATCCTGTGCTAAAGTAAAAAGGGATTATTTACTTTACCAGGAATTTGAACTAATGGCTTTGCATTGCAACGTGGTAAAGTTGAGCAAAGTTCAAAAACCATTTGCCACACTGGCCTCATTAAAACGAACAAAGCTCTGGTAATGTTGATATTTACAAGGCCTTGGAGTTGCTCACAGCGTGAGGTTCCTGGGCTCCTCCTTTCTGTGTTTTCCGTGTGTCTGGCTTTGTGCCCGGTGTCTCCAAGCACTCCAGTTTCTACCACACTTTAAATTGTTCATAGGTACATATGTGGAGAGGATGAACTGCTAACCTTTGAATGTATCAGTGCTGTGATAAGAACAGAGTCCTTTCCAGTCTGTAACTCTGATCAGTGCAGAAAGAAAAATAAAGGCAAAAGCTCATTTATGTAGATGTCTGGTGAAGTACCAGCGCACAATTTCCCCTAAAAAAATGCAATGACATTTAAATGTGCTCCTGGTACAATTTTTAATCGTTTGTGGTACAATGCAACCCCTTTTTTGCTTTTAAAGGAATAATTTCACAACATTTTACGCTAGTTTTTATAGAAAGAAATACAGCAGCTGACGCAGGACCGAAGCCACTCATCTCTTCCTGCTGACCCTCTGGCTTGCCCCGCTTATAGTATACTCAGTAGTTACACTGATTCTATTGTCACTCAGCCAATATTGTACACAGACATAAACAAAGCACACTGTCCTATTGAGCTGAAGTTAATCTCCTGCAGGCCTCTGAACTCACAGTCACAGTTTCTCCTTTGTATGACTGAGTACCCATTTAGCCCCATGGAGACAATTTTACTGTCCTGTGAGTCCCTCATCACATGTTTGTTTTTTCACTATTAATCATTAAATGATCTAGAACAAGAGTGTACACAATGTTTTAGTAATAATGAATCCATTTAGGGACAGTTGTAACAGGAATTACTTACAGGAATAGAATAAGCACACGTTTCTGTACTTCTGTATTTTCTCTTTTCTGAAGGATATTGCATAATTAAGTCTTCCAATAAAACTTTTGTTACTAAATTCTGAAGCAACCCATGTAGAAAGAACTTTTTGGGATTTTTTCTGATACAAAAGGACCAAAAGAAGCTGCCGTCAGGAGGTAGGTTAAGTGGTGATGATCGAACCATACATGCATGGCCATATTTGATTTTATTTTAACTTGCCATGGTTTTGGTAAAGACCCTTGTTTAAATTTCATTCTGCCACATCTAAAGGCGATGACACAAGCAAACATTATTCATACAGACATTGTTTAACTTTAAAGGGTAACTATAGTTCATAATAACAGTTTACACAAATGACCTTTGTGGTTGTTTCATGAGGAGGACAGTCCTCTCAGATGATGACCCTACAGTTCCAATATGTGACCCCACAGTTTGCTGGTGCGACTGACATCTGTACACATAGTGTCTACCGGACTTTGCACGATCATTAGTCACAGCCAACACAGCATTAAACAATTTTAAGTTTCAGGAACACCTGAAAACTATTAACAAAAGAACACGATTAAAGCAAGGTGAATTCAAACTTATTATGTGATACTTTAAATGCTAAAATAAAACAATTCATCGCCTACAACATGGCCTAAACTAAGCATTTAAAATAGGTGGGGTATTTGCTGTGGGGAGTACAAAAGCATTATAGCCACCATGTGATTACATGTCGATTTGTACCACAACTTACTGCAACCCAAAAAGGGCAAAAATCTTTCAAGCGTTTCAAGTGACCACCATCTTTGAGGCCCATGTGTTGTATGTAAGGAGCAGTGAAGAAACCACAATTACTTACCACAGCATTTCCACTGGTTAGAAAAACAGAGAGAGAAAAACACACTAAAACAGACAGTTGCTTCATAACCTTAAAATAAAGTTCTCATTGTAATTAATTAAAAAAAGCAAAAAGTGAACAAAGAAACCTTATCTCACAGCAAACCCCCAACTAAATCAATTTCAAATGTATGTCAAGCAGCATGTGTGAAGTAAAACGCAGTTCTTCTTCTTTTTCTTGGTTTATTGGTGGTTGGCAACTAGGGTAGAGGTGCATTACCACTACCTACACTAGTGACAGCGTCTCTCCAAAAAGGTCTTCTGAGGTAAAATTAATCTTCAGTTCCTTTAGAGTTCCTAAAAAAAATTTCATTTCCTCATTGCCAGTGTGACACTTCTCAAATTAAAGCCAAATTCTCATTTAATGATGGTGCTTTTTTGAGACTGAAATATTGCAAATACAATTCCTCTTTTGTCCTCTATCAAGATGCTCTACTACAAAGGGAGTTCAGTATACCCAAGGTATCTTTCCATTATCTAGATTCACTTACCCTATCATTGGCAGTCGGGATAACATTCATAACATTTAGTTTAGTTTAGTTTAGTTTAGTACATCTCCTAAATGACTAAAATAATACCTGGACACTCCGATGAGGCACACAGTTCATGCTTTATTCAGTAGTTTCAATAAGGTATGGTGTAACAGCCTGCACCTATAAAAAGTATACTCCCAGAAGAGAGTCTATATCATACCTAACTCAGAACATAACCTGCTCAGGGTAGTTTTAGTTTTCAGTCTATCAGCTGCAGTTTTGCTGCTATTTAAGGATTTGACAGTAGAGAATGAATTTAAAAGGACAGTTTAAGATGGATTATCACATTTTACAACATATTCACAAATAAAACAAGAAAATGTAAAAGATAACATAAAAAATAAAACTGTATAAAAATAGTTTTCATTAGATATAATGATGCTTTGTGCTGCTGGGTACACATGCTGCAGGAACACAAAGTTCTCTTGCCACCCAATAAGGTAGCTGTACAAACTTGAAGTGGACCAATCAGATAGGGAGAAGTACAAACATACAGAATGTTTGGCAGCTAACAATCTCACATGTTAACTACATGTGAAGGAGGCAGACCGTGTCTAAGGCCAGCCACAGTTTTTGGAGCTGGCAGCTTGTTGACGTTCCCAGCATTCCCTGAAACTGGAACTGTGGAAGATTCTCTGAACTTCTGGGACGTACCAGAAGGAGGAGGGGTGGAAAAAGGGCGGGAGATCAGGGTTAGTGCGGTGGAGTGTTCTTACCACTGGACTTTATTTTTAGGACTACAAGAAGAAAGACTGGGAGAGCGAGAAATGCAAAGACAAGCTGCTTCAGTCACATTTTAGAAGAAAATTGACTTATCATCATGACCCCAAGAGTGTTTTTATCATAATCTGCTATATATTTATTTGTGCTGCATCACTTCTGCATTCAGCAGCCACACTTGTCTGAGTTTGCCCAGCAAATTAAAGAAGTAGCTTCTCCTTTAGTGTTCTTCAAATGAAAACCAAAAGCAAGCAAGCAAGAAAAAGCAAGAACACGTGGGAGAGAGGAAGACGATTACATGTCTGCACTGGGTTGGCAAAATGTGTGTTTTTTTTTGTTGTTCTGGCACTGAGTCAAAACTGTGTTTGACTGCAGACTCTGCAGAGCGGTTAATAACCAGCAAACATTATGAAATAACCAGTGAGAATGTTGTGTTTATCCACTTCTGCCACTCTGTGACTGCAATCAAAATGTGAAAAAGGGCCGCCCTCAAAGGTTAACTATTGCACCTAAAGTGTGGGTTTGCAGCCACGTTGACATTTAATGCAAAAAGCTGGAGTAATCTTTAAACTTGAGTTCGATTTTGACCACTCCTTACTGAATACGTTTGAACCGCCTGCAGGGCAGGTAGTAAAGACGTGCCTTTTACCAAGATGTTCCATTTACCGCAAATTCCCTGGTAACAAAATATTGTTACATTACTGATTATCAACAATAATGAGTTCATGAGGTTGCCAGTCTGTCACAGACCACTATTCACACTTAACTGGTGATGATTAATCGGTAATTTAGAATCACCAATGAACCTAACCCCTGTGGACTCTGGAAGAACATGCAAACTCCACACTGAAAGGCCTCAGCCAGGTGGAGGATTTGAACCCAGGAACCCAGTGCTAACCGCCATTTCACCATTCTGCCCAATAATGGACATTTAATAGGCTAATTGCGTTTATAACAAGTGATACTATAGTTAAACTGCAGCTCAATAAATGAAATTTCTGAGACCTTCTACTGTCTTTTATCATGTTCTATCCTTTATGTTCATAAATACATGTGGTTTGAACATGTCTCTTTTTCTTTTTTATTTAATCTTTGGATAAAAGCATGATACATTGCCTGCATCAGCTGACACTAGTATAGATCAAGATAACTTTTTCCCCACGTGCACACACACATGCACACACACCACAATCCATTTGAAGGGGACGTGTTTGGATGCTTATCCATCCTCTCCATATTTGGCGGCTTTTTGCAGTCACACACATTCCCCTGCTGCTCCTTCTCACCACGACTGGGACAGAACCCAAGAACCTGACGACCTCCCTACCCGCCCCTCCTTATCCTGCTTCAGCAGGTTCACTGGGTGATCTTCTGGGAATCAAAAGCACCAGCACTGTTTTTGGACAGCTGGGCAGCGGGAGTATTTCTTTCTCCCTCCAGGAAAAGTGACGAAGTGTTCACAGAGTGACACTGAGCCTGAACTGTGTTTGGCCGCACAGCCATTCTATATTTGTAAGGCTAAATGCCAGCCTGCTCTATATCATATACAACTTATGGAAAAAAATACAAAAAGAATGACCTTTCTCTAGAGTTTACTTTGGAGAAAGTTCCTGTCACAAAGCCAAAAACATGCACCTTTGTAAAATAAAAAAAACGTATTTCAGTGATCCACACGGCACTCTTTCACTCATGATCATGTGTTTAAGCAGAGGTGGCACCAACACTGCTGATTGGCCGGCTATACTGTAGCAACTGGCCCCACCTTCACTCATGCAGCTGTAGCATGCCTCATTCAGAGTCCTCTCCAAGAATAAATGTGCTACTATGTCATCAGAGAGAATATGATGTGTCCAATGCAGCTGAGTGGGTCAGGTCAGTGAAATCCTCCACTCGCTCTATTTCAGGCAGGAATCTGCTGGCAGGAGTTTGCTGCCTCGACACCCCGGAGACCAAAAAAAAAAAAAAGGCTTCGTCACAGATTCTACACCTGACTCTGCTCTCTAGATAGCCATCCATGCCTACTCCTCTACACTTACATACATAGCTTTGAAGGGCTGTACTGTTCGAGGCATTTGGAACAGTTCCAGATGTTTTTGACTGCTTTTTGAATTGTATTTATATATGAATGAAATATTACATATGGGTGCTGTCTTCCTTAAGCTCCTGTTGTCTAGCAGAGGCCAAGGAGTTGCGCAGTATCTTAGCTGTCACCAGGGACTACACTCTTCTAGACAGAAACTTCAGATGTTGTGTCTGGAAACTGCTGCAGCCAGTCGCCTAGTTTGAGGGTTACAGCTCCTAATGCTGTACCACTGGGACCACTTTGGACTTCCACATCTGCTCCAGTTGTTCCTTCAACCACTTACTTCTCAGTTTTCTCATTCTCTTTCTTTCTGATATTGCTGTCAACTGGGATCTCCACATCTATCAGTACTGCTCTCGTCTGCTTCTTGTCAAACACCGACATTTGCAGTTGGTTCGCCAGCAGCTGCTTATGTGTCTGGAACTGAAACTCTCAGAGGATATTAGCTCTTGTTGTTCTCGGCCACTTTAGGAGGTGTATGCCATCGGGACTTACAAACTTCTCATCCATAAGCAGCACAGATGTGGCAGACTCTCGGGGGAATCTTTGCACAGACAGTCCTGCCATTTTCACGTTCTTAGTCCTAGTCTATGTGTGTCTTGTTCCAGTAGCCCACCTCTTATTATGTATTTCTTGGTCCTCGACATCTGACCCAGTCCTTGGTTATGGCAAAAGGGATAGTTTCAAAATCAAAATCCTTTGGCATCCAGGGATTTATTTTAATATACTTTTTTTTTGAATGAGTCGCCCAGTTTTGGAGAAATGCAAGCCTACTGTAAAATATAATGGAACAACGTGCCACTTTCTGTGTGGTGCTCAATAAGCCAAGAAATGCATCTGAAAAAAAAGATATTAGAAAATATCTTGCAGAAATGATCATGGGCTTTTTTTCTTTCTAAATGACACTCAGTAACTGTGGCACCGTGTCACACTGTGGAAACAAACATCCAGCTACTTACAACGCAACTGTATTCAAACACTCAGCTGACCTGTAATGTTAGCTGCAGGCTTTTACGTCAAACTGCTACCAAAAAAGATTTTTTGTAGTAACTGAGTCATGATTTCTGGAAAGAGACGCTGCTGATGAGTTTTTAAAATGCATTTTTGGGCTTTTCCACTACTGTCGGTAGAATGCAGGCTATAGTCAATGTCTCTAAAACGGGGTGCGCCACAGTAATCTAGATGGATAAGGAGCACTAAAGGCCAGAGGAAAAATGCTCAAATTAACTCCTTTTAACTTCTCATAGAAATTTACTCAGTGGCAGCACTTGTTTGGGGCTTAACCAACATGTAACCAAAAGCACACCATGTTCCCTAGCCTTAATCAAACTCATTGAATTTAGGATTGGTCTGTGTCTCCTGTTATGTGTTCTGACCTTTCCTTCTTAAGGTCTCAGTATGTTTAAGTTCAGTTTTCACGGAGTACTTTGTTAAGTTGTTGAACGCGATTTTTATTTGATTCCGTGGTATTTATTGCAGGAAGCCTCACAGGTTGTAAACTCAAGCAGTCGGTCCTTCAGAGCTCTTTAAACACACACACAGACACACACAGTCAGTGCAGAGTCAGGCTGACACAGCTGACGTGGCGTCCACACAGCACGTGGAGGAATGTGTGGAGGGAGGTTAAGAAAAAAAAGGGCTGAGAGTTTTCAGTTGAAAGGATCTGAAGGGGGAGGGCCACATTTAAAGCGCTCTTTCTCACTGGCACACATTTTGAGCCCTTACACAGGCAAAAGCACTACAACCTAAAGCTCGTGTGACAACCCTGTGTTTGTATTTTTGAACGCTTATGTGAGTGACTGAATAGGTGGCTGCAGAAAGCTGATTGGCCAGCATGACAGCTGTGGTGTCAACAGCCAGCTTGTGGGCTTTTCTCTTTTTCTCTTTGCCCCCATCATGTAAGCAACACCTTTTGTGCAGCATACTATGTGCTTACTATGTGCGTCATAGTAAACATGAAAGTCAAAAGTCAAAGTGCATGAATTCAACACAGTAAGTTGTGCTTTTATAAGTTTTCAACTTGGAGACAAAAATGTAACTTCTTATTTTTTCAGCATCTCCCTTTAGGGGTCACCACAGCAGATCATCTGTCTCCATCTTTTCCTAGAACCTTCTTCTATTAGTTGATGATCCGCGTGTTTGATTCAGCAAAGACTTTACACTAGATGCTCACCTGATTCAACCCTCATCATTTTTCTGAGTTTTGGTCTGGAACTAGGAGCACACTGGCTTGTGGCCCCATGTGGGTGGATTGTTTAACATCTACAAAAAATCTCCACCACACTAGTGACATATTATTAGTATCAAACCTGAAGCTGCATCACCACCATCTTCCTACAAGCTCCAAATTGTTTGGAAGGGCGTGTTGCGGTCCAGTCTGACCACACTCCCACATTTTTAAACATGCGTACAACAAATCAGCCTGGTTCTTCTCTTTTGGTGTGTGGTAGGTGTATAGCTTTAAATAGTCAACTAATCATTATGAGTACCTCATCTGGGTACTTGTAGCGTAGTACATGTAGCTATGCTTGTTAACATGAACATGTAGGTACTCGAGTATGCGGTATGAGGCAATTCTAAATACCCTCATGGAAGTAGTCAGAGCTGCATATGGAATGTGTAGCATTTTGTTATCTCTTTTCTCCTGTTTTTGTATGTCAGGCTCTGTGGTTTTAAGCTTTGGTTTGACCTTGGAGGTATTTTAACATAGGCTGAATAAGCCACATGTCCATAAATCTCACAAATTCTGCTGGAAAAAAGACAAGTAATAAATACTTGCATTAGCTTTTAAAAGCTATGAAAAATGGAGTTTCACTTCCATATTGTGTAAAATGCACAAATGATTCACCTCTGGCTCCTTGAGAAAATATGCAATGAAGTTGCAAAGTTTTATTGTTGCTCAGGAGGCTCATGTTCCTCACACCCACAACCAGGACTACATTTACATATGCACTTATGAGCCTACAAACATCATGACATTCAGAGGTGTAAAATGGAAGAGAAAAACAATATTCATGGCCAGAGCCTGTACATTCCTATTGGGTTAAAGTAGCAAATAAAACATAATCTGCTTCACCATACAAACCAGTGAAAGCTGCTGAATAAGGTCTAATTTGCTCATGATACCTATGCGCTGGTTGGAGTGCTTTCACAGCATGAATCTGCCCCCCTGAGAAGAAGCTGCTGGAGCCACCATGTCTGCAGATTGCACAGGACAACAGGAGCAACATGTCAGGATCAAACTGCATGATAGGAGTCTGATAATGGCTTTAGTCCAACAGACAGTGTGTCAGAAGCATGAGCGAGCATAGACCATGACATTTATCCTCTGGAGACAAAGCTTGATGAAGATTAAAGCACTCCTTTTTTCTTTTTCACTACTCTCCCTAGTCAGAGTGTAGCCTACTCAATCAAAATCATTTGTAGTTGCCAGAAGATCGCAAAAAGCAGTTTGTAACAGCTAACAAGTTATATTATGTCACAATATGTCTAAAATGCCAAGTTTTAATGAATACATAGAAATCAAACTTTTTTTGTGCATGCCTACACCCATCATACTCATCACTAAATTTGAAGGTGGTAAAGAGTGATGACATCTCCAGTCAGCTCTGACTTTAATTGGAGGGGGAAACTGCCTGTAGGTCCCATAAGGTCTGTTTGACCACTGAAAAACAAGCATAAGAGGGTGATTTTGAGGTCAACTTGGAGCTTTTTTTTAACCTCCTGTAACCTGATCTTAGTGTGAAGCACTTTGTGATTTTTATCTGTAAAATGTGCTATATAAATAAATTTTACTTACTTACTTACATGCAAAGTGTCACTGCTGAATGGCAGGTTTTATTGCCACTGCTTAAACCCTGACTAACTGCTTTGCCTCTCCCCATCTTTGTGCTAAACTGAGATAGCTACTTGCTGAAGAAGTGTCAAATTTAGGGTCATGACAGTGGCACTGGTATTCATATTTCTTGTGAAATAGTAAAATGATATTGAATGGTAGGGTCACATGGTGTGTAAGAGGGAGAAAAAAAACTACAGGCTGGTTTTCTGTGGTTGCCAGTTTGTTTGTAATTGGTAAATCATTTGTTTTTGCAGCTTGTACTATTATCATTCAGGTCCGCCCACTTTCATCTGTCCTGCAGCTCTTCGTGCATTTCTTGATCACACGAGTCCAGACTCACCGGTTCACCTGTTCTCTGTAAAAATGTCTGAAATGTTTCAGTAGTCTTGTCATGTTACTATGATCCCAGATCCTTAAGTGTGTTAAAAACCAGAAAGAAAAAGTAAATCAATGTCAGAATTTTAATATTACATGTAAGACTATCTTAACACGAACTTGGCTTTTGCAGTGTGTGGATGTTGCAGCACACACCTCTAGTTATGGCTGTGGCATATCTTTAAATTATAAGTTGTTAGGGGTTTTTTTTATAGCTGACATTAACTGTGGGGATTTTTTAAGCCTCAAGGGTTCTTTAAAGTCATGAAACTCCTGCACAACCTCAGTTGCATTATTTCAAAGACACTTGATCTATTATTGCATTTTTTCCATCCATTTACACATGGTTTTATTGCACTAAAATATTTTCCAGTTGCATATCGGGAAAAATGTTTCCCCTCCTATGACTCTATCTGCAACAAACAAGTCCTCTTTGTTCTGTTTCAGCTTAGCAGCAACACCATTCAGCAGACCATGACTTTCTTAACTTGCTGAGAAACTACACCAGGAGTTTGTTATCTTAGCTGGCGTACATTTCTCCAGACATGTCTTTGATTAAATAGCTGTATTTTTCAGTCATTCTCCAAGCTAGCGCTAAAGGTCCTTCTTCATTACAGACACCAGCACACTTGCACTCTGACCCAGGTTGTTTTTTCATCATGAAAAGAACAGCCCTTTCGTATGCTGTAGCTGGAAGATGGGCATCTGCAGCATGAATCTTTTACCAAATCAGGCTAGCATAGCGTGCATAAACAGTAGTAAAACTTTAGAACTTATAATTTGTACAACCACTCTTTGCATTTGTTACTCCCTTATTAAGGTTTATGCAGAGCACCGACCAGGATCTACTCATGCAGCAGTGTTTTAAAGTGCAAAAAAGAATCTTATGCTGTACTCCAGGTATTGTTAGCAATACCAATGGCTAGGAAGCAACACACCGACAACCTAGCAAGACATTTTCAACCTACTGATTCTGGAATATGGTCATAAGTGGGACATCATTCCCAGCCTTAACACTCAAGATGTAGCATAAAGGTTCCCCTCTTTGGCTGTTTGCTTCACCTGGCATATTTAAATGGATTTGAGCAGAGGCAAAATAAGGTTTTCTGGACATAGACAAGACTTATGACCCTAAACTTAATAGGGTGTTGTATGTATGTAAAGTGCAGTGCTGGACGATGGGTGGCACGGTGGTCAGCACTGTTGATTCACAGTAGAAAACTATGAAACTCTGAGGCCTTCTCTGTGGGAGTCTCTATGCTCTCATTGTGGCTGTGTGGGTTTAGTTCCTCAATCCAAAGACATGCACCTTAGGTTGCATAGCAATTCCAAATTGGCCGTGGCTACAAGTTAGATGTAGTGCATAGAATAACTAAATGTATTGGTAAATTCCAGTCCATTTCCATAAAGTCAAGTTTATTTTTGATGGAATGTTTGAGACCAGGAACACGCTGTTTACTTTACATGGAACCTCGTGCATTTTTTGGTGCCCATATTATCAGGTTAGGGAAGCCACAAGGTCTGCATGACTGGGTCTCACCATAAATATAAAGTAAAACACCTGGTAAGTTATTTAACCATGTATGTTATTAGATCAGAATCAGGACTGTCTGTGGATACCACACGTTTGAGCCACAGCAGTTCAGTGAGGTGGCCTGCCACGCACAGTTTAAAGGGTACAAACCCTGCTTATAAGGTTTCACATTTTCTGATGAGTTTAAAAGACCACACCTCCCAGTGCAGCATCTTTGAGTTCAGCAGATTCTGTAGTTCTGCTGGCTTCATCATACTGTGACCTTCAGCTTTTTCATTTGAATATCCCAGTCTGTAGTCTGAGCTGTGGTGGGAACATTTTGCTGATTTGAATCACTTAATTCAGTTTAAAGCTCTGTAGCTGTTGTGTCTCATTGTAATGGATTAGCCTATACAATGTGCACAAAGGTAATTGCTCTCATACTGACTTTTTAAATAGGCTTTTAATGAGTAAATAAAGCACAGTGACTCACAGATGAACATGGTCCTTTATAAGTCACCATTGAGGGAAGCTCACTGGTGATTCATTTCAGTCAGCTGAACAAAGACAAAAGACACAAATCCATCCACAAATGCAGTCCAGATGCAGTGGAGTGTTTTTAACAAACACGTGTTTGGAAATGTAAAAAACAAAAACAAATAAACCAGCGAGGATTGTGATGAGGTAATGGAGATCAGGTGTGGTGAATCACATTAACTGATTCACCTCCTGTTTGGAGGAGGTGGGCGGACTGAGGGAATCCAGAAAGGCAGGGAATGTCGGAAAAACAGGGAGGGACCCTGATGCATTAGCATTTTAACAATTTTGGGAAGACGGTGCATGATATAAAGTGGCGCACAATACGGTTTCAGGTGCAATTCATAACAGAATGTTGTAATGAAAAGATGATTGTCCTAGGAGTACAATACGTCATTTACTGAGTACTTTAGAGCTGTGCTCATCACTTTCAAGTAGCACCAACAGGAAACCTACACCCCCACCTTCAAGACAAGTGATAATTTTATATCCCACTTGTCTTGGTGCCTGTGCTGTGAGGGAAGCTCAGTATAGCCAGGATATCATTTCCTTATTTGGTTTTTCTTACATTACCTTATCAACTCAATAAATCAACTTGTGGTCTCCCAGTGCATGCTCTTTCCCAGTGCACGTTTGCGCAGAAAATGCAAAGAGGTTTCACAGTGCAAATGAATAATACTGGATTAAAGTTGGTGAGCTTTAGACACTGTGGTCAGTAGGACTGGAAAGATAGCAAAATGTCAGCTATAAAAGTGTAGAGCTAGGGATGTCCTGTTGAATTATATTACTATTTAAGGCCTAACATGGCTTTAGAGTTGCCATAAGACTGTATGCTGTATGCTATCAGCACACGCTTGATTTTGGACATGTTTACTGATGCCACGTTAGTATAACAAACCCAAAGTATTAACAAAGAACAACTAATTAATTGTAAAGTGTTTTATCCTAATGTCATTTCATCCAAAATTGTGAAATTACAAGAAAGGGCCTCAAAATCTGACTTTTTGCTGGGTTGACTGAATGGAATATTAGCTTAATATTACATTACGGCATGTAGTTGTCTGGCCTGTTTAAGCAATGTTATCCACTCTGAGTGTTAGCTAGTATGATAAAATGACTAAATTAACAACAATCAGAGAAATAGCTATTTTTTTGTGATATATGGCTATAAATATAGAGTCAGAGAGAATATCTGAAAAAGTCTATAAAAGAATGTTTTTGGGCTTTTCTGTTGAATGTTAGCCTCTGTATTATGTCACAGGTCAGCTGATGGCCAAAGCAGACGGGAGATGGACTCAAATGAGACTGAAACCATGTAAGTTTAAAATACGCAACCAACTCTGAATGTGTGCTATCATACTGACCATGTATTACTATAGTAGAATATAATGATTGCACAAATTCATAGTCACTAATGACACTTGTCACTAGTGCTGGGAGATGCTGCAAATTTTGGTATAGATCTGATACCAAGTAAATTAAGAACAGTATTGCCAATACCGATACCGATACTTTTAACCTAAGGGAGCTTGTGTAGAGGAGAGGAGTCTGTCTTGATGTATTCTGTCATTTAAATCTGCCATAGGCTATAAAGAATTAACGTGATGATATTTCTTCATTTTAAAAAAAAAGATAAAAATGTATTTAACACAGTTCAGTGGGATACAGTGGGGTTAGGTTAATTGGGGATTCGAAATTGTCTGTAGATGTGAATGTGAGTGAAACTGACTGGCTGTCTCTCTGTGTTAGACCTGCCACAGACTGGCGACCTGTCATCGTGGAATTGCAAAAGAGAATGATGGACAGTGGGATACATACTGGACTTTGAGGATAGAAACAAAGTATCGATTCACTTGCGGTAGTATTGATCCGATACTGATACCAGTGTTGGTATCGATACAATCGATATTTGGATTGATCTGCCCACCTCTACTCATCACGTTTTGTTTAACAACAACAACAACAACAACTAATAATTTCCATAATTTAAGTTGAACAATAAAAAACCCCTGTAAATGCATTATGAGATAATGCATTTACAGGTGCCTACACAGGTGTGTCCAACATTTTCTGCCTTTTCTCTCTCCTAACACTTCTCAACACCACAGGATCCACAGGAGGATTTAGTGGAGGCTGAAGACTCTCTACAGTAAGACAGTATGCTGACCTTGGGTTTTTCAAGTATTACCCGCTTATTATTTGTGTTGTTTCACACAAATGTGTGAAGTGTGAATATTTCATGTTTAAAGTATTACCAGAGAAATGTATTTCCTTTTGAAACACTTATCCTCATGCTAGTCCTCTTAATTATTTTGCTGCCAGTTGACATCACTGATTGTCACCTCTCAGTCTCCTTCTGACCTATCAGAAAGTCTTACATTTAAAAGTTGATTTAATTTCTCAATTACAAAATGAATCTCACACATCCTGTACATCACCTACTCTGGAGCAGGTTAGTTTTGCAGCAGAAGTTGCCCTTGTAGTGTACAGTCTACTCTGGTAAGCACCAAATCCATTTGTTAAGTGAGAAAACCCAGTGTTAAACCTGAAGTAACCCCTCCAAGCCCCTAATCCTGTTTCGAAGTACAAAACTCTGTTTTGGCTGCTTACACTAATATTTCTCAAAAAGCTGAAATGTGACCTGGAAACATCCCAGTGTGTAACAGAGGGTGTGTAACTGATTTAACAATAACAGTTTTGTCAGCAGTCTGACCACAGCCAGCCAGACATGTGCAGACTGAATCCATGCTATTTAAAGAACACTGAATGTAGAACTTCGTAATTATGATTATTATTGTTTGAAACATGTATGTTTTGGAAAAACCCGAAGTTCCTCCTCAGAATAGTTGATGGTAGACTGACTCATTAGACAGCTGTCTGTTGCCTTCAGTTCCTCCTTAACAAAAGAAAAAAAATAAATAAAATGAAAAAGAGGGATATTAAGAGTCAGGACTGACTCCTAATTCCTCAAGTTTAAATATAAAACAGCTTGTTAGGATATCATGAAGTGAAACTCAGACAAAGCAGTCTGAGATATGTTTCACTTGGGTTTTTTTTTTTTTCTCATCAGAGAATTAAGCAAACCAGCAAAAAATAATAATACTTTGTTTTTAATTAAATAACACCAGTTCTCAACAGCAGTCACTGCAAATGTGTTATATTGTAAGTTTATACCACACAATATTAGTATCAGAACCCTACTGACTACATGATCCTCTATGAGCAAAAACCTGGCAAAGGTGGGGAGAAAAAACTCCTTTTAAACAGGAAGAGATCACCAGCATACCCAGGCTCAGACAGAGGCAGCCATCTGTTGTGACTGGTTGGAGCTTGAAAGACTATGAACAACATCCAAGTCAAAATCCAAACTACGAGAGCAGAAATAAGAGGTGCACGCAAAAAGTCTTGGGTAAATGCATGGGGTGAGACAAAGAGGGAATTGAGAAGAAGTGTTAAGGGCTTCATGGGAAGACCTGCAGTCAGAGCACATATCTGATTATGGATGTGACAGTTTTGACAACAGGAACTCAAACTCAGAATAGGAGCTGGTTTAACAGGAGACGGGCCTGAAAACTAAAAGCTCCATCTCCCATTGTGCTTATAGAAACCAGAACTATATGTATGGAAAATGATTTTCAGCTCAATTCTGGATTTGACAGGGAGCCACTGAGGAGCAGTTAATAAAGGGGAAATGTTCATGTCTTTCTGGTTCTTGTTAGTGCTCTCTGTTTTTTGGATCTACTGAAGGTTTTCCAAAGAGAACAACAAAAAATGACAGTACTGTAGACATATGTCTGTGAAGGTTCTCAGTCATCCAGGTCATCGTAGTCAAAGGAGCTTGCAAAGAAAACCGTCTGGACTTCTTTAAGTTACATGAAGACGTTTCACCTCTCATCCGAGAAGCTTCTTCAGTTCTAAGGTCAAATTTGACCTTAGAACTGAAGAGGCTTCTTCAGTTCTAAGGTTCTAACGTCTGGACTTCTTTAAGTCCAGACGCTTTTCTTTGCAAGCTCCTTTGAGTACTGTAGACAGTATCATTTGTCAGTAACGACATACTAATTATTTTAACAATACATCGAAGACTAAATCTAAGATAACTGTTTAATGTGTGAGTTAAAGGACGTATCCTGATCAACACACTGACTCCAAGGTTCCTCACAATGGTGCTGGAGGCCAGTTCAATGCCTATTAAAGTATATTTCTGAGATTTTGGGAGCAAATGCAATGACTTCATTTTGCTTTGTCTAAGTCTAAGCATTGGTATGCCATCATCTTGAACCAAGTGTTGCAGAATAAGCACTATGTTATAATAACTTCACAAACTATAGAAACAGATATAATGTTTAACTTGTCTTAAACCAAATATCCACTTATACAACTCACAGGAGAAACACTGTTAATTCAGGGAAGGGAAGGTGCACAGATGCATACTATTACGGTGGTCAGGATATAGTACTAAAATGAAAGCACAGTACATAAATGATAGTCTATACAATGGTACAGAAGGGATTTGTAGATATGTTGTAGAAATGAACAGCACGTTTTATATTTACAGCACATTTTATAGATTGTTTGGCCCCACTGGATATTTGACTGGTGCTCTTTTAATATCACCATGTAGCATCTTTGTCTTAAGCAATGCTTAGAAAGCAGAAATCAGGAAATGATCAATTTTTTAAATTTTATTTAACAATATCATGACATTTTCATTACTGTATAGTGGGATTGGGGTGAGTTATTCATATGAGTCAACATGTTAACTTACACACTTTCCTGCACTTAATTCTTTATCAATACCTAGTTGACCAATAACCAAATTCATATACCATAGTAGTTTATAAAAATCAACAATGTGAAAAGTGACATGCTATAAACAGTTTGAAAATCTATAACACTGAACATTTATTTGGTATTTACTCATGTTAAAGTAATGACTTTTTTAACTACCCACAGGAATGTTGGAAATCAGGATGTTTTTTTTCCATAAGCTGAAAAGCCCAGAACAACCTCAGCGTGAGTCATTACAGATCAGAGGCACAGTAATGCCTGAAAAATTAAGAATAAAATGATGGTCAGCTTTTTTTTTTTGGTGCTATTTGGTGCATGTTTGATATTTTCCTTTTCGTTGTGGGGAGAAATGAACCAGCTTCGTACGACAACCATGAGTCAATGAAGCTGTCTGTTCATCAAGGGAAGTATGGTCATTTTTAAAACTGTCTGCATCTAGCTGGCAGAGGAAATCGGTAAAGGAAGTTCATCAGTCATCTTGTCCAAAATCCCTTTGGTCCACTTTGTCGCCTGTTACCCTGTGTGATTGCTGTTGAGACTGGACAAAAGTGACAGGATACCCAAAGGAGGAAAGGTCCTCCTGTCCATCTAACGTTCACACCAATTACCCGTTGCACCCTTTGTTTGGCTGCGTTAGATGCATATCGTGTTTTTTTATCTAGAACATTGTCTTTTATGAACACTGGCAAGAGGACTTTCCTGAACTTTCAGGAAAGGGGAAGTTTGTGTACAATAATTTTGTTTCTTATTCACTAAAACAAACAAATAGCCAGTGAAAAATGAAAGAAAGCTAAACAATAAAACCCCAACAATCAGACGACCCTCTGTTAGCAAGTACTTGGTGACAATATAATGGAAAACTCCCTTTTAACAGAATAAAAACCTTCAGCAGAACCAACATCAGGGAGGGGCAGCCAAGACACACTGTGGGAGAGAGCTAGAGATTAATAGTAACTAATAATAATTAAATGCAAAATGGTTTCTAAACACAAGTAAAAAATGCATCACTGGAAGCTTCCAGTCTGGCCTATTTTAGCGCAAGGTTCAGCATCAGCTGATCCAGCCCAAACTATTTGCTTCATCTAAAAGGAAAGTTTTAAGCCTAAAGGTTCCACAGAAGAGAGGAGTCAAAGATGAAGGCTCTGCCTCCTAATCTACAACTATTCATTCATATCTCATGTTGTTGAGCTAATGAGCCAAATTACAGGAGACCACATTATGACAATCCAGAGGACCACAGAAGTAAGTTCACTATGCAACACCATTGCTTTGTACTTGGAAGTTACTTTTGACATTGCAATCTTGCATCTACATTTAGTGTAAACAGAAGGAAAGATTCATGCCAGATTACACTAAAATACAGACTCACATCCTTATTGAGGATCACATCTTTTAATAGCAAAAATAAATGAGAGTAACTAACAGGGCTGGAATAATCCAGAGAATGTTCCACCTTTAGTTAATAAATAATTAGGTCCAATAGGTATTTTAATGCAAAACAGCCTGCTGTCGAGAAAAATACATTTTCATGGGCTCCAGCCTGGCAGTCCTCATAGCTGATGCCACACAGGCAGTTAATGGTTCAGCCAAATAAAACAAATACCAAATATACCAAATATAACAACTAATATAACAAAAAAAAAAAAAAAAAAAAAAAGGTACAGATGCTGTAAAACATAAAACTACAGTTTTTATTACATTTTTATTTTAAAACGTACATCTGTATGACGTGTTAGTACTTGTAAGTTATCTGGTTATGCATCTCACAAAAAATAGAAGATGTTTATATTGTCCAGGTTATACAGAAAAGTAAATGCAGGTAAAACTGGACAGTTTTACTGTGGTGCACAGTTTACAGTGATGGGCGTTGCACTGTGGTGATGTTTTGGGGTAATTTTCTGGTCACACCTCCAGTGCCTTTTTAGCTTCATTTAGCACATTTAGGACATCAGCAGGTAGTTTTATTTCAGTGAACAACAATGCTGTAACAGTACCAGTGCTTTTTGTATTCTGGGAAGTTAATAGAAAGCCAAACTTAAAGCTTGTTGTGTTCTACAATAGTTTTCAAACACCCAGTGTAAACCTGGCTGAATTGCCTGAAAGGAGGTTTTTTTTAAAATTGTCTGTTAAATGCTCTGACTGTTGTTCAACAACATTAAATGACTGTATTTAAATTGTTAGGTGTATCCTAGACATGCTAAGAAATATTCAATTTGCAGCTCAGTTTTAGCCTTAATGTCTAGACACTTGTGAATCACCAAATCAGTGCTTTGCGCTGAGGGAATTCACCACCTGCTGAAGCAAGTAGATGCGGTTTATATTGAATGTGTAGTAACTTGGCAATTGTGTAATAAGAGATAATCCCACCTGTTATAGATTATTTGTAATTCATCAGATTTTTCTTTTCTGTGTAACAAACTGAGCTCTGCTCTGTCCATTTTCATTCCTGGTTTCCAGACAGAACATCTGGTCCCCAGAACTACTGACTACGCCTTTCATTTTTCTACCAACAAACCACTGTGAGAGGTTTTTCCTGTGTGTGTGTGTGTGTGTGTGTGTGTGTGAGTGAGAGAGAGAGAGTGCGCGCGCGTGCGCGCGCGCGCATCCCAAATCCCAAAGCTAACATCCGAAGCTAGTAGATCCCAGCTGATAGTTCAGCGGTTCGCTCTGATGGCATCACAATCCAGAGACAGGAAGTCGGTGGATGAGTATGTGGAAACACACAAACACACACACAGCTGACAAAGAGAGAAAGTATGGACTTGATGTGCTTTTAAACCTCAAAGAATCACTGGTGTTCATCAGTTTTGATGGTTTTATGTCATTCAAAGCTTTATACTAAAACACAGACACAAGAAAGAAAAAAAAGACACTTACAGCCCTGCTGTTGTATTTAATCTAAGAGTACAAGCTGTACCGTAGTAACAAAAATATAACCATAAGGAATTGTACCAATTTAACAGCTCTACACCACGTTTGGCATGTTTGGCTTTTCATAACCTACAATTACCAGCTGAACTGGCACATGGGAGGACTTTGCTCTCAGGGCTTTCTGCCTGTCAGACTTAAGAGATTTTTAATAGTGCTGAATGTGTCCATTCAAACTCAAACCAAGATAATTTTTCTGAATCAAATCAAGTATTTTGATGCCTAACCCTAACTGTGACGGAAAACTTTATTCTTCTAATAGCAATAAAGGTTGCTATTGATTTCACTGAAGCTTGTTGCCCAGAGATTGAATTCTGGAAACTATTGTGATTCCTTTAATGCCATCATTGGGTCAAAATTAAAATTTATTAGCTTTTATGACCAAATACCTATGAAAATGATTAAAATCAGATGTATTTTTTAGTGTTTAGCTCAAACAAGAAGGAGATTGCATATTATATAAGATAGTACAGCACTTGAACAGTTTGTTTAGCATTTTGTAATTTATTTTATTTCCTTGATCCCAGTAAAATGAGCTATCCATACATTACCCAGCACAAAAAAAATATTTAAAACTACTGTCACAATTAGGAAATATGTGCGCTGCACTGTGCAAATGTTCGTGAACCAAAATGAATCTGGATTAAGAAGGTAGTGCAGTCTGCATCGTATCTACCTACCTGTCACACCCCCATTTCACAACATGAGGAAACAGCTTTACCTGGAGGTGAATTGGAGAAAGTGGTGAAGGTGTTTTGAGAAAGAAACCTGCAGCACTACGCCAAATAAAGCAGGACAAAATCTCTTTTTTTTGTCACAGTACAATATGAGCCACACTCCACTTTTCCAGATTTTACTGGAAATGTGTTCTTGTAATAGCTTATAAAAAGCACTACATGTACATGGAAGTGTTGAAGTATAGTGACCACAGCACACAAACTATTCCAGGAATTTTGTCCACTTTATCACTGATGCAGTCAAACTTGATAATCACAGTCTAAAGATCACAGGCAAACCTCCCCGAAGAGGGAGGAAGAAGAAAATCTAAGGGTAAGCGAGAGCAGAAGTGGGAGATGTTCTACAGTAACATTTAATCTTATCTCATTTGTTTATAAAGTCGTTCCAGTGCATGCGTCAGTTTTCTGGAAGCTGCAAGGATGGGAAATGGGAAGGCAGAAAAAAGAGAAAACTATTCCTTTTCATTCCACACAGGGTGGGAGACATAATGGTTTAATGGAAGTGAAGTAATGAGATCATTTCTAGAATAACAGCGACTGAGAACAGTTTTCCTTTTTTTCCTTTTTTTTCTTTTCTTTTTTAAACAAAACAATCAGACTCTGTTTCAACCAATTTCTTTGTTTCTATTCTTTACTCCCTTGACTGTTACAAAACATTCTGTACAATTCCAGATCTGGGAAATTTTTCCTGAATCGTATCTGAGGTGTTTTCAATAATCCGAGGGCTAAAGGAAATGAAAATGTTACCTGGTGGGCTGGTGTGTTTGCTGTGTGGACCCAAAAGTAGACACAAGAGAGAGGTAAAGAGGGAAATGGAAACACCTGGGGAAACACAGCTGATAAAAATCAACATGATGCCAGAGGGGAAGCAAAACTAAACACACTGAACATGGAAACACAAGACTTTCAAAATAAAGCAGGAAACACAAAGAGAAGTAAAACGGGACACACATAGGAAGGGGGAAACGGGCAACACCAAAATAATAAACAAAACAAAGCTAAACTGATTAAATAATAACTGAATAAAGACAGTATGACCTCCTTAACTTACTCAAAAACAGGAGAAAACGGGTGATTAAAAGAAACGGCAGCTCATTCCTACCCACTCCACTTCCTCAACTGTCACCAAGTGACCGCAGCCAGCGGCTGCCACAGGTGTACTGCTTGGACGTTGGGAGAAACACAAGAACCTCTCTCGCCGCAGCGCTCCAGCCTCCATTTAATGGGCGGGTCCTCCAGCTGGAACCAGTCACTCCTGAGCTTGATTGCACAAAACAAAGACATACAATGCAGGTTCGTAACATGGGCATACATGGCATGGCTCTGGCCTGGGAGCTCCTTGTCATTGTATGTTTATATGTGGGAAGCTGGAAGTGGTGAAGGCAGCAGGAAGTGCCAATCAGGCCTCACTGACAACAGATCATACTTTAATTAGGTATAATGAAAGGGTGAGCTGGGGTAGAAGTGGGTTGCAAAGCATCTTGCAGATGCACAGCAGCTGTAGGCAGGCTAAAGCTGCTTTCTTTCTTTCTTTCTTTGTTTCCAATACCACAATAAGGCCATGCTGCTTGAAATATCTTAACCCTGCAATGTCAAGTGTGTCATATTTTATACATGTGGTTTCTAGACCTGTACATTATAATTTTCCATTAAAAAAACCTGAATAAATTGCACAATATATTGTTATGCAATACACAAAACAGCCAGTTTTAGCAAAAAATATGTAAATAAAACCTCCATGCATCCATCCATCTATCCAGGGTCATGAGGGGGCTGGAGCTTTTTCCAGCAACTACAGTGTGAGAGAAGGGGTACATTATGGTTCAGGCTTTACAGGGTTAAAGTTAGATTTCTTCTTTTTCTCATCTTTGCTGCTTAATCCCACAGACAGAAAACTAGCAGAAAAGGTTTCAATTTTTAATCAGTTCCAGCCTCTACAGTTTGAGCGCAGCACACATCTGGCATTTCCAAAGCCACAAAATACCCTAAACACACGCAAACTCTGTCTGACCTTTTGTCTCTGTGTGTGAAGATGAGCAAAAGTCGATAATGATAATTTAAGGTTATCATAAAATGTGTCTGTGTGCTTGTGCGAGTGTGTGTGTGTGTGCGAGGGGTTTACAGCATGTGAATTCACAGCCACAGAAGGGTGTGTGCTGAAGGGTGGGACACCGTATGAGGTACTGTGCGCGTAGGTGTTTAATTAAGAAGATTTGTTGTAATCTGTTCTCAGACTTCACAAATAATAAATCACACATGAGCAAGAAAGACGAGTTGGGTAAGAGTTAGTTTGTTCCCTCAGTGGAAATGCTGTTATAGCACTTACTGCCAGCAAGTGGAGACCTCAAGTGACTTCATCCACACTGAAAAAGTATGTGAAAAAGTGCACAGATGAATACAAACGTTTCTACAGTATCATAACAGCCTATTTGGCCTGTTTAATTTCAGTATTGGGACATAAATGAGTTTGCAGGAAACTCATAACATTACCCAACACATTAGAGTGTATGAAAATTTCACTCTTTCCTCATGAGATCCAGACAGATGTAGGATATATGCCAGATCTGTCATTTCAACTCAAATTGCAGATGAGATGCAGATGAGGAGTTGCAGTGTGAAAACGGCCGAGCTCAACCCTTCAACTGCACTGAAAAAAATGGCAATACCATGCACACATGGTAAATTTTTTGTTTGTTTGTTTTTTGGGGGAAAATTGCAAAAATAAACAGCTACATTAATACATATTTTAAAAGGTCATGTGATTGTCTTAGATTATCTCTGAGCTGGCAGGATTATTCTGAAAGTTACTGACAAAGTGATTCAGAGCCACATGTGGATGCAGGACTTGAGATGAAATGAGATTTTTAATCTCAATGAGATTTTGTACCTGGATAAATAAAGGACTAATAAAAACAACCTGCCAAAGGAGCATTCTCCAAAAGTCTGAATCTCTGCTGTAGGGACGGAGCCCACTTTTTCAAAGATATTCCCGCATTTGGTGTTTTGATGATGCTGGTCTGGATGCTTAAATAGGGCACGCCTACTCGAACAATTTAGTAATCCCTTGTGTCTGGTGGATCGGGCTTTTGAATTCATGGAAGAGACCACTCCTGCCAGGATAGAAATGTTTCATCATCGGATAGAGGGGATTATTTTATGAAGAGTTCAGATGACTTAAAGTAAATCACAGATGCAATGGGCCATCACAGTGTTAAAGCACAACAAAAAGTGACCAAAGGTTAATCTTTTCAATAAAAAAAAATTATGACTGCGGGTCATCTGACAACATCTGACCAGTGGTAAATAACCTGGCACTTAAATATCACCTTTTTACTAAAAATCTCATTCACAGAATTACACACAGATTAGCAGACAACCTGCTCTACTACCTGACCCACAGCCAAAACCCGCAAATCACCCACTATAAAAACAAGCTGAACCCCAGGCCAGCCATAAACTCAACCTAACATAATACATCAAAGCCTGAAAACAATCCCTAAACTTATCTTGATTTTACATCCACGGTGCCACCAGCTGTAAGTGCTCTTAAGCTGCTGACATTTCGCAACTGCACCAGGAGCTGTAGTCAAACCTGACCTCTGAACCCTCTTCAGAAACCAGTCTGACTTGACAGCAGCACTTAATGCAGTGTTAAAAGGTTGTGCTCATTTCAAGCATTTTTTTACACCAGTGTAGGACTTTCCACGCCCAAAAGTCTGAGAGGATCCACTTGGGCATAATGTGATGTCAGTTTAACCATCAGGGCAAATGTTGGGCTCAAATGCGCCCTCTAATTCATTAATTTATTCTGACACATGCAGATACTACATTACAAGGGCACCAATAACACATGCGAAGTCCAGGCAGACATCAGTGAAACAAACAGCTACTTTTCAGTATAATCCAGGGAGCAGAGATCAGGACAATTCAGCCTGAAAACACAAACAACAACGCCTTAAACCTAAGACCTTTCAGGTGTCACATCGTCCCTCAATTTAAACCCAAAGATGGCCTCAGGTTGATGTCTCGACCGCCCAAGACAGAAAGCAGGTAAACCAGAATAGTAAATATTGTAAGATAACATCCTCCATCCATTCTCTTCTGATTATCCGATTCACGGTCGCGGGGGACCATATTGTTCTAAGTATACAGCTCTCGGCTGTCTGGATCAAGTTGGCCCTAAAAATACTATTAAACACATAATACTTCAAACTGTTAAGCACTAAGCAAGTCTTTTAAGGCTGCAGTGTTGTGTTTGTCATAGAAAACTTGAAAAAAATCATTTTAAAAACTCTGCAATTTAAAATAAGATCATCAGTTCATTAAAAACAGTTGAGTTAATTAAGAAACTGCTTTAAATGTTCACAGATCTTCACCAAAAACACAGTCATGGGTAGAAATCTCTTACAACCACATCGGGATGGGAAATGACCCCACATAAAGTCACGACCCAACAGCTGAGGCAGGGCTTTATGAACTTGAATATGCACTTTTGTTTCCTCTGGGGCTCATTAGGTACATGCGACTGAGTTCACATCACTCACAGAGCACTATGACCCAGACACAGTTATATTTCCAGTATCCAACTACTGTCTGTGGACTGTAACACTGAACTGCTCAGCCTTGCGTGGCTCTGACACACTCTCACACACACACACAGGAAGTTACTCAAGCAAGCTGTAATTTCATTCAGATGCTCCATCGCTCTGTGTGTGTGTGTGTGTGTGTGTGTGTGGACAGTTGAAACAAGTGGACTGGTTGAAGTATATAGTCGCCATCTAGTGGCTGATGTAACTACTGCCGATTAAGAAATAAGAAGGAAAGTATTTAATACTTTATTATGTAAAGATGGAAAAATAATAATTCAGCAGGACAATTAAAGTCACAAATCCCAGCTCTGCTATGATAAAGGCAAGCCAAATATAAGATGCTCAAATCTCAGGAGTAGTAATTTAGTGCTTTAGCACTGTGTGTCTTGAGCATCTTCCAGGCTTTTGCCTTACTTTGGGGTCAAAATGTTATAATTAAGAAAAAAATGTTAAAAAAAAAACCCAAATAAAACAAAACAAATTAATGTATAAAGGCCAAAAATAAATAAGGAGGCCAGTCTATGTACAAGCAAAGCATACCCACCAAAAGTTCAGGCTTCAGCTCTAAGGACTCGGTTTCAGATATTTAGTTCTGCTCATCTCCCTGTATGATGTCTTTGACAGCCAATTAGTTGAAAGCCAGATTAAAGGGAGAGGGAGGTAAAACAGCTTGTTTCAGAGGACAATCTGAGAAAATGCACCACAGATGGTATGAAAGATGGATGTAGCTCCATCACCTACTGGTTTCACAGGTTCTGGTTTGAATCCTTTGAAATTTTTTGCATGCCCAATCTCTGAGTCCTTGCAGCCTGTCATAGGGCTAATGCAGGGATTCAGAGATTTTCAATTGGACATGCAAACAGTTTGATGCGACAAATCATTAGCCATTGAGTGTTTCATAGCACAGATAATCCTCCATTTTTTAAACATAGTATGACAAAAATTTATATAACAGGCTTAATTTCTCATTCGGGATGAGTTCAAATGAGTAACTGAGCCCATAAACAAACAGAGGTCAAGATAAGATCCACTTTCCCATAGACTTCTATAAGACAGGAAGTCTTTTTGGAACCACAGCTATCACCATCAGGTGGCTTTCAGATAGGATGCAAGTTTTAGACACTTCAGCACTGGTTTAATTTTTCGGACATGGAGGCTGTGCCCATGTTTGTCTTTAGGATCTCCACACAAGAACACCAAGGCATAAGATAAATAAGGATTATTTTGAACTGTTGACCATGTAAAGCTAATCTAGAGTCCAAGAACCAAACCATGGAGCTGGAAATAAGTATAATAGCTCCCTATGAAAGATCCAAACTCTGCTTCTGGTTTGATTTGATTAATTGTACAGATTGTACTAAGATTACATTACAATATTAAAACCAGCACAGTGATGCAGTGTTGGCACCGTCCCCTCTCTCTAGGCTTTCCGGCGTCCTCCGCGCATGTTAGATCTAAATTGGCTGTGGACGTGGGGGTGTGTAGTATAGGGAGTACCCTGCCTCTAGCATCAACTCTATCCCTCCACTCCCTTCAGTTGGATAAGAGGTTAGGAAAACGGATGGATGGAATAAAAAAAAAAAAAACAACAACAACAACCCACACACAGTGGAAGCTGGTGTATTCAACATTTATTGTCTGTCATTTTAAAAACTGTTTGAGGACAATCAAAATATAAATACATTTCTCTCTGTCACTCTCCCTCTCTCTCACATACACACACAAACACACACACGACCCCTGCCCCTGATTATGATGTTAAAAGGTGCAACAAAACAACCATCAACAACTGAGAACAACCGGGATCTTTCAAAATCAACCAGATTTCAGAAGCTTTTACACACAGAGAGATCCTTAGAGTATACAGTCATAACAAGCAGGACCCACCACACTGACATGAGCTTCAGTCACAGATTCACACCATGTTTTGCCGTCCTCCTAAAACCATCATGACTCAATATGTGGAACAGTTAAAACAGAAGGTGGGTATAACTTGAACCATATTTGAGAACAAGTTTAAACTTGGACAGTTTGATGAGATTTGATCAAGTAAGAACTGTGAAGAAGTTATTTGCATAAACAAACATCAATACTGGGAGGAAATCTGGTAATGACTTTGCAACTGACTTTTTTTGGCCAACACTGCATTGACAGAAAACTGAACTTTGAGTTTAGAGGTCCAGTGAGACTTTGAGGGTTTCCAGCTTTCCTTGAACACAGCAGGAGGGAGAGCTTCTGATTCCCAGTTCCAAGCTGCAGAATCTAAAGCTAAAGATACCCAACACTGGACTGAAAGTTGGTCTTCCCCCAAAATTATGAAATGAACTAAAACCTCAGTTCAACTCAAGGCTCAAAAAAAGCTCACAGCATGTTCTTGAAATTGTTCATCATTGATGTAAGCCGAGCCTGAAAAGATCGTTTCCAAACCAATGATTTCAAACCCAGATTTCGGTTCAGTCTGATGATCTTCAGAATAAACAACAGGGGCGAAGTTCAAACTGGCAGAAACATCTGGACACCACATGGTGACTCAACATGTGAGTCAGGAACACAGTCAGACTCAACCCAACATTTACACGCTCTCTTCTTGTGGTTTGAAGCTGCCTGCTGACCCCTCTCATTTAATGACTGAAGCTTTTGGGTGAGAATAACACTCGGGTCACGGGGATGAGGAGGAATATCGTCATCTAAAGCTACTGGCTGCACCAAATTTTTAACATCCGCATTTCACAAACAAACAATAATTTAACCGCAGTCTAAGTGAGCAGATTTATTTTTAGTTACCCCGTTGTATGAGAGAAATAGACAAACCTCAGCAAATCAACCGCTTCCCTCGGTATTCTAATTCAAGAATATCGTTTTTTGTGTTCAAAGTGTTGAACTGTTGGATTCAGCCCCTCTCCTGAGGCAGTGATCAGTGCATCTGCACATATCCCGAAAACAAAAAATGATGGTAAAATCATGGGAAAGATTTCATTTCCAAGTCACATTATGGGAAGAGTCAGGGGTCATTTTGGCCTCTAGGGAGGCAACTTCCTCTAGAACCGTAAACGAATTACAACAATTTTCTGTTGACAGTCGCTATAAAATGTCATGTGACCAAATCTCACTGTTCAGGTTTAGGGGGAAAAGAAAGCTGAATGACTAAAACGGTCAAGGGAATGCTGAGGAGAGGAGGATATGTAGAGTGCAGTCTGAAAGATGTGTCATTAGAACCACAGACCACCAGTCAGCTATTGTGATTCATCTTTGTATTTTCTTTCCAACCCGGTGAGATGTCATAGCGTCGAGTTCTTACACTAACCTCAGACCAATAATCCTCAGACTCAGATGGTGTCCCTATGTGTGTAAACCTGATGAAAGTCAGACAGATGGAAACGGTGCAATTAAACAAATATTCCAGCAGTAAATCCGAGGGAGTTTTATTCAATCCCCATTAGTTTTCCCTCCTCGGTTATCAGGTGGGCAGAGAATCAGTCCTGACATCTGTTTTTTAGCCGCCATATGTAGAATTTTTAAATTAATGACTCCTTCAACTTCCAGTAATAGTTTTGAGGCATTAAATGTTATAACTGTTAGCAAGAAAGTAAAAATTTTAATCACGTGTTTGAATTTATTTATTGTTCAGCAATTCCAATAGTTCTAATGCTGTGCCGAAAGAGGGGTGAGTATCTGAGACAGCTGTCTCTGATGGTGGAATAATGATGGAGGACACCGACATGAGGCTATTTTAAGTCAACTCAAAAAAGCAGATTGAAAAATCAGACGTCTTTACATAGTGTCTTTAAATTATGTGGGAGTATTTGTAGTGCTCTGATTTTATCATTTCGTTTTTTCCCAGCTACACACAGATTGAGGGCTGGGCTACACAGCTTTCATTTATACAACACTGAAACATTTCTGTCATCTATTTAGCACGCCTGTGTTTTACTCCACTCAGGTCTTGCTTGGTTTATAACATGGCCAGGGTATTTATACGAGCTCTGATAAAGACCTGCAGGCCACATCGCCAGAATAAATTGGTGAAAATGACATTTTTCATCTTTTCACCGGACATTTTGTTTATGCGCTGTATTTGAACTTTTAGACATTCAACACAGGAACAACACTGAAACTAATATACTGGGAAAGTGCATCTCAGGAATCAACTAGGTGTTAGCGTGACTCTTTTTTTTGGAGGGACAGAGGGGTTAATTACATTTTAGCAATATTTAAACACTAAATTCATCTTCTCACTTGTACAGAAACAGACATAAAAGGAACATGTGATGAGAATTTGCAAGTCAGACTAAATTGAATATTTTTCTTGTTAATAAATCCCTTTTGAAAAGACCAAAAGCAACAAATGTGTGACTATCTAAATACAAAATACTAAAAAAAAAAAACCCAACTGCCCAGTTACTTCTTAAAATAGCTGGTTAGTTAGCTTCATTCATTTGATTTACAACTGTTATTCAAAACAGCCAGTTGGCAGCAATGGAGCATGGTTGGTTTAGCTCTTTTTGTGGAACTTGCTGAGAGTAAGAAAGATAAAATAAGACAAACATAACCAAAATAATGAGTTTGTAATCTCAAAAAGTTTGAAGACCAAGACCACGAACTGTATTTTACATGATTGTGACTTTTAAGGCCTACTGGAGCTTCAATTTTATAAAATGTCATCAGTGAGTCCAGGTTACATGAAGTGAATAAGTGATAGATGGCCTGTCTTTCTTATTCCTCTAGACACTGGGGTCAACCACGATTCTCTAACAATCATTCGGTGTAGTGATCTGACAGTGGACCGGTGCGCAGGTCCTTTTTCCCCCCGGAGGCTGGGTGTGCATCTGCTGCTGTGCTTGTAATCAATCACAGAAAAATCAATCTCTGATTCTGTCTCTGTCCTGTGTGGAGAGGAAAATTCAAAAACGCGCAAGTTCCTCTCCAGACTTTTTCAAGAACAAAAAGAGAGGCAGAGAAATTTAAAACCTGGACGATTTAAAACTTCTGTCTCTCTCTGCATTTCTCTCCCTCGACCTAAGAGAAGACAGAGAGATGGAGAGCTGTGCTCCCGCTTTCAAACTTCTCCCTCCACCTTTCTGCCCTTCTTCTCTCTGTCCTTCTGGCTCTGTCATTGTCTTGGTCTGTGTTGCACCGTGGAGGCCACTGGGGAGCGCTGTTAGGATGTCTTCCCCAGCTCTATCTTCTTCTGGATGGCACGAGCTGAATGGTAGATGAGCGAGTCGATCAGACCGGCCACTGCACAGGTCAGGAGGCAGGATAAACACAGAGACACAGTTTGATTACATTTTTAATAATATATACATATTTTATTGCACAGGTAATAACACAAAGCATATGTAAATAGCACCACTGACCTGTAAATACTCCTCCAATAATGGCACAAACTCCTGTTAGGAAGTGTGTAAAGGACCTGAACAGCGAGAGAGAAATTATTTGGTATTTAGATTTGGCAAAAAATACATAATGATATCCTGGTATTCTCGCCAGCCTATCTGAAGGCTAGACCGTCCCCATTTCACAGCCTCGCACTTACAGCCTTCCCGGTCTTTGAAGGACCCGGCCCACGTAGACTGTGAAGGCCGGGTCCTTCGAAGGATGCGGCCTATGAAGGTAGCTTGAGTCTTATAGATGACCTTTTTACATTGTGGCAGAGTCACAATGTAAAAACTTATCGTGTTTGAAAAACGGTCAGCAATAATGAAAGCTACTGTTACAACTTGCCTGTGTTTCTCTGTGAATTTAACCATCATGGGTGACAGCTCATATAAAACAAAGACGCCTGGCAGCCCCTGGTCTCCTATTAGCCCGTTGGCCACTTTCTCGTGCCTGGTCACTGAGAACTGGTTTGTTTTTACCACCTGGTGAAAAAAGTGAAAACCGAAACACAACAAAAACCTGAGTAATCCAGGCTGTAATTTATGTGTTTGTTGTTGTTTTTTAATTAAATAACTTCTTAAAATCACATATTATGCTTTTGGTGCATTTGAAGAGTAAACATAAAGAGACAGTTCGACTAACCTCGCCGTCAGTTTTCACGTAGATGGTAGGAACAATTTTCACAAAATACTGGTACATCATCGATGCTGTGAGGAGGAACGTTTTTACCATTAAAATATGAAAGCAGTCACATTAAAAAACATAATAAAAAAATCTAGACTTCAAACCCAACCACAGCTCTATTCTATTGTCTCAGATATTAAAACAAGTGTTCATGACATGTTTTATATTTAGGACTATTTTTAATTCAGTTTACAACACAGTACAATCTGACAAACCCTAAAAACAGAGTCACACACACACAGTGAAGCTTACAAAGCTGGATCACAGCATGTCAAATAACTTCAAATGAATGCATAGAACTAGTTGTTTGAAGAGTCCTTCTCCTGACAATATTTTTATATTTCAGCTTTGTGCCACTTCTCATCTATACCTCAGGAAATGAGACACTTTCTGCTGGCTGCTAAGATTGATTTCTGGATCACAGGCACTAAGGACAGGGAAGACCAGGAACCGCAAATCCATTATTATATCCCAAAGAACCAAAATGTTTTTGATTAGTAAAGCTTTTTGTCAGAATCTTGAAAATTACAGGAGGGGGTTCTGTACTCAAAACATATTATTTAAATTTGGATTAAATCTACATCACAGGTTTTAAAAAACTGACCTTAAAATAAAGGAGTAACAGTGATGTGTTAAAGAACACAATAGTGTGAACGCATTCACACAATTAGCTGCTTAATGGAAATAAATGGGAAAATTGTATTAAATGTTGTAATAAAACACAACCACAGGATGGCGCTGTTTGCTCCCCCCTCCACGTTACTGTAGCTCTTTATAACCTTCCTCTATCTTTTCCTTCTTCCTCTATCCGGTTATGGAGGTCTGCTTGAAAGGCATTTAAAAGCAGCTGCGCTCAAACTCACGAGAAACCTGAAGTTTCAAATCTAAAACCCCCCTCCGTTTTAAACACACAATTAAAGGTAAGCGTGACTTCGGAGTCATTCTTTTTAGAAATCACACAGTCGGTGGGACCAGGCCTCGTCTATCTGTCAAGGCCACAGGTGACGTTAGCATGCTAAGCTAACATAACAAACCACACGGAGAGAAAAAGGTGAATTTGACAGGTTTCGCAAAAAGGAGACCACACTTTCCTTTGTTATCTTTGCTTACATAAGCGCCCTTAAACGGCAAACGTTAACACGCATGGACAAGCTATGGACAAGCTAACATTAGCCTAGCATCCCAGCTAGGGAACAGAGTAAGTCTACGACCTGATTTGTATTAATGCGAGTCAAGGCAACAGATTAAAATGTCTTTAAGCTGTAATGGTTTTAACTTGAGTGACTTAAATTACAGATTAATCTCGGGTATGTTTTTATAATATTTACTGGCAACGATGCACAAGTGTATCCAAAAAGTCAGTAAACATACAGAAATGCGCACAGCTGGAAAGGGTGACGACTAATTGCTGATGGTAACTGCAGAGTAGTGGAACGCGTGTACAACTGGGATCACTGGGTTAACTCTGTGACCTTAAGGCAAAGAAACCCAAAACACAATGTACATAATTGTTATACTTGAATACTTTCATTCCAAAAAACTCAACAAGGTTCTTGCCGCACTTTGTGAGCTGTAATGACGACCCTGCAGTGATCTGAGATTGTTTACAAGCTTCAACCTGAACATTTACCCCTGACAGCTGCTCACCTACATCCTTGCAGCTATTCTTAGATTTATATTAATGCAGTTTGCACTACTCTTATACAATCTCAATCTTTACTCTTCTTTAACACAATTTTTAGTTATTTTGTTATCATTCTTGTGCATAAATACAATCTGTTATTATACACTGTACTATTTTTATTTGTTATCTTGCTTTTCTAGCACTAGTTTTCTTTCTATTTTGACATAAATCAGAGGCATTGAAGCCTCTGACACCTGAATTCACAAGTAAAGTTCAAAGCCCTGGTTGTGCCACTTAAAGAATAATATTCTTCAGAAGAGTACAACCCAACATGTAATTTTCTCATATGGGGATAATATTGTTGGCTGATATTGCCAAGAAGATTACGTTTACTGACAGCGCTGGCTGAGATTTATTTCACGATGTTTACATTTTTATGGCTAACATGAGGAAAAAACATCTTGAACAGTTCATGTATTTGGGTACTGAAGTGCTTTTTCTCCTGGCAAAAAGGGGGAATGAATAGCTTTATCAGACAAAACATTTGAATACTAGAATCAGCCCTGAGTTTCAGAAATGGTGAATCATAAGTTGCAATCTAGAACTTGCATTGGTTAATCTAATCAAATGGTCAACAAAAATGATATGCTATAAGTTTTAGTAATTGTAGTGCATTTACTTATATGGCTTTGTAATCTGGAGTGTTTCTGTTGCCACTGTTTCTGCAGATAAAATAGCTAATATTGATGAAATTAGAAAATATTATAATCTCACAAGTCATCATTTGTAGACCTACCACAAGCCGCTTTTCACAGAGTGAATTAAGGATTCCAGAGGGTCTGTTTTACAATTTTTGAATAAGAACAAATACATAAGATGATAATTTATCTAGCTGGTCTTTAACCTGTTTTTTTGTTGCAATCCTCTGTAGATGCCGGTGGCTGTAGGTCCATATGGCCAGACCCAGCCAAGTTGTTTTGATCGGGTCAAAATGGGCTTCATGATGGGTTTTGCAGTAGGAATGGCTGCTGGTGCCATGTTTGGTACTTTCTCCTGTCTCAGGTAGGTTTGAATTTGGTGTGGGAACAAACTATTTATATAAGATGTAACAGTATTGTGCTGCTCTAAGTGGTAAATACAGACAGTGCATTTTGTGCATCAAGATGTTTTGCTACAATAATTGAAAAGAATCTTATTAAAAATGTGTTTTATGGAATTTTTAAATTTGGTGTAAATGTTGCTTGCTTCAACTAGATGAAGAAATGAAAGCTTTAACATGTATCAATCTTGGGGCTAAATATGGAGTGTCTCACTCTAGGTCACATGAATAAAAAGTAAGACTGTTATTTCTCTTTCCAGGATCGGCATGCGTGGCCGGGAGCTCATGGGAGGAGTAGGAAAGACCATGATGCAGAGTGGAGGGACGTTCGGCACTTTTATGGCCATTGGTATGGGTATTCGCTGCTGAAGACAAGAGGAAAGACCTATATACAAATATTCAACAATGAGACTCTTCAACTATTTCCAGTCACAGCTTTCTGTCCATTCAGTGCTGCCATGTTCTCAGCCAACAGTCTAGTTTTGTCAATAAAAGTTCAAATTCGTGAAATGGTTTTCAGGGGGCATGTGATTTACTTTTTGATGCCTTTAAAACAAACAAACAATTTGTAACAAAAGTAATTATATTTAGTTCAGTGACACAACAGGGAAATACTTTTTCTTATCAATGCTGGTTTCTTTCGGTTACCAGCCAACCTTCTATTTTAAACATGAGCGGAAACCTGGAAGTTCACAAATGGCACATCTCTAACCACAGTTAAGAGTTTGGAGGAGTTGATCAATTTGTCACTGAACAGTTGTTTGACAGGTTAGTCCAACTTGGAAACATTAATCTGAGAAGTAAACCCTGAATCGTTTGAGAGCAAGTGCCAGGCTGCTCCTGCAGCACTATTGATATTAAAAACAAGAACTTGTATCACTCACCCTGTGGTGCTGTGACATCAGTCCCATCCAGGGGGTTAACAAGACCGGGGTAATCTTTACCAAACGACAGGTGTTTTATCAGATGGGTCATGTTTATCTGTAGAAAGAGAGATTACAAGTTAGCGGATCTCAGAAATTTCTCTGAGTAACTAGAAATAAGCATAAAATTTCACTGCTGAAACAGCCAGATAGCTTGGACTGTAACATACTTGCAGTATGTATTATGAGAAATGATCAAGAAAATATGTTACTTACATTGTCCAAGCCAAAACTCTGCAGGTCGTGTACTGCAAAAGAAACAAAACCACTTTAAATCACTTACTAAAAAGTAAAAAAAAAAAAAAAAATGCAAATACAGGCCATGTGTAGTAAATGAAATAAAATGTGTTCAAATCAGCTTGTGTGATTGAGTAGTGCCCCTTTGTTCAGCTGTTTGACTCAATTTGTGGATGAATCTGTGGCTCCCTGGCACAAAAGTTCATTCCAGAGTTGGTAGATATCTGTCAAATACTGGAGTATCTAAAATGGGATAAATTTAGGGCACTTTTATGGTAAGGAGGTTGGATTTAGAGGGACTGACAAGCAGCAAGTTCTACAATGGCTCCACAGACAAACTCGTCACCTTTTTGGAAGAACTACAATCACACAAACAAGTGACAGCTGCACAGTGCAGAAGCTGATCAGGGCAAACTCTAAAGCAAACGCCAAAGGTTTGAGTTCACCACATGCTTAGCAGTAATGTATTACCCCTTTATTGCAATTAGTACTTGTATGTGCAGTAATAAAGGTACTGGTTTAGTAAATCTTATGACAAAAAAGAAAGTAATACCTCTTCTAATTCAGAAAAGCATATTTAAAATACCTTTTTTTTTTTCTTATACAAGCTGTAAGCCTGGTCCAGTATAATAGGTGCCATTATGTATTTGATCAATTTGAAATTTTACTTCTCATACACAGTCAGGGGACTAAAACAGCACAGAGACCAGAAATGTTAGGTCCACAGATGCTTGCCATTATTATACACAATGTAACTTGGAGCTTCGATCATCAAGCAAAGAAGAGGAACAGTCTACAGATGTCGAGTTATGTTGAACCTACACAATCTTTCCATTTTCAAACTTTAAAGATGATGCTGACTTAAAGGGAGCCGATTCTGCTTTATTCCTGCTCCATGTGTTTTTTTCTTGGACTCTACTGCAGTAGTTTTGCATTATTTACAGTCAAAAATAATTCATCTTATACTGAGTGCAACTCCTCAGTTCGCCTTCTCTGTGAAGTTCTCCCTTCCCGCTCCCTGTAAGCCTGTTGTGCTCACAACTAAAGTAAAAGGACTACATTAGGGACATCCCCCATTTCTAAACACAAAGCCAGTAGGGGGGAAAAAAGTGAAACTGAGTGTTTAGAAGGCGGATCTTTTGTCTCACACCATTACTTGTGTGCTGACCTCATTATTTTAAAGTTCAGCCATGTTTAATAAGAGCGTCCACCAGTGGAGCAGTATATACTGTCATACACACACACACACGTGTGTGTATGACAGTATATACTGTCACACACACACGTGTATGACAGCCAATCAGAAAAGGCATAATAGGTCCCCTTAGAAGTAACAAAAGGCTTTACACAAATGCAGCCGGACTCCCCAACACCCATCAGCAACACTCCCCTTGAAATCCAACACTTGTGTTTTTAGCTCCTGCTTTTTCATCACGTTGCTTAATTATAGCATAGGTATATATATATATATATTCACAGTAAGTACACTGCTCAAAAAATTAAAGGAACACTTCTTTAATCAGAGAACATCATCAAGTTAGTAAAACTCCAGTTTTAGCTGCTTTGGTTTGAATGAAATTAACAACAGACGCACTAGAGGGGCAACAATGAGACAACATCCAAGACAAGAATGGTCTTACAGGTGGAGGACACTAGCATTTTTCCCATCTTTTTCACTTCTGACAGTTTTTTGTTATATTAGTGTTGCATTTAGCTAGAGTCAGCATCACTGCTGGCAGCATGAGGAGACACCTGGACCCTACAGAGGTTGCACAGGTACTCCCAACTCCTTCAGGATGGCTCATTAATACATGCCACTGCCAGAAGGCCGTCTCCCAACACAGCCTCAAGAGCATGGAGGAGATTCCTGGAGACAAGCAGTTACTCTGGGGGACCTGGACAGGACTATAGAAGTTCCTTAACCCATCAGCAGAACCGGTGTCGGCTAATTTGTGATGAAGCAGGATGATGACAGCCAGAGCTAAAAAAATGACCTCCAGCATGGCACTGGTCTGAATGTCTCTAGCCAGGCAATCAAAAACAGGCTACCTGGCACCGTGGAGCCTGACTGGCATTTGCCATAAAATACCATACTTGGCAGACCCATCACAGGTGGCCTGTGCTTTTCACAGATGAGAGCAAGTACATGCTAAGCACACGTGGCAAATATGGAAAGGGCCCAGAAAAGCCACACAGAGCTCTACAGGTTAGGCAAAAACACCCTGACTGCCCTTGGGTATGAGGATGAACTCCTTGGACCCATTGTCAGACCTCATGCTGATGTGTTGGGTCCTGGGTTTGATTTTGGAAAAATGGTTGAGCCTTTTTCACTTTTGTTTTTCAGGGTGTCTTTAGCTAATGTGTTTTCCCCACATTTTTTTGAGCAGTGTTCTTCATTATGTGCAACTATTTATTGTAACAATAACCAGGCTAATAAACTGCATTAAAGCTGTTCTTCAAAAGAATAAAAAAAATAAAATCTGCAAAAAAGGATGGACTTACTTTCCACAGCGTGCACTACAGAAAAAAGAGAAAAGAGTCACAATAGTAATGCAGGTAGACAGCAAACCATGTTACATTAATGTGGTTGGGCATGTCAGTAGGGGCTGCACAACTTTGACAAACTGAGTTTTTATGCTTAATATTTTTAGATTTATAGCATTAAGAAACTAATAACTTAACTCAGGCAATGAAAACAAGCTCTTTGTGTTTGTGGTTTGGCTGTTTAGGAGTATTAAAAGCTTAACTCCATTATACATTTTGATTTATAAGCTTGAGATTTACAGCACAAAAAAATATCCAATTGAGGAGGATTATATTTGTCAGCTCTAAAAGGTTTGAGCCCCTTGTGATTTAGAAAACAGTTTGTATCCTGTCGGAGTAATTGTGCAGTCCCAGACACACACAGTACAGAGGGTTTAAGGTCAGTCCAGGCTGGAGATGATTTGGGACCAGAGTAAGGATGAAGCTGGTTTATTTCAGCCACAGCCTCGCTTACAGTCCTCAAGTGATTCTTGTCTCTTGTTTCTTCTGATAAGCATTTAATATTACACCGTTGAGATTCAGTCATGATCTCACATTAGCAACTTAAGAACAAAGGTCAGTGTTTTATGTTCCAGATAGGAAACTAAAATCAACAGTGGAAAGTGCAGTAAAACGTCAGCTTCCTTCACTGTTTTACCAGCCAGCCAGGTTTTTACTAAAACACATTCTTTATACTTTTAAATTTGGTATTCAGACAGTTTTAGAGTCAGATCAGAAGTAGTGTTGTGGCAGATTTGCCAAATAAAAATAAATGTTTTTAGCATGTGGTAGCTGGCTACTGTTAATTTCCTGCTCTGGTACTCCATGAGGTCTAAGTCATCAATGAGAATAAGAAATGCCCTAACCCACTGTTATTGTGTCTTAGCTGAAGATGTCCAACTTCCACATCCTGATAGTACACATAAGCAATTTTACTAAATGAACCAGTCAAAGCATAAATAGCAACAAGTGTCTTAGACCTCATGGGGTGACTGTACATATGAGGGAAACATTTAGCAGGCAGACAAAAAAAGACAACAACTTCCAGTCACAATAATGAGCAAAATGCATACACAATGATGGCAAACACAACAGAAACACAAGGAAGAAATGAATAAAAGGAATAAAAATGTAGACAAACACTATGTGAGAGGTAAAATGATGAGAAAATTGCACTTTGGCTGAAATAAACTTGCTACGAACAGTTCAGAACAGCTTTGTTAGCTCCAGAAAAAAACTTTGGTTTATCTACAAACTCAAAGTTCAGCTATCTTCTAAAGAGAAACCTCTGAGTACAGAATATGACCCCCATCAAGAAACACTGCAGTCAGCTTTGTAAAACCTGATGTGGGTTCAGTCAAACTCCCAGGCAATGCATGAAAAACAACACGAATGACATGCAGTGTCACTCGTACCTCTTTCCATTAATTGCAAAGCACGAATAACAGAATGTATTGTTTTCTGCCTGTGAAATCATAAAACCTTTTCAAAATAAAAGACTGAAGATTTCAGAACTTAATGGATTTTAGATAATATAACACACTGACCATTGCCTTTTTCAAAATAAAAAAACCAGCCTAAATTTACATTTTGTATCCGCTGACCGGTGAGTCCGTGTCTCAGATCCTGTATTGGTAGACACGATCAGCTGACTGCACTGTAGCAGTCCCAGCTACTGTATGTCAAAATCTTCATCACTGAGCTAAAATCAGTATTCTCAACAAAGCAGTCTGAATAGTGACAAATTGCTGTCATATTTATTTCACAAGTAATAAATACTAAAGCCAAAATGATTTATATTTATTGTTATTATTTTACATTTTTCAAAATGTAAAATAATAAGCAAGCTTATTGTGCATGATTTTCTGTTTTTAATGAACAGATTTAGATGTGTGGCTCAATGTGGACATTTGATTGATGGATGGCTGGATAAATGAATAAATACAGACAGAGAGACTGATGAACAAACATACCCATCAAAGGTTTATAAACACCCTTATGATAGCGTCGTAAACTTGTCTGCTAGTCACTCCAAATTTATTTGGAAAAATATAGTCACAGTGATTCTTTCTGTTTAATTTAGGTGTCGTTCAACAGCGCAGTGATGAAATCCAGGTGAAACACTCCAGACTACAGTGTTCGTCTCAGATCACTGCTGAATTGTCTGTGATAAAATATGTTGGGTGTCTTTGCCTATAGAAACATCAATTCATCAAAAAGCTTCTTATTTAGAAGCTTTATGCTTATCTTAGATCCCAACAGTTCTATAGATTCTGGCTTTTTAAAGGTATTTTGGGCTTCTGACTATAATTACATACAAAGCTCTGCCAATTAGTAAAATAAAAATAAACTAAGGGTGTTAAAAACCTTTGGTTAGGTGTGTCTGTGAGCTGAATGGAGTGGCAGCTTACCGTGGACATGAGACTGCTGGAAACTTTTTCCTGGAGCGAAGTGGAAATTTCCTGCCACCTAAAGCATAAAAACCCCACCACAAAACATGAGACATATGTATACATAGATATATCCATTTATTAAATTCACTTTGATAAAAATGTCAAGTGATAGCATTGCAAAGGAGTTTTTGTTTAAACCGCAGTTACATTTATAACATATTATTCCTAGTCAAGTCAAGTCAAGTCAAGTTTATTTATAGAGCACATTTAAAAACAACCAAGGCTGACCAAAGTGCTGTACAGTAAATACAGATAAAAATACAATAGAACACAATTTCGTAAAACACCTCGCTGATCAAATAAAAAATAAATAAACAAATAAATTAAACCTTTCTAAAAGCCAATGAAAAGAGGTGAGTTTTAAACTCCTGTTAAACTCTTTCTTGCAAAAACGCTACAAAATTTTTTTTTTTTTTTCAATATTATCTTGTTATATTTTAACTTTGCTCAAAGATCATCTCAGATCATCTTCCACACAGTGGTCCCAATAACAGGGCACAACATTGCTGCATTAGGCAAATAAGGCCAGCTTATGACTGAAACTGGTGCTCAAGGAAACGGCGAATTAAAAGACACACAGACAAATAAGAGTGACATTTACTTATGTAAGTCTATTAATAACTTTCAAAACAGTTTCTTCATAGGCTGGAAATTCTGGATCTTGCAATACAAGAACCAGCTACGTCAACATAAAGTTACACAGTTGTGTATCATTCTGAGACTTTCTGAGTTGTGTCATCCCAGGTATGACATACTACTGATGACTACTCATCTCAGTAGTATTCTCGTTCTGAACACTGGATGTCCTCCCGAGAGATAACAAGCCTGCTGATCTTTGACAGCCCTGCCATGTTATTAAGGATGACGTGTAAGACTTCATACCTTGTTGACTTCCAGGAAGCCGTAAACCTGACAGCCTTCATTCTTCTGCTCCTGCATCTTCTGAGTGAAACCCTCTCTTTTACATTGCTCGATGGTGTCTGCACTCTTGAACGCCCAGCCTCGCCGCCGATACGCTTCGCGCACATCATCACAGGTGTTGCAGCATCTGGACACACACACCAAGAAGAACCAAGGCGAGTTAACACAGGGTCATACAGTAAACAGAGACAGAAAGAGCAGCCTGTGTTTGTGTCTTACTTGAGATCTTCAGTTTCAGCTCCGTAGCAGCTCTCGCATCTGTCTGGGTCCAGCGTGCTGGGATCAAACACTTCGCCATCATCAGCCTTACCGAGCTCTGAACAATAAAACACAAAATAATCATGATGATTAGCAGCCAAACAACATCCCTACTTCAGCACATAACTCTGAGGAAGATAAACCCTTTCTAAATTACATAGTTGTGTGTTTTTTTATATATATATGTCAGTAAAGAGACCCAATATCCTGTCAGTAATGCAAATATGACAATATTATAAAAAATATAAGAAATGCTCTTTTTGTACAGATTCTTGTCATCTTCATATATTTGTATTTTGAGGTTAATAATGAGACCACATAAGCAAAGTTACAGATGAAACTGACAAATATTTCCAACTGATCATCCTTGATCATCCTCAAGTTGAAATCTGATATCAGAACAGACCTGAGCAGCATCTAAGCAAAACAAAAGGTTCAACTGCTCCCATATTATAAGAGCCACAAACAGCTTTTAAGTAGCGGTGCCTCCTGCATTCACAGTATTGTTGACTGAGGTCTTCTATAGAAGAAATACATATGAGCTTATACATCAAAGAACTGTAAGACACTCTCTTTGTAAATCATTTTCAGAATGCTTTCATTCTCCTGGCACAATAAAAGAAAGAAACACTCCCAACAAGTTTCACCATGCATTCCTTTATCTGGGAATTAAAAACACTCCATGCAAACATTTTTCCCAAGTGGTGCTTCCCCAATTGGAATCTTTCATTTTTAGTGTTCTGCCAATAACAGATATCCACCTTAGTGAGAGTGAAACAGTCGACCAATGATGCTCCATTAACAGGAATTTCCCAAAAGTCCCCACAGTCAGTGGTGCTTTCTATACTAGAATGCCGAGAAGCGACTTGACTTCTGGATTTGTGAGCATACGTTTCTTAATTTTCTTAGGGAGTGACAAAACTATAAAATTCCTCAATATTTCTGACTCTGGAAACATTAATAAGTCACAGATCTTACGTGTGTATCAGTGATGCATGTTGATCACTGGAATGTTTTTATGTTTGAGAAGCAAAAAAAATAAGCAGGAAAATGGAACGAGTTTGCTGACTCATCGTCTGTTTTAAAACTATGCCCAGAGAATTTTACAATGCAGAGGCTCTGCAACAAGAAAACAAGCAAACAAACAAAGGAAAAAACTGAACAAAAACAATCTAACAAAAAAATCATCACATTATTTGTTAATCCACTGCGCTGCCAAACCAAATATGCACACCTCCACACACTGTCCAATCTGCTGAGCAGTATCAGCACCTTAATGGTGAGCGTAACATCAGCTTTTACCGTGCTTTTCTGCCTCCTGGGTGACAGGTTTGAGCTCTTTGTCCAACCGCTGTTTGAACAGATTGTGTTCAACGTCCAGCTGCTGCTCACCAGCCACGTCCATTGCATCTATACTAAGATCTGCCAAGAGAAAAAGCAGATGTAGGTCTTTATCATTAACATATGTTATGATTAGCATGCTAACTTCATCAGTCTGGAGCTTCTTGAGAAAAGAGAACTTACAGGCACACGGCATGTGAGGGAAAATAATATCGATGTTGATTTTGAGTTTGTCTCCCCGTGACGTGTCGACGTACAGCTCAGGATGGACCTGCCGGGCACAGGTGATTGTTAACTTAGTCATCCACGTAAAACAGAAACACCAGTAAAAACAAACGTATTTAATCAGTCAGGGAACAATTTATCTCTGATGCTTTTTGTTTTTTTAAACACCAAAGAAACAGAAAGTTAGTCTTCATTTCTGCACTAAACACAGTAGAGATTCTGAGAAAACCCTGGAAAAAAATTGTTTTTGTTTGTCCTTCACACTTGTGTGTGTAGACTTTTAGTCTATTTCACTGTTTACATGTGCAGACTCATCAGAGCAGTCTAACAGGTATTTCAGGCCATCTTTATCACCACAGTCTGTACCTTTAATCATCGGGAGAAAAAATTAACACAATCAGGATCTTGGAAACCACGTCATCAGTGTCAGTTAACTGGTATCAGAGGAAACCAGATTTATGATTATGGTTCTTTGCAGATAATAAATATGGATTCATTCATAATGGAAATTTAATTGGAAATTTACTTTATCAAGGAGAAATAAACTGAGACACTGCACTAAGCCCCAGTATGAGACTTAAGTTGTCTGCTGTAACCAAAAGTATTCGTTTGGTATCATATATGAGAACAAGAACAAAAATAATCATCATATTTAGAGACAAGGCAGTAAATATTTTCTTACATTTTACTGAAAAGATTTAGCTCTAGTTCTAGAATATTATCTAGAATTTGCACATTCAAAAATAATTGTGAAATTTCTACTAATGAATTTTCTGACATGTTTGATTAGACCACTGGCCTGCACATGTAGAAGCTCAGAAACAAGTGTAAAAAAGCAGATTTGGAACTAAAACCTGTTATTTTTTACTTTGTGTGCCAGGTGTTGGGTTTAATTTCACAGGGTGGAGGATGACACCATCTAAAGAGGACATCAAAATAAAGTGGATAAACTCACCTCTTTAGTCAGATAGTATTGCAACTCAGAGACAAACAGGATTAGCATGATGACACCACTGATTATAGTCACTGCAGAGACAGAGGAAGTATGCATTTTAACACCACACAATATCACATTTCTGTATAATGAGAAAACTCTGAACTATAACCAAGTGATTACATGAAAGGAATACGTGTACAACAATAACATGGAAAAGAAGCAGCATTATTGTTACTTGTACCTTCTTTCCAAAAGTAATCCAATATTCATATATCACCTAATTCTGGCATATACAGACTGCATATATACATACATAATATGGCACTAATAAGTTCATAAACTAGCCTACACCACAGTCAGCTCAGCTGGAATACTGGATAGTACTGAGTCAAAGATCTTCTGCTGAATAACTACATCTAGGTCTAGATATTTTTTGACACCATTACATTTAATATTTACAGAATACATTTAATATACATAATGTACTCAATTGTGCAGCATGGTGGCACAGTGATTAGCACTGCTGTGAAGCAGCAGTGTCAAGGCGATATTGAAATTTGGTCTTGTCCTTTGGCATCACTAAATGGCACGCTGGGTCAACAGTGAGTCAGAACTGATGCTCCCAAATGCTCTTTTTTTCAAGGATCATGTTCTAACTTTCCCTAAATCTAAGCAAGTAGTTTTCAGTCCCTAAATCTGAATAGCAAAAGCAAAAACTGTTTGAAAATCAAATGAATTAGCAATTGAGGAAAAACGATGAAAGTGGAAAACACAAAGGTCCAAATGTGAGCCGAACCTCTGTCTACTGTGATTCTTATGTTTGACACCCCTGGTTTAGATGATACAAATACATCCCTCTTCTTCTTCCATATTCACAAAACAATGTGTTTTGACAGTCATTTAACAGTCACCAGTTTAAAAAAATCCCTAGATTATAAATAACAATAGCCCTGTTGGAAGATCAAAAAGACTAAAAAGTCTACTATACCTCACATTATTTATAAATCATCCTCTACACAATTTTAGTTCCTACCAAACTACACAATACTGTTGTAGTTCACACATCATGATAACAAGACTGTCTCTAAGCAAATGTCTGCATACGGCGTTATAATAGATATGTTGTATATAACCTTTCTAATGATGCTTGTCCCATCTCTTATGTTATTGTCATCATAGTATAATTAATTTAGTTCAAGCCTTTTCACGTCTGTTTTTACCTCTTGAATTCCCTCTCTCGAATTAATAGTTTTACTCTATAAAAACCACAGGAGAATGATTACAAACTAGTCAACAGTCTTGTAAAATCATGAAAAATCCCCAACAAGTCCTTCACAAAAAGCCTGTGACACAAACTCCTCAAAATGTGTGATTTTAAACCGGTTTCTCTACATTTGCACCCACACTTTATGCTCAACTGTTCTTGAGCTAGCTGCATCGCTACTCTGTTATCGGAAATGTAAATATTACCGGCATCTATTCTGCTTGATTTCCGGCTTCCCTTGAGTTGCCACAGGCATGCTAATACTGTAACTTTATTCATGTGTACTGTATTTGAGCACTGACAGGAGAAATGAAGCAAATAGCTGTGTTGTTAGCCGCTGCAGCTAACAGGCTGTATGTATGAATGGCTGCTGCTCTGTGACAAATTAAAGCCTCTCACCAGTCGCCCCTCCCCACGTCTTCACTCGGAAATCCTCCAGAGTTTTAGGATAAGCGTCAAACTGCTTCAGTTTATTTAACGTGTCCATTTTCTAAACCTCCAATCACCCGCTACAAAAATTTTTACCGACAGATTCCTTCAGACACACACACCAGCCCTCAACTTTCACTTCCGGGACACGCGAGGGGCAAGCTTGGGCCAATCAGCGTCGGCCGCGTATTTTTTTTCTTTCTCCTTGCGTTCCTTGTTTTCTTCATTCAAAGGTCTACCTGTGGACACGCTGGTTTACATACAGTTGCATACATTTTACAACAATAATCACCTTTGTGGTGATTATCAGTAGTTACATTTAAGGCTATTGGCAATCAACAACTGCATTATAATTAACACCAGTAATAAATAAATAAATAAGAAAGAAATATTAACGATTCATTAATACAGAAGATATCAAGAAATTCATTATTTATTTGACTGTGGCCAGTTATTTGTAATTTTTTATGCTTTGATACTTTTTGGATATTTCCCACATATGTTGATACTTATTCATACTTGTTTCAGCTGATGTATCAAATGTCAGGCACCAGAAGGAGCTTGTATGTTTTTGCAGTTCATGTCTGGGTTCAGGCACAGCACTGTGGTTTCAAGTTACTCAGTGGCTCTAATTTGGCTTAAGGCGTAAAAATGCTGTCTCACTTTGTTAGTCCAGTGTTGGACTGGTGGATGGTGACATGTCCAGGTTGTATGCTCTTCAATGCCTGTCCCTGAATGGGTTGAAAAAAACTGAGAAAGAGCCTAAATTATTGATCGTATCTCCAGACTCCCCAGAACCAAATCCAGTGGTGCATCTTTTGAGGTGGAACAAGCTCAATCCATACATCCTACAACCCAGAGAACCCAAAAGATCAGTGCCCATATCGTAACATGAGATACAACACTCCAGAGTCCTGGGTGAGAGCTATTTTGGCTGAATGACAGAGGCCCAGCTTCACTGTTACGCAGTCTTTCACCACCAATAAGGTGGCAAACCTGCTCAAGTCACATAGTTAACTGTTCCTGTGAGACACAGTAGGGATGGGAAAGAGACATATTAATAGTAGGTGTTGCAAAAGTCAAAATCTGAGCTGGAAGCACTACAAATATTTCATGCTTGAGTGTGGACATAGTTACTCAACATTTGAGGATTTGTGGAAGAGGTGCAGTGGTGAGCACTATTGCCTCATAGCAAGAAGGATTAAGGTTAGAACAGTTTGCATGTTCTCCTTGGGGGTTGCAGATGCATGGGTTTTCTCTGGATGCTACCAAATTTCAAAGACATGTTAGGCTAACTGGTGAGTCTCATCTAGATAAAAATGTTCAAAGCGATGGATAGTCAAAGTAGCATTTAGTAAGGAGTATTTTGAGCTCTCAGTAAGCACAAAATATAAATGCTGGCCCATTGCTGCAAATGTGCTAAAGTAAAGATTCACAGTGCAAAAAACAAACAAACACAAGACTCAGTAGCCTAATCGTTTTTAATCAAAATGTGCATTGCTAATAAAATAAAGACCTATTTACACAGTGAGACACAATAAGATTGTACAGAGACAGCATTACACAGACCGATCTACAGCAGATCTCACTAAACATTTTTACTTCCAAATCTCCAGAATGTCAAACATTATATTTTATCAGTATGTTCAACTTGAGGAATTTATTTTCAGTGCCAAAAAACAATTACCTGTATTTGTACCACTAACTGAGATAAAACAGTGCGAAACAACTCTGACATTAAATTGTCTCCATTTTTTTTCACTGTCATGTTTTTGAACAGAAGAAAGACAAAAGACAGAACCTGGAAGAAACTGATGATGTGTGGAGCAGTAGAACAATAAATCCTGCATAAGAGCAGGAACAGAAAAAGTCCTTAGTCAGCCTTCTTTTTCTGCCTCAACCTGAGAGAGGAGCTCTCTGTCACCTCGCCTGCCCAGCCTGACCTTCAGATGACCAATGACCTCATGTCCGACCCCGAGGTCAGCCACAGCTGTCTGAACCAGCTGCAGTCGGGTTTCTCTGAGCGAACGCCTCAGTTTGGCGCGTCGATTTTGAAACCAGATCTGAGAGAGAGAGAGACTGGGTTATTCTAAGTGGACATTTGATATTTTTTCTTATATATACACACATATATTATATGCACTAAGTCTGCTAAATACTGATACCCTAAACACAAAGCCCCAGCCTTAAAAAAGTAACTACATGACACAGAAACTTATTTTGCAACAGTTAAGATAGTTCTGCTTGGTACTGTTTATTAAAACACTTTTCAACAGTGCAGACATGGTATTTCTCATTTTCATAGTTCTGATAGTCTGGGTAAAGATTCAGTTCAGTTGGTTTAGTTGCCGCTCCTCCCTGAGCCTGGTTCTGCTGGAGGTTTGTTCCTGTTTAAAGGGAGTTTTTCCTTCCCACTGTTGCCAAAGCACTTCCTCATAGGGGATCATATGATTGTTGGGGTTTTTTGTTTTCTTTGTAGTATTGTAGGGTCTTTACCTTACAATATAACACTCGTTGAGGCAACTGTTGTTGTGATTTGGTGCTATATAAATAAAACTGAGCTCAATTGAATCTAATTATTTATCAACTCCAACTCTAACATGGCAGATGGCACAGGACTATGTGAAACTTAAGCACACACATCCAGATCTGTTTTCTAACATGTAGTGTTTAAACCTCACAGTTGACCTATAAGACCTGCAAACAGTTTGATGGATGAAATCTAAGGAGTTTCAGGGGAAAAGCACAATCACTGGGTCCTGAAATTAAATATAGTAGGAGCAAGGACAGGGAATGACAAACGTGAAGCGGTAATACATTTGGTTTTTCAATATTCTGTATGAAGCTACCTGTATTCTGTCCTCATCCAAGTTGAGTCTCTCTGCCAGCTGTTCCCTCAGCTGAATACCAGGATAACAATTCACCTGAAACACTGTCTCCAGTATATTCACCTGGGAGGATGCACACAATGATATTAACCCAGGAAAAAACCTGTATTTCCTCCTATAATAGATGGATGTCGTGATTACTGTATCATAATTGAACAGAATTATTGAAGAAGTGGCTGATAAACTGATTACCTGGCTGGTGGTAAAGGCAGTGCGTGGTCTGCGTCCGATATACCAGTTTGATGTCGGCTGGGAGTTTAGCTGCTGCTGTTGTTTTCTGTTCTCGCTCTCCACATTATTTTCTGGTTTAATGGAGAAAAATAAAAGAGCATTTCACATTAATGCGGCAATTATAATCAAACGCAACATTTAGGCAGCATTAAGCCAAATTCTAAAAGTAACACTGGAAGTAAGATTTACTTTTCACACTGATGAATCTTACAAATGCAAAATATGAAATATATAATTTAAGAAAAATTATGTAGATAAATGTAACATAATAAATTATGCTTTACTTTGGCTTGATTTTGAGTTTTGTGTAATGAGCCAGAGAAAGCTTAGTTTAGTGGGTTACTTCCAGTCTGTTGCCACTGCTCAACTGTAAAATAAAAATGAAACCTGGTATGAGGGACAACAAGAAAGGAACAAGCAGGAGAACAAAGAAAGACATGAAAGAGAAGAAAAATGCATGTTCTTCAAAAGCAATGGATTTAAACATAGACTAATAAACTCAGTTTGTTTCCTGTACAGCAATAGGACATAAGGAATCGCCCCCAATCAGGTTTTAAAAAAATACTGAAAGTGTCAGACTGAAATACTCAAAGTTTAGTATCAACTGGAGGATGTTATGTTACAAAAATTACAGACTGAGCAGTTTTATAATGACACAAACATGAATCAATGTTGTGATTCAGTGTAATCTAATTGCAATTTTTTCTACAAAAAAACCAGACAAAAATGAACCTTTAAACCTAAACTTTAATATTACATATGATAACTGGTTTAGTTTAGATTTTTTTGTTTTTAAATGCTTTGGAAATCATGTCGTATTACAGACCAGAGGTTAGCACTTCATCAGTAACAAACAGACTACCCATTACTAACTCTTCAGACCTTTTGTTCCTTACCTGCCCAGGGTCGGTGGAGTTTCAGGCAGTTTCCGGGTCTTTCCAAACCCAGAATCCGATCAATGGAAAATGCCAGCCTGCTTTCAACTGTCACAGACGCCATAATGATTACTCTGACTTATAAACAATCCTGAAAGCCGAGGGCCCCCGGCCTGCAAACAACAATCTTATGTCGTTGTAAAGAAAGAACGAATCCAAAAATCAAGCAGTAGTTGATCGCACTGTGGTCCTTTAGCTCTGTAGTCTAAAATAAACTGAAGAGGCCAGTGCCTGTTTTAGTCTGAGGTGCATGAAGCAGCAGGACAACAAACTGATGACTGCTGGTTTAAATGGGAATTGGAGGTTTACAATGGTCACCAATTAGAACTAAGAAGTCCTTTTTTCCATGTGAATAAGATTCCCCGAGGTTCCACATAGGAGCTAATCTCAGCTAATTGTGTCTGTGTGACCTAAAGACAGCATAAATATTTAACTCCAGTCAAATACAAGACGGCAAAAGTATTTGCAAAATTCACAGGAAACAAAAACAGCTCATCTGACAGCATTTGTGCAAATGTGTAAGTTTCTCTCCCAGATGATAAACTGTATGAGTGTATGTGTGAGATTAGGTTGGGAAGTCTTTTTTTGAAAACTGCCACCATGAAACAAATACAAAGCAACACTGACTCCTTTTCTTCTAAATTAGCAAAGTAGAAAATCAGTTTAGTTTTCACAGTAAAAAAAACCTACATCCTTCTGTTACAAGACTGAGGCAGAAGTTAAACTAATAATAATGATAATAATGATCCAGTGAGATCCACTAATGCTATTAGCTTAATCTGTTTGTGTTGTGATGCAGATGAAGCTCGTAGTGTCTGAATGCAGTCTGAATCAGCAGGCAGGAAACCCTTTTCAGAAACAGCTTAGCTCCTAATGAAGGCCTAGGGCAGCTTTAAATCAACAGCACACTTGTTTGTTTATCCATGAATGAAAGGTGGGACGGATGTGACTACATGCAGAGAGAAAAGCCACTTAAACTAAACCTCAGTGTGACTGTGGCCGTAGAGTTGAAGCAATATTTCAACATTACTTATCACAAGGCCGGGGACAAAAGAAGAACACCTTCCTTGGCTTTGTCCAAATTTAAAAATAATGAGAAACAGAAATGTAAAAACAGCAGTAACAGCTTCTTGTTTTCTCTGTAAATGGTTTTCAGAAACATTTCCAGCATTGTTTAAAATGGAAAGGTACAAACACTGCCAACTCCCAAATGGCATTTAAGACCCCGTGTGAAATCAGTCTCAGATTTCGTCTGTTTGCACTCTGCGAGATGTGGAGATTCAGCAACACACAGCAGACACAGGGAGCTTTAAAAGAAGGGAATACTAATTATCTGTCTGATTTAAAGCATCAACACTTCCTCAAACACCAGCATGAGGTCGAAGACAGACACACAAGGGCCAAAATAAAACTCTACAACCATCAAACTCTGGAAACAAACACAGCCAACATATAAGCACCACAATTTTTAAACAACAATTTAAGTATGTTATCTTTAAAGCACTAAAAAAAAAAAGAACGTAATCAACATAATAAGGAAAATAAGGACACACATAGCTTGTGATTCAGGAGGATGACAGGGTATGTGGCTATGTGTGTCATAAATCTGTCACTTTCAAAGGTATGAATACAGTATACATGCTAAAATCCTAACATTGTGTGTGAGGACACATAGATAACATACCAACAATTTGAGGACATGACTGACACAGTGTGTACTCTAAGTTTTTTTTGTGCATCTGTAAATGCTATTGTTGCTGTGCTGTGTTTAAAATTTAACATAATAAGTGTTTTCTTTGTCAGTCATCTCTGTTACAAATTACATATTTTTCAACTAAATTTGACCAATAAAAACTGATTTTGGTGCCTTTAAAACACCATGATGTCACACCCAAATGCTACACATAATTCTGTTTTGCATTAAAATATCTTTACACTCTACACAGGCCAGCCTTTCTCACTTTATCTCCGCTAGTTCCTTCTGCAGAGCAGCATATCAAAAATCCCTTGCACATTCCAACATGTTCACTAGAAAATGAGGGAGTGACAAATAGTTCATGCCGAGCAGGAAGAAGGGTGAGTTACAATAAGTGAAAAGATTCCTCTCTTAAATAAAGACTGGAATTCATTTAAATTGGCTTTGGAATTTTACTCCTGTTTGCTGAAACAAATGACTGAGACAACCTTAAAATACAATGAAAATAATGAAAATAAAAAAATACATAGCAGTAAACTGGTTACCTTATCTTGTCTTATCTTATCGTTAATAACAGGGTGGAAGTCTATTTTTGTCATGTGTGGAAGAGAAAGCATATTTTGTTAATATTAATTCCTTATTTTAGCTCTGAATATATGACAGTTCCTAACCCTGTGATGCTAAATGTGTTGTATTATTATTCATTCACTCTGCATCATCAATGTGAAAAACTACTGTTTACAATCACACACATGCAGTTTTTTTCCAGTGAGGAATACATTATACAGAAATGCCAGATATAGCAAAAATTATATTTAATATTGGTATTTAGTTTATTTAAAAAATAACAGAAGGCTTAATAAAAAGTTTGGTTCTCAAATAATTTGAACTGAATTTTGTGGCAATTTTTTCATGGTTCAGCCTTTACAGAGTTAAAGCTCCGCCCCTTATGTAACACACTTGAGATATTCCAGTAACAGTTTGTCGTTTTTCCGCATCTTGCTTTCCACCCCTATCCCCTCCCGCCCAGCACACACACTCAAGTGACTCGAAACTTTATTTAGCTCAGGCAGATCACATCAGCAGCATCTACTGTGAGAGAGCAGGAGGAGGTTCCATAATTCTGGCACTTCAACCTGCTACAACACCGTATGCTGAAGTTTGCTGTAAGTTTTACTGAAGGCATGATCCAAAGGTAAAGTAAATATCAGTGAGGATAAAGTTGTGACTGACTACATTCCTTCTATGCTTTCAGATTCACCCAGAGAGAAATGTCTTTCAGATCAAATGATGATCTGTCCTGTCCTGTCTGCCGTGATATATTTAGAGATCCTGTTGTCCTCTCATGCAGCCACAGCTTCTGCAAAGCTTGCCTGAGGAACTGGTGGACAGAGAAACGAATACAGGAGTGTCCAGTTTGTAAAAGAACATCATCGAGGAGTGACCCAACTTGCAACTTAGTATTGAAAAAACTGTGTGATTCAGTGTTACAGAGGAGACAGAGGAGAACTTCTGCAGTGTCTGAGACCCTCTGCAGTCTCCACGGTGAGAATCTCAAACTCTTCTGTGTGGACCATCAGCGGCCAGTATGTGTCGTCTGTCTGCATTCAGATGAGCACACCAGACACAAATTCAAACCAATTAATGAAGTTGCATCAGTTAACAGAGCTCACCTCCAGAAATCCCTGAAACCCTTAAAAGAGAAACTGAAGCTTTTTTAACAAGTTAAAGAAAACTATGAGAAAACGGCAGAGCATATCAAGGTCCAGGCCCAAACCACAGGGAGGCAGATCAAGGAGCAGTTTCAGAGGCTGTGCCAGTTTCTACAAAAAGAAGATGAAAACAGAACAGAAGAGTCAGGAGATTACAGATAAGATTAAGGCTCTGAGCAGAGAGATAGACAGTCTTTCAGACGCAATCAGTGAAGAGAAGGAGCTGAGAGCTGGAGACGTCTCATTCCTGCAGAACTACAAGATCGCAACAATAAGAGCTCAACGGCGCCCCCTGCTGGATGACCCACAGCTGGTTCCAGGAGCTCTGATAGATGTGGCCAAACACCTGGGCAACCTGGCCTTCAACATCTGTAACATGAAGAAACTGTTTTCCTACTCACCTGGGATTCTGGATCCCAACACAACAAATCCAGAACTCATTCTGTCAGAACATCTGACCAGTGTGAGACGTGAAAGTGAACAGAAGCTCCCTGACAACCCCGAGAGGTTTGATTACTGTCGCATTGTTCTGGCCTCTGAGGGCTTTAACTCAGGGACTCACAGCTGGGACGTTGAGGTTGGAGAAAGCGAGGACTGGTTTGTGGGTGTTGCTGCAGAGTCCATTCAGAGAAGGGAAAGTGCCCGTCCTGTTTATGGAGAATAGGATGCTTTAATGGTAATTACATAGCACGGTGCTTATCGGATCCCTCGTTGGCTCTTACACTGAAAACAAAGCCCAGAAAGGTCAGAGTTCACCTGGACTGGTACAGGGGAATACTGTCGTTCTTTGACCTAGATACGAACACACACACTTTCACAGAGAAGCTGTTTCCATATTTTTACACTGTAAATGTGTATCCACTGAAGATAATACCCAGGAAAATAGTGCTAAAGCCCTGGTCAGACAGTATTAGTGTAGGAGTCTAAATCCATTTTTTAAAAAGTAATTAAAGGATTTCTGTTAGTGTCATATTCAATGTTGTTACGTTTGATGTGATCAATATAAAGGGTTAGCATTTTTAAATTGGTCAGATTTCATAACTCATTAGTTTAAGAAATATTGGTATGAAGTAAAGGGCCTCAGTGAAGTTTATCAGAGTCTCCTGGATCTGTTTGTCTGGAAGTGTGGATTCCATTGAGGGAGGAACTTCATTAGGATTTACAATTAGTGTTGACTGAAAACCTTTTGTAGCCATTCCAGCTGTCATTCAAATACATTAAATTACAGGTTCTACACCAGCATCACCACGTAGCTGTGGGAAACATGCACCTGAATGTATGGATTTAATCATAGTATAATGTGCCAAATTGAATGTAAGTGCAAATGATGCCATTCAAAGTATTGGAAGACGTATTTAAATATCTGAAAATTTCACTTAAAAATAAATTAATCAAGTGCAATAGAATATATTTATTTAAAAAATATATTGTAATTTTTCCTTTTAAGTTCCTTTCTAATCATGTCTTATTTCTACATACTTTGCACATTATTTGAAAAATCTATTTTCCTTTAACATGGCTAATGTGTCTGAAAACAAAACTTCAGGAGATGTGTTGAAGTGCTTGGAAAAAAAAAGTCTTAAATGTTACTTGACATCAATACAATATTGTTTGTTTCAAAATTTATTTCAAACAAAGAAATCTGAAGATTTGCGGCAGTGTCATCTATATAGAAAGAAAATGTAAACGGTTTATGTGACTGATTTTATTTTTCTGTAGTTTAATGAAATACAGAGTTGAATCAGACCAAAGAAGCCATGACGTTTCTCTCTGGAGGTCAGAAGTCGGGAGATTGTTTAATGAATATGTGACAAAGTTTAGAAGCAGAACGTCACAGGCAGCATCTAAATGTGTGAATTTCGCTGCTGTCTGAAATAAAACACATGCCCACAGAAAGGTTCCTTTAAGATAATTTATTTTATACAATAAAACTGAAGTCTAGAGCATGCTTTGTGGAGAAGACTGTGGAAGAAAGACTTCTCACACACCCTGGATGTTTCACTTCTCACCACTTGCATTGCTATTGAGTATCTTACAAAGATGGACAGTCAATCAACTTAGCAGTCAATTGTGACAAAGAGACTGATACGAGATGTCAAAACAGGAACTGCTACCAGTAGTTAACTCGTTGCCGATCAAACAAACTTTGCAGCAGGTGCGTTCAAGAACACCACAAATCTGAAACAAACATGAACCACAATATGCAGGATACTTAACAAAAAACAAAACATTTCATAATATTTGTTCTACCATGCCACCAGCTAAGTAAAAAAAAAAAAAAAAAATCAAATCTGTAAGAATAAACATAGTACATCCACTCCAAGTTCTGTTCCACCTCTCAGAAAGGCATGTTTGTGTTTGTCAGTAATTATGTGGCTAAGATCATCACACGGTGAGCATTGTGGGGTCATTGAACGCAGCCCTCTCCGTTTTCGGCCCAGGTTGGGGTGTGTGAGAGGCGTTTTGTTCCATTTACTTAGGAGGCCTGTAGGCGATCTTCCTGCTCTTCAGCACAGACCACCTGTGTCTCTTCATGTAGTAGAGCAGAGGCACAATGATAGCTGAGCCCATCAGCAGCTGATAGGAGAAAGAGAACACAAACATTAACCAATGCCAAGATCCATGCTTAGACATGTTTTCTATGTTTTAAATATTCTTGAGACGACAGGAAGGTCACATAAGAAGTTGTACAGTTTAGTGCATGACATAAAAACTTATTTTATACCCACAACATGTGTCCTTTAAAATATCTTACAGAGTTGCATGTGTTGATTTAATTAAAAATATCTAAATTTGGAGTATCACTCAATTAAGAATGGGTGTCATTTTAAGTGCTGGCAAAGACAAAAAATAGGCACTCCAGTTGGTGAGAGGTGTACCTTCAGTCCCATGCGTTTGCGTTGGTCATGCTCGGGCTCAGCAGCCCACCTTAAGAAAGTACACACATCCTTAGCAACCTGACTCATGGTGGCAGGGGTTCCTATAAGAAACCAAGAGAACAGAAACCATCAGCAACACTTTTTTCATTTGTTCCTTCCAACCCCCCCCTCCAAACTGTCATGCTTCATTTATCAATGTAATAACAAATTACTTTGCAATAAAGTTATTGAAGTCATTTATGTGCAGCAAACGAGTTAATTTAACCAATTTAGCGCACTGGAAACACTTAAAATATGCTACTCAACACAGCAAATGGATTCACTCAGGCCTCACTCTGAGTGCCACAAGTCACAAAGAGGCGTCTTTCTGTCACAGCCTCTCAGAATGGTGAACAGATTTTGATCTATAAACGCCAGTGTTTAAAAAAGTAAACCTGCGGAACAACTGGGCAATATTTTCTGCCAGAAAAGGATACATTGAGCAAAGAGCTGCAAGTGTTTTTGAAATCCATGAATTTCAGAAGACTTCAGACAAAAAAAAGCCAATTAAATGCTTGTTACTGTCTATTTGGTGAATTCCCACATTCATTTCCATCCACCATTATATTTTATGACAATTTTATTTTTTAAATTCGCCTTAGACAATATGATCACTACTGAGCAATCCACCCTGCACTCTTAGTTTCAAACTTGAGTCACAGCTAACCAGACAGCATGGCCCTTGCAGTCTCCTATGCCCCTACCTGGAAGCTCATTAGGTGCCTGCAGTGAAACCCAAAAACACAAGTGTATGTATATTAAAAGGTAACAGGAAAGGCATGTTTTGCATGTCTTCGTTTTTTGGTTCACTCCAACAAACTGAAACTCTTTCTAAAGAGGGGGAAAAAAACAAAACAGAAAATAGTGCTCCCATTTCTGTAGCTGGAGAGAAGATTATCCAAACATGCACCTGCACTTCTTACCATCATCATACTCCAGAATTTCATTGTAGATCGGTGGGGCCATGCCAATAGCCTGCCCAGGGAAGTAGGGGTTGTAGTAAAGTCCCTCTCTCACTATCACTCCTGCAGGAGGGTCGCAGTAACCCGTCAGCAGGCTGAACACGTAGTCTTCTCCTCCGTGTCTGCAGGGAGCAGAAGGGTGAAATGAGTTAATGCTAAGGATACTGCAGATTTTGCACCTTTCAGAGTAAACACAGGTTTTCAGGACTTACCTGGCGTTCACAATGTAGCTAAGGTCTGGAGGCAGGGCGCCATTGTTGGCGACCCTGGCTGCCTCGGGGTTGGGGTAGGGCTTTGGGAAATAGTCTGACAGCTTTCCTGGCCGGGTGAACATCTCGCCACTCTCATCAGGACCATCAACTACCTCTACCTAAACACAAATCATGAGAAGAGATGGGTCACCACCTACAGGCAGAACTTACTTCTACAGATAAAAACAATGAGACAATTTATAAAAAAAAAAAGATTCGGTCTGACTAAAATACCATTATGTGATTAAATTAGAATATTGGCAGAATCAAGACTATTCACAGGATCACATCTCCCCACATATAGACTCACCTCTTCAGCGATGGTCTTCACCTCGTCCTCTGTGTGCGACACTCCCACGAGGTTTCTGAAAGCCAGGTATTCCATACTGTGGCAAGCTGAGCACACCTGCTTATACACCTGGTAACCACGGCGAATACTGTGGGAGGCAGAGACAAAGATATGAAACATAACGAGTTATTTTAAAAGAGCTGTCTGAAACTGCCAAAACAGACTTTCAATGAAAAATTCAGTCTGTATAAAGAAAACAAACGTGAATAAAGTGAAATTCTCTGCAAACTCAAGTCTTCAAAGCCAGCTAATTTTTAGTGGCAGTTTTACATTCAGTGCCTTTCATCACTCAAAGGATGTTTACAAGCACTTGAACAGTCTGTATACATTCAACTCACCTAGCATGGTCCAGAGAGGACAGAGGTCCAGCGTGACTCCAGGGGTACTGAGGGGGATGAAGCTCCAACTCGGATGCTTTAACCGACTGGTGCAATATCAGTGCAAGCCCGGCTCCACCGGCTGTGACCACACCCAGCGTTGTCAGGGCAACCTTCTTCCCCCTTGGCAGGCTGGCGAAGGACATGCTGGCCTGTGAATGGAAATAAGCACAAAAAGTTACTTTAACAAACTCATCCAATAAGGGTAATCTACAGCCGACTATCCATTAGATTAAGTTACTTTAAATTATATTAGAACTGAAACGTACTTTGCTTGGGCATGGCGCCCAAGTCTACGGGGCTACTGGATATCCAAGCACATTTGACAATTTATTTTTTGGTCTGAGTACATAATTATTTTTCAAGTTTACAGTTTCCCAGTGAGGCTAAGGTCTTCCTGCTTTGTGTTGACCTTTTGGCTGGTATCCTTCAACATCACACAGCTCTCTCTGTGGACTACAAGAATAATTCTTGTTCTACTCTGAAGAATTGCTATGAGCTGAAGGCCAAGGCTGAGTAAAACCTGCTGCAGGTAAAGAAGTTTGTGTGCAAGGTTTAGTTAATTGAGTGGCCCTTTTTTTATAATCCAGCCTGGTTGTCCTTATGAAACTGCCCTTCACAGCTGATTTTGTAACCAGGTGTTAATGGCAGCATGCGATAACAGCATCCTCACATCAGCAAAACAAACATAACACACCAACCTCCACCTCTGACATAAAATAATGCATGGCAACATTAATTTAGGGTACTTTATTTTAGTTAAGGAAGAAAATCAATATAGTAGTTAATAGCCTAATGATTGGCATGCATGTCATTTACTAACAGTAATGCTCCAATTTAGCCATTTCTCGCTATGCCCTTCTCCATCTCTACTGGGATACTCCCTCTGATTAAGCATTAGTAAATAAGCAAATAGAGTTTGGGAATCATATCTTCGCAGTCTGAAGATTATATCCCCAATAATCAAAACAAAATGATCTCAAAGAAACTAAAGCTGAAAAACGTCTCCTTGTCCCTGAACTAGGTCACAAGCTCAGTTGGGGCCAAATGACAATTATGTTCAGCTTCTTAGGTATTTTCGGTTATATCCATCGTCTGAAACGCGCATCAGTGAATTGTAGACAGGGCACAGATATTTAGTTTGGCGATTGAAATTGAGGACGGTTTTTATTCACCGGAAGTCCTTTCAGTCCTTGAGATGCTAACTCTTTAGCAAGCTGTTTAGCTCAGCGACTTCAGCGGGTGTCGTTACTGACAGAAGTCAACAATCGCGACCCACGCCAGCTGAGTTTAAATATGCACAAATACAGTGGCCAAACAATTCACATTAATCTTCATGCATCGCTGGCCAACGTATATTTTAACCACGTTGCACGTTTGCCGGGTGCTGGACACGACATCATGGTTTAGCTCACCGGCTAGCTTCCTAAACACATTGAGGAGAACCTGCTTTAAACTGTCTTTGGCATTTCATTTTGGAGATACTGATGCCGTATCACTATCAAGAGGTTATGAGTGATAAAACGTTTAAGAAATTAAAGCTACAGTTGTTGGTCAAATCCTAAAAAGTGTGGGAACACGAGTGACCTTGTCTCACCCCGCTGTCCGCACCAAGCTAACCTTAGCCAAGACACCTCACAGCACCGGTTTTCTATTAAATCGTGTCCTAAACACGTTCATGTGTGATAAATACTACTACACTACCTTGGAGGCCCTGAGAGTTTTCGGGGTGCTGAGGAGAGCCCTCCCCTTCCCCGATAGCACCACCGCTCGTAGCGCCGCCATCTTCTTTGCGGTTCTCGCTCTCCTCTGGAAGGAGTTGAGGCAGATAAACAGCTTGTTCCGGTCTGAAACTTCAAAATAAAGACGGCCAGTGTGAAGCGTTTTGGCCTCAGTTGTCAAAATAATATCTACAATGTATGAAAAAACAAGGGAATTACTGAATACTGAGTACGTTCAAATTACTCTAGATTTATTTTGAGTTTTGCATAATTTGTATGCAGTTGGTTTATTTAAGTAACAAATTTCTGACATTTTCAACAGCTAGTTTGCCATAAACTGTGGCATACAATATTTCAGAAGTCAGTAAACGCAAGACAGAATACATGTGTGTAAATAAGCGAGAGAGAGATGTAATAATGAAGCTGCAAGGAACAGAGGTAGAAGATTTTAAATACCCAGACAACCACTCACACCTACAGACAGTTTAGAATCAGCAGTTAAACTAATATGCATGTCACTGCACTGTGGGATGAAGCCAGACTGCCTGAAGAGAAAACCCACCCAGACACATAGAACATCCCATCTGGACAGCAAATTCAAACCTAGGACCCTTTTCCAGTGAAGTAATGGTGCTAACCACTACACCATCCTAGTACTATATAATACATTATATAATATAAATGTACATATTTTCACAAATTAAGATATAAGAAAGAAGTAATACAACTTTATGCTTATTTATTTATTTTAAAATAAATACCTCTGCAAGTGGAGAATATGGGCCTATTGCGTATTTATTTTCTTCATACTGTCTCTTATTATGAAGGTAGATACAAAAGTACACCGGATCTATAAGATGCTAGCTAACTTGACATAAATCTTACACAACTAATTTACACAACATTTTTTTTTTGGGAGGGGGGGGGGTGTTAAGTAACGTTTATTTGTAACATTCTGTCATTAATAACATAAAACTAGTATTTACAGATTTTACCCTTACAGCTTCTTTCTGACCAGATTTCTAGCAATGAATGAAATGTAAAGTTGTTGTTTTTTGAAGAAAATGTGAAAATAGCCCCACCTAGTGGCCGCTCCAGGACTTTTCAGACATCCATCCATCCATCCGCTTCCGCTTATCCTTTTCAGGGTCGCGGGGGGCGCTGGAGCCTATCCCAGCTGTCATAGGGCGAAAGGCGGGGTACAACCTGGACAGGTCGCTAGTCTGTCGCAGGGCGACTTTTCAGACATTTTTACCTAAATTGCAAAGGCTGATGTCACACTTCTATCTGCTGCTATTTTAAACTTTTTTTCCCCTGTAGGCTGACCTATGGCACTGTGAACGACTGAAAGCATGGTGAAATTTAAGGCTTTTACTTTTTAAATCAAATAAATCAATAAATCAATAAAGTAATAAGTTATTAATTAAACTAAGATCTTTCAAAGCTACAGTCCTTTTATAACAAGAGCTTTCTTTGTACCCCCTAAACTGTTCCTACATGAAGTCATATTCATGATGAAAAGATTTGTTTTCTTTCTTTCTTTCTTTCTTTCTTTCTTTCTTTCTTTCTTTCTTTCTTTTTCATGTACTCACTTTATTTATCAAAGTGGCAACAGTGAAGCTTCATTTTAACCATAGGGTCTCCATCCTTTGCCATCCATCCATCCATCCATCCATTTTCATCCGCTTTGTCCGGGGCCGGGTCGCGGGGGCAGCAGCCTAAGCAAAGAGGCCCATCTAATCTAGTCCATCCTTTGCCCTTTATGCATATTTTTAAGGGATTAAAAAAAAACAACAACAATATGAACAGAAGGAATGATTACAGAGAGCAAATTTTCTCACATTGTAGGTGTGGTACCTGCAAATTCCAGAAGGTGGAAGCAGAGTTACAAAAAATAGAATTCACTTAATAAGTTCATAGTAAAAACAAATAAATAAATATGAGCAAAAAATACAATTAAAGATAAAAAACAGTAGATTTCAATACAGATATAATAGATTTATGGGACTTGTTTTTAATTGTGAACACAGAAACAGGAAAATTCTCTGCAAGCATGAAGCTATAAAAACCCAAATATAAACAAAACCATTCAATAAAACCAGAAATATACTATGACCCCCAACATATTTTGAAACAAGTATAAACCGGGGAAAAATACAATTTTTTTTATTGTGTGTAATAGTAGGTGTTATTACAACATGAATGAATCTTGTGTCTCCAGTATAGACATGAGACATTTTTCAGAAACACAGATGAAGAAAGCAGAGCTTATCTAAATAATAAAACAACAAACATCCAGCTTGAAATATTAAGATACATAAAACATCTAACTTGTTTAAATGAAGTGAAGTTCATTGTAAGCTTAACTGCAGATGGATGTTTGCTGTTTAACAGCAGGCAGGTAATAAAGTATTAATCAGCCCCAGAAGTCACTGTCTTTGCTGGTGATTGTTGCTTGAAAGAAAAACTATTCCAGTTCAATTCGGTATTTTTTTTAGTTTACTTCTGTTGCACAGGTACCATTTTGCATTTTTGGGGGAGACTGGCCTGCAAGGCTGTATTTCTCATACCGTGAAAGGTCACCAGAGATTCTTTTTCCTGTTTCAATTAATATTTGTTTTTTGGTTATTTTTTTTCAGTAACATCTGTGCAGTTGTTATCTGGCAGAAACTTGAATGTAAATCTTGCTTCTTCTTCCGGTTGCGCCCTTTAGGGATCGTCACAGCAGTTCATCTGGGTCCACCTCACCCTATCCCTAGCACCCTCTTCTGTCCCACCAACCCTCTGCATGTCCTCCTTCACTACATCCACAAACCAAAATATATATTTTTTGCCTTTTAACTGGCTTTTTTTTTTTTTTGATAGGTACAGCAAAGGTCGAAAGGAAAGTGGAGGGAAAGAGAGAAGGGAAGACATGCAGCAAAGGGGCACGGCTCGGACTTGACCCCGGGTCACCCGCTTTCAGCCATGCGGCATATGGTCACCTGCTCATCTGATTGAGCTAAACCGGCGCCCGGCAACTCGATATTTAACATCCTTTGTCGAATACATGCACTATTCCTTCTCTGCACATGTGCGAACCATCTCAACCCCATCTCTCTAATCTAGTCAACAAACCTTCTCCACCTGAGCTGTTCCTCTGATGTAATCATTTCTGAATTTGCTCATTCTGATCACAGTGAAAATCTCTGCATCTTCAGCTCTGCCACCTCCAGCTCCACGTCCTGTCATTATTGCAGGTCTCACTACCATCTTGTAATTCTTCCCTTTCACTCTTGCTGCTGTCCTTTAATCATGGCTCCTTTATTGTGGCTCAAGAGTTGGGAGTTTGCCTTGTAATAGGAAGGTTGCTGGTTTGAGCCCTGGCTTGGACAGTCCCGGTCGTTGTGTCCTTGGGCAAGACACTTCACCCATTGCCTACTGGTGGTGGTCAGAGTGCCCGGTGGCGCCAGTGTCTGGCAGTCAATGCGCCCCAGGGTGGCTGTGGCTACAATGTAGCTTGCCATCACCAGTGTGTGAATGGGTGGATGACTGGTTTTGTAAAGCGCTTTGGGGTCCTTAGGGACTAGTAAAAGCACTATACAAATACAGGCCATTTACCATGTTAAATGGACTGATTTTTGTATAGTGCTTTTCTACTCTCGTGAAGCACTTAAAGCACTTTGTACAACATGCCTCATTCACCCATTCATATGATCACTTTCTTATGCTTAAGTGTTTTTCTATCTGATATTCACACACATTCATACTCCGATGGAAGCATTGGAAAGCAACTTGGGGTTAGTATCTTGACCAAGGACATATGGCATGCAGACTGGGGCAGCCAAGGCTCAAACCACCAACGTTCCAATGAGTAGATGGCCTGCTCTACCTCCTGAACACAAATCACCCCTCACAGTTGTCTCCACCTAATCCACACAGCTTGTACCGTGTTGTTTGCCTGTCTTGTGCATTTTCTGTTGCCCTGGATGATTGACTCCAGGGAGATACATTTGTCCACTGTCACTATCACAACTCCTTGCATGTTCATGTTCTCATTCACACACCTTCTGTCTTACTTCTTCTTGCTTTCATTCCTTTTTCCTCCACATAATGCCTCCCCCTCTTCAGATTCTCAGCTACCAGTTCCATACTCACTAAAGATCACAATGCCATCAGCAAACATTGTAGTCCTTGTCTGCCCACCCGTCTATTACCACAGCAAACAAGAAGGGGCAAAAGTCACATCTGTAGAGCTCTTTATGGCATGAAGCCATACAACTGCTCACCGATCACCAACTCTCTTCTTAACCTGCTTCAGCTACTGTTTCCTGTAGCTTCTCCCTCATCAGCATTCTCATCAGGATTCTCCCTCTGTAGTTGATACAGCGCTGCACATCAGCCATGTACTTGAAAATTGGTACTTGTACACTTCTTTTCAATCCCTCAGACATCCTCTTGTTCTCCAGGATTGTGTTAAATAATCTGATGAAAAAGTCCACTGCCTGTATGCTAGACAGTATCATCTAGGTCAACTCCCTGTCTGCTCTTCATAACCGTGGAAACTGGAATGTAAATAAAGCTCCAGATTTTTTTTTTAGCATGTTTGTTAAAAAAAATAAAAAACATATGACACTTAATTTAACAGGTATCTCTTCCACAGCATGTCTTTTGCCCTGTCTTCTTCCCCCACCCCCCTCCCTGAGCCTGATTCTGCTGGAGGTTTCTTCCTGTTAAAGGGAGTTTTTCCTTCCCACTGTTGCCAAAGTGCTTGTTCATACTATCTCTGTTGTTTTATTGTAGGGTCTACCTTACAATATAAAGTGCCTTGAGGCGACTGTTATTGTGATTTGATGCTGTATAAATAAAACAGAATTGAACTGAATTCAATTGTATGGCAGTAACAAGGCCTGGGTGCAGCTACAGAAATGTTTTGAAACAACAGAGGGTTATTACCTTTTCACAGAGGCCCAGGTATAGACAGCATTTTATTCCCTTTATAAAAGAAATCATTATTTAAAAATTGAATTTTTATTTACTCCGGTTATCTTTGTCTAATATTTAAAATTTGTTTGATGCATGTCTGAAACAAGTGTGATCTTCTGTAATGCTGCTTTTTGTCCCTATGTATGATTCCAACAGCTTTAAATAGACAGTCTTGGGAGTTTTCAGGATGCAGAAAATTACTAAACTAATCACTCGCTTTCTCAAAAAATCAGCTGTGAACATCAAGTACATCATTTCTAAGAGGTCAGAAAGAAATGTCAGTGCACGTGAAAGAGGCCATCATTAGAAGGATATAAAAAATAAACTCATCAGACAGGTAGCAAAAACTACAGGAGTGGCTAAATCAACAATCTGCTACATTCTCAAAAAGAACAAATACACTAGTCAGCTCAGCAACATCAAAAGGCCTGAAAGACCACAGAAGTCATCTGAAGTGGATAATTACAGTATTCCTTTCTGGGGAAGAAAAACCCTTCACAACATGTATCCAAGTAAAGAACACTCTCCGGGAGATAGGCGTGTCATCGTCACAGTCTACAATCAAGAGACACCACCATGAATGGAAATACAGAGGCGATACAGCAAGGCGCAAATCACTGGTTACACTCGAGAAGAGCAGGTTAGACTTTGACAGAAAACATCTAATAGAACGAGCACAAAGGGTGGCATGATGGCTAGCAGGATCACCTCACATCCTGTGTTTGCATGTCATCCCTGTGTCTACGCGGCTACTCCCTGGGTACTCTGTCTTCCTAACACAGCCTAAAGACTTGTATGGGGTTAATTGATGATTCTAAAAACTGACCTTCGACGTGACTGTGAACTGTCAATAACTGTCTGTGTTTTTCATGTACTCCGCCTGTAACAACTGGGACAGGCTCCAGCCCCCCACAGTCCTGAAGAAATTGCATCAATGGAGTCTACAAATTTCTCTAAATTTCTGACACTTATGTCTTCCAATGGAACCAGGTCGCTAGTGTTTACTGATGATGTGACTGCTGAACGAAGCAGCTGGATGAAAGTGAACACGGCTCTGCTCTCTGCTCAGAATCAGCTAAATGCTACAAGACTCATCAGACAATGCTGCACACATGCAAATGGACAATGACCCAAAGCATACTGCAAAAAACAATCCTACCCACATATTGCCAGTATGTTCAGTGAGCAGTACTCAGATTCAGTTTCTGTAGTAGAAACTGTTCTGATCTCATTGTATAATCAAACTGCCTTGTTGAGTTCTCAGTTCTCGCTGAGTAAATATATCCGCTGAAGACTACATTTATTTTTGCAGGTGTGTGTCTGTGTTTGATGAATCAAACACATGATGGGATACTGCACACAGCAGCAGTTTTGCCCATCAAGGCCCCTGATTAAATATGGGAGCTCACTATTGGGAGTGCGGTACTGCTGCTGAACTCTACCATCAGATCAGAGGAATCCATCGCCGCAGTGTTTTTTCATTTAACTCGTACGTCAGGAATGATTTTTTTAGGTCAAAGGATGTTGGTGTGGGTTCATGAACAAAGAGTGGGATGCTTTCATACTTTTATTGATCTGTATGAATTTAACTGAACTCTCAGCGTGACAGTGAGGTGAGCTGCAAAGACACATGAGAATACTAAACAACACCTTACTTTCAGAGCAAGAAGCAATCAGAAGACAGACAAGCAAAGTTCACATGGTTAAAAACTTGCAATGAAAGTAAACATAATAGAGTGTGGAAGAAAAAAGCACTTTACTGATAATCAGAGCAGCTTCTTTCTGTTGGTTTCTGCATTCTGCAGCAAGCAGGCTATAAGACTGCCAATGTTACACTGCAAGGGATAAGAGACTAAGTGAAAGTACCTTTACTGTAGATATTTGTCTTGGGCAGCCAGAGTGGTATTACAAGTATATGTAGATAAGAGTTACATGCTTTTAATGTGAGCAGCTAATTAGTTATCTAGCTCGCAAACTGATGTGCAGTGCACAGCGCGTCTTTGTTTGGTCGTTTGTTTAACAACCTCAAAGTGAGACGTGCATATGTTAAGATGGTAAATAAAAAGAAGGCAGCAGCAGTAATTACACTGTGTTGTTGACCACGCTGAAAGTTGGTTGCATAGCCGTCCGCTGTATCGCTCAGTGAGACTTTTTACTGTACTTGTGATACAAAGCTGAAATCATTTGTTACACACAGATTCTCAGTCTGACCAAGAGTCTCAGCTGTGAGCAAAAGATGACGACCAATAAAATTCCAAAAATATATGTTATTAGCTAAATTGCTGAGGTCAATAGGAAACAATATCTGCTACAATGTTTAAAAAAATGGAGGGATAAAACTTTTCAGTGCCCCACTGGCAAAAGGGATAAAACACACAGTGCAAGGCCAGGGCGAGCTATGTCACAATCAGCTACACTTCACACGCTGACAACTACGACAGGAAACAGCAGTTGTCCTCCCAGACCCACCACCCTGTAAGTAATAAGCCGGCAATCACCCCGGCCTCAGCAAGCCAACTCTGCCTTTAGGCTGTGGTGTATAGTTGGCTCTGGACTCCACAGAGAGACAGAAAATATCAGCTTCAAATGCTTCTTAACTGTACAACTCACAGAGCAGCAAACTGTCCAGTCGGGGCATAGGACATACCTGCACAGAGAGATAGAAAATACAACAGCATTGTTTGCAGTACGGACAATAAGTAGACTATAGTTTGATTGGCTGTATGAAAAAAATTCCATTCTACAGTAGACATGTGTGACACACCATAAGAAAAGCCAGCCAAAGACCCAGACTGAGAATCCAAGCACAGATGGAAGAGAAAAAGATCAACTCGACTTTCTGATATTTCCAATGTTTCTTATCTTAACTCCTCTGTCTATGAAAAATGCAGTTTATTGAATAGTTTCTGATGCATAAACTGCATATAAACAATGCACTATTTTGCCCGAGGTCTTCACCCAGCAAACCTCTCAGTTTTGTGAGGAAAATCCCCACTCAGCAGAACCACACACAGCCTGGGGGTGCAGCCTGGTCAGTCAGCCAGCGAAATTTGCTCCCTTGGTGATGGTGGCAACTTTTGCATCCTTAGCCTGTGGCAATAACAATGTGTGGTTTGTGATGATCGATGGTGTCTTGTAACCCTTCCAGAGCCTATATGATAAGTTTAATGATTCACAAACATATTACAAGTGAATGCTTATATAACAAAAACAACAATCAACCTACAATGTCAAATCAAATTTGGTGGCTGGATGCATTTCCAATCCTTTCAACCATAGACCTCTATTTAAAATTGTAAAATAATACATTTCGCTTGAACCAAACAACAGAAATATACAGTATTTCCTTCTGTTTCCCATTGCACAATCCTGGTGTGTTCTTTAAAGTAACAGAAACAACCCAAACAACACCCATTAAATACCCCCCGGTATCACTGAGGTGGAACAGGTCTGCCAGCAGTCTTTCAACAGTCATCCTCTGTTTTTGTATTTCAATGCAGGAAACAAAAAATGGCAGTAAACGGAAAAAATAGAAAAACAAAATAGAAGAAAATTTTGAAATGATCATTTTTTGCATTGGAAAACACAAACATGCAAACTTTTACATAAATAACAAAGGCATTGCTTCTGGGAAAGGAGATGGAAGTCAAATTTACATTAATTGCCCATTTTTGCTTTTACAGCGTAAAAAAAGAAGAATTTAGTTAAAAGTTTAATGATGCTTTTCACAATGGATTCTTTTTAACAATTATGGTGTTCAGAAATGTTTATATTCTACCTAAAGACATTATTAAAATGTAGCGTGCCCTTAACATTCAGACAGATTTGCTTTATTTCGGATGCACAATTCAATTTTCCTATTATTTATGAATTTACAACACTTCATGTATTAGTTGCTCTCTAGTTTTGACAGACATTGTTGTGAACAGTGCACTCATGCATTCTGTGCAGCTCTACTCCATAGAGACTGAAGATGAGCTGTTCAGTCATCATTAAAAAGGTTGCGTTGTGCAGATCTTTTAAAAGAGAAAATCTGCTAATTAAAATGAAAATAACCCAGATTAGCATTTGTACGCCGATGGCTGAAGTAAATGACACATTGCATTATTTTATAGTTTTCTGTCTTCTGTTTAGGGGCAATGGTTTTTTGTTCGTTTGTTTTTTTCAGCTACAATATCTCCTTCTTTGAGGCAGTTGAGACTGTCCATAGCAACCATCCAAACTTCCCTCTCTGGCATGGGACAGCCAGAGAGGGACCAGTGTTTCCTTGGTCAATAGTTTAAAAATCAGACTCGGCTTTTTGTCAGACTCAGGGACCACAGTGTTGCCCGGTTTCAAAAATGGCTGTTTTGATTTTCATGAAGGACACGCTCTCACGACTCATCAAGTGATGCCTCTGACTAGCCAGTCGGTGCCATACCATCTGTTGATGCCACGTTTTCGGATTGCCTCAGAACGCTTGGAACCACAGCCGAATAGGTACCAAAAAACTACCTGGTAACAGGTACTACCACCTAATTGAAAACCCTAAAAACTGTGCCCAGCCAAGTGTTAAAGGGCTAACGGTGTCCTTTGCATCATCTGTATGGTGTTGCACTTCTGGTTCCAGTGAAACAGGTCTGCACTTCTATTCTGTCAAATATGGATAACTTGTCATATTTAAATGCATTAAGTATGTATATTTTTTAAAATGCAAGATTAGTGCTAGTGAAGAACTATATTTTAACTTAAGCCACAACCATTTTAATAACTATTAGTAGGTATGTTTGTGCTTTGTCTGACAGTGAAAACAAGGGAATCAAAAGGTAAACACAAAACTGCCAAAGGCTAATTTGACCATCAACCTTAAAGCACAGATTATGCATATACAACACATTCTCATTGTGGAACACATTTTGACAAATGTGTCTGTCTCATCATTACTGTCGTCACCATCGTTGGATTTACTGGGTACGGAAATTTTCCCCAGCAAGATAAAATGGTTCAGATTTAGACATAGAATTCTGCATCAGTAAGTTGTGAGGTGGTGAGTGCATATCTCTTATGAGACTCTTTCTATCCTGTTTGGGTTCACTTCTTTCCCCAGGTCGTTATTTATTTATTTATTTTTTTTACTTTTGCTTAGTTGTTATGTTTATGAACTAAAGTGAGCTTGGTTTATGTTCAGGAAAATATTATATAGATAAAAACGACACCCCTTCGCAACAGCAACAATCCACATTGAAAAATTATGAATCTAGAGTGATGATCGCATCTCATTAATGTCAGTGTATTATGGTACCAACATTAGAGACACTAAATGAGAACACTTTGTAGAAACATGGTGGACTTTGTGGAAAAAAATCTGCTTTTCTGTTGGTATAAAGGGCCCATTGTAATCCTGACAAAATATATAGACATATTTTTCAGACATTATGTATTGACAATATGAACACCCTAAGTCCTGCACACAATGGGCTTTTTAATGAGCAAGTATAATCTGTAACAGTTGTGAATTGAATTAACTGGGTGGTGAATTGCAACACATTTACAATGAAAGATGCATACAGAAAGAGAGGATTATTAAAAAAATGGAAAAGATCAATATTCAAACAGTGGCGAGCAGAGCTGACAGCTGAAGTAATTATCTCAAATCATTTTCATGGATGATGTTGTGTAATTACAGACGTGCTAGCTGTCGTGAAGATTATGGGCTGTACAGGGTCTGGTTTATTTGTTCATTCAGATGAATTGTGCTGAGATCCTTATAAGCGCTTCTATCGGCACGCGTTACTTGGGTTGTATCAGTTCTGTTGTATAAGTTTAAATCACAGTGAGAGGCTCTTTGACAGGCAAACGTATCTGCTTTCCAAGTCCATGACATCTGAAGCATTAATTATAATGATGAGTGCAGATAAATAGACTTGAAAAGAGCAGGTGACTGATTTAACAGCTACATTTGACAGTACATTTTTCCTCTCAAATGTACCTCGGGGGCAAACTGCCCTGGAGACATTAATGGTACTGTGTTTTTTTTTATGGTTTTTGCTTGAAACTGGTTTTCTCTGGTTTTTGTCCCATAAGTCCACAATTTTTAGTTTGAATTTTTGGTGGAAGTTGCTTTTACAGTTTTTTCTGAATGCTTAAACCCTAACTGTGATTCCTGTAGCACAATCTCTAAAACTATTCAGACTTATAGCAAAACCACTCACTGAGTTTGCAAAACTAAAAGCACAAAAACTGCTTTGCACTCAGTTTGCAATTTTGTAACACACACTTTGCAAAACTGTAGGCACAATTCACTGCACAACACTCAATTACCAAATTTCCAACACACTCCTAGCAAAAGTATACACATGTATGGCTATCATTAACACTAACTTGCCAACTGTCTGGCACACTTTCACATGTGAAAACTTTTTTAGATAATTCGTTCACTTTGCAATCAGCCTAAGCACTATAATACAGGTAAGCTGTGTGTGCAGAGTACAATGGAGGGAGCAGAAAGAGTGAGAAGTAGAGGAGGCCGAGGAAGAGGACGTGGAGGTGAAGAAGTAGGATGAAGAGGACGACAAGGACAAGGAGGAGCAAGAGGAAGACGAGGAGGAGGGAGAGGAAGATGAGGAGGGGGGAGAGGAAGGGTAGGAAGAGTAAGAAATAGAATTGCTGATGACATCAGAGCTACAATAGTGGACCATGTAATCAACCGTGGAATGACCCTGAGGGTAGCTGGCCAACGGGTCCAGCCTAACTTGAGCCGCTACACTGTAGCAAGTACCATAAGGACATCTTGAAATGAGAATCGGTTAGTACAGTCACTTCGCACAAAGATTTGTAGCACTGCCATATGCCAATGAGAAACACACCAATACCATTGATGTAAAAATACTGAAATTGTTACTTTACAGAATTGCTAGATGACCAGATGCTGGGGCAGAGGAAGCATGTTCACTGCAGACCAAGTAACCCATATAGTCATTATGGCGATTGCAAATAATCCTATACTTGGAAATAAACACTTGTGTTTGTTTTGATGTACTTGAAGTTTGGATCCCTCTATGCTTATGGATCTATGACAGAAGTATGAGCTCAAACTGACATAGCCTACCTTGTGCACAGAGAAAGCAAAAGCCAGATGTGTTTTGTATTCATACCATCAGTGTGCAGTTGGCGCATTGTGTGCTTAGTAGATGATGGCTTGTGTGTACTGTTTGATACGGAAACACCATTTTTACGAAGGTGTGAAGAGTTAATCTAGCTGTGTTTGCTTTTGCAAGAGAACTACAATGTTTTGATTATTGGGTGACAGGTTTTCTTATTTGTGTGAAGAGTTTTGCAAAATTAGCCAATAGTTACAAAAAATGTGCTTAAGCAATCAGAAAAAACTGTAATATCCACTAGATTTTAAAAACGCCAAACCAAAAACTATACATGTTTTCATACACCCAGTGTCTCTTGTTTGTTTCTATGGAAATTGATAAATGCTGTAAATGTCAAAGCGACATTTCCTCTGGACAGAAATGTCTCCCTCTGGATCCTGGTGTACAAGCTTAAAAGGAAGTCTGAAACAACCACACACAAAAAACAACATGCACAAAAAAACATGTAATGCACATTATGGATAATGAGTACCAAATGTACTTTTATTGCTCTGAGGCCAGAAAAGTCACTGCCGCTGGATCCTCCGGGGTGTCCTTTGTTTGAAGTTGCGCTGTGTTTTTGTGCTCAGTCCCTGTCATTTGGATCAAAGACAAGATTACTGAGAGGCATTAGCTCATCATTACACTAATGCATGATTTCTTATCTGTAATCTTGTTTTTCTGTCTTTGTATATTCTCTGACAGGCCTGTTTCATATCACTTAATCACATTTTGGCTGACCTGCTCTGTCTTAGAAGTCATTGTTTTCTCAGGGTTTTTTTTTTTTGTGTTTGTTTTCAGTCACCAAAGATTTTCCACCGCTCAAATTTTGATATTTGCAATATTGCAATATTGATACCTCTTTCATAAATGATGAACTTCACAGAGCTTTGGTTCTAATGTACTATGCCATGTTATGCACATGGGTATATAAGCTGAATTTTTTATAAGTGAGCCCTGAACAGCATTCGTATGCATGTTCATCCGTGACTGTCTATCAGCGCCTGATGTGAGTACTTAATTAGAAAGGGTAGGACAAAGTGACACCAACTGTTTCTCAAGATAAGTTTTTGTTTGCTTCGAGCACAACATTATGCTGCTGATATGCCGATGTCTATGTATTTGAAATGATTTGATTCACAGCAATTTTTTTTTTAGCTATGACTTTTCAAAGTTAAAGTGTTCTCGAGGCTCTTTGCCATCTGTGCCTGATTGATGGTTGGGTGGATTTTAAGTCACATAAGGCTACCAAGAAAGTTACCAATCACAACACAGCCATCTACCTGATCCATCTGTGTGTCAAACCCCAGCACTGAACCCATGTTACACACATGTTACGCACAAGGCCCTGTTCCTTAAAGGGAAAGGCTGGGTCAGCAGAAAGCGAATCAGAGCTCATGAGTTAAACATGAGCATCGCGTGCATGTTGTCACATGGATAAATGAAAGCTTGACTAGACGAATCTCGAGTGATGCTTCAAAGCATCGGTTTTCAACTCTCAGCATGTCAGTTGGTGATATTTAAATGTGTCAGGGGAAGCACGTGTTTCCACTTGTGAGCAGTCTTTAGAAAAAGGTAAGCTAGCGAGTCGCTTCTAAGCTTTACATCCATACAAATGCCCTGCCGGCCATATGGGGAAAGGAGTGGTTTTGATCTTCTGTTTGTCCTTTAAGCGCATTGTTACAGCTCTACAGCAGTAAAAAGGAGGTTGTGTGGAAAGGTTCAGCGTATAGCAAAATCGGATTTGTTTTCACTTAAATGCTTGTACAAATATATACATCCTCGTACATACACATGTACCACATACTTACTCATACCAGTGACTTTGCATGACTTTCTGATGATTTATGCAGCCATCAAAGTGGCACAGCACACAGGATCACTGAATTTATTAACAAGCAGTGTAGACTGAGCTGTGTTAACCACCCAACATCTTGGAAACTCACAAGCAGGTCATTTTGTGTTTGTGACCTTGGTGGATTCTTAATTCAGACGTGTAGAGCGGGCATGAAACTGTCTCCTTCACCTCCCATAACACTGAATAATTAAACTCTGAGCTTTTAGGGATGAACATCATGTGGCAGAGGAGACAGGGAGCAAAGGGAGAGAGGAGAAGTGGCTGGTGGGAAAGGCTTAGATGGCTTCAGGGTGGAGGGGTGGAGATGAATTGAGAAGAGTGTTGCTGTTGTTTCTTGTTTTTGTTGTTGTTGTTATTTTCCATTAAGAGCATGTTTTTGTTATAATTCTAGTAGTGACATGTTTAATTGAGGAACTAGCATGTTTAAAAGAACACGGGATCGTAATGTGAGTCTCCAGCAGAGATTAAAGATGTTCTGTGCATTCCATGGTTTGTATTAGTGTCGGCAGTTTAACGCTGCACCTGTTGTGGCTTTAGCAGGCTGTGTGCCGGTGCTTCACTCCCACCGATTCAGCTGCCATCCATTTCTCCTGAGAAACCAGCCCACGCAGCAATTAACTACACAGCTATAAAAGCTGAGAAGACGAGCTGCCCGGTTTCAGAGTGTTAGTGCCAGCTTCAGTACTGTGGTGAGCTTGAGGTGTGTTTCTAAACTGCTAGTGAGTAGCTGTGTTTGTTTGCCTGTAGAGTTTTCCACAGTAGTGCGCTTTGCTTCAGTGCTTTGAGCAGCTGTGAGCAGCAGTTACCTTTTGTTAGTAGAAGTGCTTTTCAATGAACCATTTGTTAACACCTTGGGCTTGCTAATATTTTGTTGTTAGACTGACATAAAATGATACATGTATTTGTGTTGCATACAAATGTTCATTATTTGGATCTTAAATTAATTCTTGTTTGGATTCTGGGCACTTCTGAATTGCAAAGATGCCAACTGACAGATAGATATGTTTTTTTTTATTAACTCTTTATAGTGAAACAAAACGCTGGGATAAACACACTGACACAAATAACCACTTATATCTACATATCTTTACATATGTATTGTAACCCATGTCCAAAAAACATGTAACAGAAATTTAGTTTCTCTTGTGCTCTTGTGGGCTTCCCGCATAGCTTCATCTTCTATTTCTGGGAGTCTTGTTCTGACCACATTTACTAGTTTTCCTTATTTGCACTGTAGCTCTCATTACAGTTTTTTCTGAATGCTTACAGTTTTTTCTGAATGCTTAAACCCTAACTGTGATTCCTGTAGCACAATCTCTAAAACTATTCAGACTTATAGCAAAACCACTCACTGAGTGTGCAAAACTAAAAGCACAAAAACTGCTTTGCACTCAGTTTGCAATTTTGTAACACACACTTTGCAAAACTGTAGGCACAATTCACTGCACAACACTCAATTACCAAATTTCCAACACACTCCTAGCAAAAGTATACACATGTATGGCTATCATTAACACTAATTTGCCAACTGTCTGGCACACTTTCACATGTGAAAACTTTTTTAGATAATTAGTTCACTTTGCAATCAGCCTAAGCACTATAATATGTGTGTGTGAATGGGTGGATGACTGGATATGTAAAGCGCTTTGGGGTCCTTAGGGACTAGTAAAGCGCTATATAAATACAGGCCATTTACCATTTACCAATACAGGTAAGCTGTGTGTGCGGAGTACAATGGAGGGAGCAGAAAGAGGGAGAAGTAGAGGAGGCCGAGGAAGAGGACGTGGAGGTGAAGAAGTAGGATGAAGAGGACGACAAGGACAAGGAGGAGCAAGAGGAAGACGAGGAGGGGGGAGAGGAAGATGAGGAGGGGGGAGAGGAAGGGTAGGAAGAGTAAGAAATAGAATTGCTGATGACATCAGAGCTACAATAGTGGACCATGTAATCAACCGTGGAATGACCCTGAGGGTAGCTGGCCAACGGGTCCAGCCTAACTCGAGCCGCTACACTGTAGCAAGCACCATAAGGACATCTTGAAATGAGAATCGGTGAGTATAGTCACTTCGCACAAAGATTTGTAGCACTGCCGTATGCCAATGAGAAACACACCAATACCATTGATGTAAAAATACTGAAATTGTTACTTTACAGAATTGCTAGATGACCAGATGCTGGGGGCAGAGGAAGCATGTTCACTGCAGACCAAGTAACCCATATAGTCATTATGGCGATTGCAAATAATCCTATACTTGGAAATGAACACTTGTGTTTGTTTTGATGTGTTTGAATAAACACCAGTACTTGAAGTTTGGATCCCTCTATGCTTATGGATCTATGACAGAAGTATGAGCTCAAACTGACATAGCCTACCTTGTGCACAGAGAAAGCAAAAGCCAGATGTGTTTTGTATTCATACCATCAGTGTGCAGTTGGCACATTGTGTGCTTAGTAGATGATGGCTTGTGTGTACTGTTTGATACGGAAACACCATTTTTACGAAGGTGTGAAGAGTTACAGTTTTTTTTCAATCGCTAACAAGCGCCTACCCATACTTCAGATACTTTTTCTAAACTCTTAACACAGACTCACACCTACAAAACACAATTGGCCAAATGGATAATTTTCTTCTCAAAAATACATTTTGTTAAATATATACTACCTCTTCATTTCAAAATAGAACACATCTTTCTCTGCACACACTAACTGTACAAAAACACTATAAATCTGACTCAAAATGAAATTAGTCTGTCAAAGAATAACACTTGTTTTCACTTCACAAGGTACATGCAGTCAATCAAAGTACACCAGGTTTCAAAATACTGGCTATTATTGACATTACAAAAACTGCATAGACCTTTATGATTCAGTTTTACAGGTATTTGCATGCGAAACATGCAATCCACCATTTTGACACCAGAAATGTCTTGGTTGGTAACTGTATGTCCACATGTACAGTAATGTTCACATTCAAAAGCATTCCAGTAAAAAGCAAACAAGTTTCTGTTTCTTTACTGTTTACTACAGGAGGTACAGTAGAAACACGGTATGATAGGACAGAGAAAGTTCTACAGTATTGCTTACAGTGAACAAAATATCCATGAAACACACAAGAGCATTCTGAACAAAAAAACAACAGCAAAAAGCCAAGATAAAAAGGGGGGGAGGGGGGCTAAAAAAAGGCAAAAAATTTGCATCTAATCCCTGCGATCTTCAGGGTTAGGACACATGTTTTCATCAACATCACATCTGATGTTATCCAAGTCGATGCACCTGGGATAAAACCGCATGGTATGTCGGATCCACCCTTGGCAATCGTCAACTGTGATGTCCCTGGAGCCAGCATCCATGGCTTCAAGGAGGGACATCTGGTCATATGGCTGATGGTCATAAACCTTCCACCTCCATGCAGAAAAGAACTCCTCTATGGGGTTGAGGAAAGGTGAATAGGGTGGAAGGAAGAGACTTACCAGTCTTGGGTGGACTTCAAACCATGTTGTTATTGCTTGCGAGTGATGGAAAGCCACATTGTCCCAGGTAATTACAAAGGTCCTCATGTTTTCACCCTCCTGACCCTGCTCTGGAACCAGGCACTGGTGGAGATCATTGAGAAAGGCAAGCAAGCGCTCTGTATTATAGGGTCCAACCTGACATCTGTGAAGGAGTAATCCTGCATTTGCAATTGCTGCACACATGGTAATGTTTGCCCCTCTCTGTCCTGGCACATCAACTGTGGCCCTTTTTCCAATTACATTTCGTCCACGTCGACGCCTTTTGGCCAGATTGAATCCTGCCTCATCGATGTATATGAATTCATGAGGGGCCTGGTTGGCCTCCAATTCCATAACTCTCTGAAACAAAGTTTATGTAAGTCATGTTATTACTGTATACCATACTGTACTGTAACCTAGTATTGTGTAGGTTACCTACTTGCAAAGTGCAAAGCTTATAGAACTGGACATTGGATTGAATATACACTGTACCTGGACATATTGTCGTCGTAGCTCCTTGACCCTCTCACTGTTCCTCTCAAAGGGAACAGTGTAGAGCTGCTTCATCCGCACTCTGTGTTTGGACAATGTCCGCGTAATGGTTGTGAGGCTGATTCTATCGATATTGTCAAATATCTCATGGTCCGCCACAATTCTAGTTTGAATTTCACGCAGTTTTATTGCATTATTTGCAGTAACCATTTCTACAATGGCAAGCTCCTGATCATTACTGAGGAGCTTTCCTCTTCCCCCAGAGGGTGGAAGACATTGCATTCTTTAGAAAGACAAAAAATTCAACATATGCATTACTGTATGACCATATTGACATGTCAAGTGAGAATAGAAACAATCCATGTAAAATGCAATACTTACCTGTTGGTTTGTTGAAAGATGCGTATAATGGAGGCAACTGTTGACCGCCTCAAATTGGGCTGCACTCTTTCACCAGCCTCTCTTAGTGAAAGACCATGGTTGATTACATGGTCAATGATAGTGGCACGAATTTCATCACTGACTACTGTTCTTGCAGCCCTTGGAATGCCACCACCACGCATTCTTACACCTCTACCTTGCCCTCTCCTTGGGCCTGCTCTTCTCCCTGGGCCCCTTGCTCCTACTCTTCCTCGACCAGACATTACAGTGTTTGTCTTTTTTTTGTTTCCAAAAACATCACTCCTCAAGGTCTTGCCTTATAAACCCCACTGACTCTAAGCCAGAATGGAAGAAGCTGTGGTTGGCCCAATTTACCCAACATAAATCAGCTGTGTGTCAATTATTCAATTGTTTGTTTATTATCAGCTGAGATGTATTTTTGATATTGATATTGTTTTTGTACTGATATCATTGCAGAGGCAGAGGTTTTTATACTGTATCTAAGGTTTGGAATATTGTTTTTGCTATTGTGGGATGTTGTGTGTTAACATTCGTAGATACTACAGAAACAGTCCATAATTTTGTTGGGAGGTATAGCTTGTCTGTTAAGAAAATGTAAGCATTGTGGAAATGTGTTCACTGACTGCATATTGGGTGAACACGACATGAAATGTGTGAATGGTATGGCCACAACAGACCGATGCTGTGCTAATTGTGTTTAGAGTTTTGCAAATGTGACAACTGTTTGGACAAACGCTTGTTAGCGACTGAAAAAAACTGTAATCTAGCTGTGTTTGCTTTTGCAAGAGAACTACAATGTTTTGATGATTGGGTGACAGGTTTTCTTATTTGTGTGAAGAGTTTTGCAAAATTAGCCAATAGTTACAAAAAATGTGCTTAAGCAATCAGAAAAAACTGTAAATAATGGTGATTTGCAGAAATATTAAATCCACTGGACTTCAAAACTATAGAGGAAATCCAGCTGTGTCTTGCTCTCCTGCCCACTGATGCACTTTCAACTTGAACCTATTAGACCTCCACCCATGTAGGACTGAACAGGTGAGTTTTAAATGTAACAGTCACAGAGCAAACTGAAGCTGAGAGCAGAATGAACCACCACTGTGATGTGCTGGTTGTTTCCATTACACGGAGCATTATTGCTGTCACGGTCTATTTGCCTCACCTGTTCGCACACATACTCTAACACACACTCTGCCCCTCAGGCCACAGTGCTTATAAAGATTAAAGGCTTAAATGCAACTCACAGACAGAGAAACAGAATGGTTTGATACATAAATACAGAGGGTGGACATCATTAGTAGAATAATCAAAACACCCTCATTTTTTATTCTAATACTGCACATAAATTAACTGTGTATATATTCTAAAAACACCATGGGTCTTTAGTTACCATAGTGCTGTTGTTACTGGCCGGTAAACCCATGTATTGTAAACCCATTATAAATCCACTGAGTAATAATTTCTGACTTCTGGGAATTTCTGCTAATAAACTAAAAAAATGTTCTTGATTGTAGTATTTTCTCCAGAGCTCAGAAATGGCAGAAAATCATAGAAAAGAAGAAGAAGGAATCCGATTTCAAAGCAATTTGCATTATTCATCAACACCTACTACAAACTGCTGGAGGGAAGGCTCCGGGTTTATAATGAGAATATTACTTAAAGAATAATGCAACTTACCATATGCTGCAACTTTTCCAAAGAACAGCTTGAGCCGATGAAGTAAAGTCTAAGGTCAGCCTTTCCTTCCTCGCATATCTCCTCTTAACTCAATGTCTTTATAACTACATTATAATTTCTGTATGGACGGAAAGAGTTCGGTGGTTAGCACTTTTGCCTCAGAGCACGAAGCTTCAGAGTCCAGAGAGTACATAGCCTCAGGTTCAGTTTCAGCTGAGATGGGCTCCAACTTCCCATAACCATAGTTAGATAAACAGTTAAGAAAAATGATGAACAGGCAGATGACAGATGTAGAGGGATTTACAGCAACAAATGTTACTGTAGGTTGTAATAATCTCTAGAAGCCTTTGGGGTTCGTTTTTTTTCATACGACTGTTAGAGTGCAGAAAGTGTCAGTCACTTTTTTGTAAGCATTAGGGAGAAACTGATGCAAGAGAACACTGTTGGCTGAAATTTATATCCCATTAATACAAAAGTTGATAATATAATACTGTATAAACACTGGAAACGGGTACATCAGTGAGACAGCTCAGGCTGAGTTGGTTTGGACGTGTGAAAAGGAGGAATACTGCATATATTGGATAAAGGATCTTGAATATGGAGCTGCCAGGAAGGAAGAAAAGAAGAAGACCACAGTGGAGGTTCAAGGATGTAGTGGAGGAGGTCATGCTGAGTGTTGCAGTAGGGGCAGGTGATTCACTGAGGTGACCATTAACAGGAGCAGCTGAAAGATATAACTGCTCACTTTTACCAATCATCATTCACAAATACTGAATTTTCTGGTAACTGTTTTCTGCAGTTGATTGTGCAGTGTCAATCTCGTGCTGGTTTTTGACTACACAGAATCAACCTGATCAAAGCCCAGTTAAGATGGTTTAGGTTGCGGCCAGCAGTGGGTGACACAGTGTGTCATAAAACATTAAAACATGGATGTTGCATCTGGGAGGTCACAGCACGGGTGGAGTCGTACCTGACTGCTCTCTCAAGTCTGGCATGGTTGACCAGTATGAGCACAGAGCGCTCTGCCAAACGCCTTTTTTCCTACCACTCACCTACGTACAACTACAAGAACTGGTGAAGCAAAAAATGAATAACGCTTCCAGTGTGTGTTAGTCAGAACTGTGAAATTGAGTAACACAACACAGCCAGTGTTGTATACACCCCTAAAGTTGCCATTGTCTGTTTACATTAAAGTCTTGTAAGCATGATTGATCAATGGGTAATGTTTAGTCTGTCACATCTCTCAGACATGTAAAGGGATGTAATAATTAGATGAGATACAATGACCACTGATTACCTTCATGTACTTCATAATATAATGGAATGGAGAGTACACATTCTTTAGGACTCACGAAAGAAATCGTAATTAGAAACAATGAGAAACATTGCTTTGCCCTCCTCTGCATCTTCTCAGAGCTTTCCAAATTTATTTTGCTATGCCCCCAAGGTGGAACGAGTGCTGTAATTGGTGAGAACTGTCCCATTTACACACTTAGGCGCACAGCAGGAAGGAGGAAGCTGCTGTGATGTCGATAGCGATTACAGCTACAGGTTAAATCTCCTGAGCCGCAGATCGACCGAAGCTCTCTGCTGACTGTTGTCACCTTAAATGCAATCCGACAAGAATGAGCAGCAAAGGAGAGAAAGACAAAGTTTTACCATGCAGCTGCCACAGTTTGGTCTCTGCTGCTTTCTGTGCTAAGAGAATAAAAAAATGAAAGGAGTCATGTTCAGACAGTCAGCTGAAATCTGTTTCATCTGCACATCAGGTATTTATTTAATTTTGCATTATACATCATAACCAGATCACTGTTTACTTTGCAGCTTAACACAGACATAAACAAACCATAACATGTAGATTGATATTTAGCAATTTCAGGTCGAAGAAGTACGGTTACTTCCTTTAATACTTCCTTACATAAATAAAAGAGCAAAAGCATAAAGGGTCATATTTTTCTGATCACTCTTTGCATGCAAATAATTATCATGAGCACATCTATAATGATAAAAGCCCCATCCGTATATGAAGATCAACATTTGGGTAAAATAAATGAAGCTAAAAAACCTTTTACATGGAACATGACTAATGTACCCCTCTGCTGTTACACCCATTCTTTAAGCAAGAATGGTTTCCTGCTGTATGTAGCAGACTGCAGTGTGGCATAAGCGAGCCAGGTGGGGAACACTTTGACCACACATTGGTGGACATACATGCACATGACCAATAGAAATGCAGAGTGACAGGAGTGGGCATTTATAGCACACATAAAAACCATGAGTGATCATAAAAACTTTTTTGGGGGTCCCCTCAAACCTAGTAGTCAGTGCAGTGCATAATACATTTTATTGTGAAAGGGCTTTAATGCTGACATCCCTTAAACCTGCATTAATGGGTGCCAAACAAGTCGTCTTGCTGCGTCAGGAAAATAACCCTCTCACTAATTAAAAGAAATGAAATCTTATTATTGAATATAGCATAATGCTCCTTTTGCTTATTGGATAAGCAGAAGAAAATTCATGGAGTTTGTCATGTATTATATTATTAGGTTTGCTTCAGTCCACCAAACAATGATAGTTGTTACATCCTTATATATAGAATCTATGGTACAATTGCAAGAGGTTCCTGACGGGTTACTGGTCGCACAGGATCAACAGCCAGGTCTACATTCTTTCTGCTGGGATCATTGCTAATCCATGAAGTGTGTCAAAGTGAAAGAAGAAAGATTATTGTCAACAACGACCATCACACACGTTACATAACTACATGGAGAGGACGTTGTGATATCTTTAGAGGGTGTGGATTCACTGAGTTAAAATATGGAAACTGTGTCTCAGTAAAAGTGTGTCTGAAGGTGTGTATGTGTGTGTCAGTATCAGGATCAGAGAATGACAGTTTTCCTTTGGCCCAGTCCAGATGAACTCTGATCCTCTGAAATCTCTTTCTTATTGAGAGAACAGTTGGGGGGCCGTCACTGGAGTTTGCTGTGTACTCACCATCACAGAAAACAAGTTTTAATAAGTTACATTTTTTGTCTTCACTGTTGGCAGATCTCGAAAAGACTCCTAGTGCCCAGACTGGACTGTCTCCAACTTCAGCATCCCAGCTGTGAATATCTGAGTTGAAGCCCTCAGAGCCGAGGACGGAAGGATAGAGATAAATCCTTTCAGGGTTTTCGGGAACCTTCTGTTTCCTTGCACGTCTCACACTGGTTAGATTTTCAGACAAGATGAGATCTGGATGAGCAGTGTTTGGATCCAAAATCACAGGAGTATATGAAATAATGTCCTTCATGTTGCTCCAGATGTTGAAGGACAAGTTACCCAGGTGTTCAGCAACATCAATCAGAGCACCTGAGACCAGTTGAGGAACATCAAGCACGGATAGCTGCTGGACTCTTTTCACTGCAGCTTTGTAGTTGTGTAGGAAAGAGATGTCTTCAGCTCTCACCTCCCTCTCTGTGGCTCTGATTGTGCCTGAAAGATCTGCAATCTTTCTGCTCAGAGTTTCAATCTTTACCTTCATCTTCTGACTCTTTTGCTTCTCTTCATCTTTTAGAGCAGCAATCCTGGCATCCTCTTCGTTTTGTAGAAACTGGCGAAGCCTCGTAAACTGCTGCTTAATCTGCTTTTCTGTCTCCTGGGTTTGAACACTAATGTGTTCTGCAGTTTGCACACATTTCCCTTTAACTTCCTCGTAGAGCTTCAGTTTCTCCTTTAAAGGCTTCAGACATTCCTGGAGCTCCTGTTTGTGAGTGTGCGCAGCTTCATTGATGGGGCTGAATCTGTGGTTGACGTGCACTGCTGAATCTCGACAGACAACACACGCTGGCTCCTGATGGTCCAGACAGAAGAGCCTGAGATTCTCAGAATGCACAGTGCAAAGTGTCTGGGAACCTCTTGAAGCTCTCTGTTCTGTGTTCTGTAAATACGCCTCACATAGGTTCTTCAAAGCCAGGTTACGGGGTGGATTACTCTGTAAAGATATCGTCTTACAAACCGGACATTGCTTTATTGGTTTGTCAAGCCACCATCTCTGCAGACAGGCTTTACAAAAGCTGTGGCTGCATGACAAGATAACAGGATCTTCAAAGATGTCATGGCAGACGGGACAGGAGAGATGGTCTTCTGACTGTGTGGTCATTTTCTCTCTGAAAGACGCTTTAAGCAGAGCAGATACACAGATAAAAAAAATCTTAAAGTTCCTTTACCCACCTAATCTTTTTCCCCCCTCAATGACCTCCACAAACATTCTAGTACTCACAGTATCAGGCGCTCTTTTCTGCAGCTCGTTTCCAGAGCAGACTTCGTAGTTTATGCTGATAGCGAAAGTAATTATCTGTCAATGTGTGTCTGTATTCTCTGCACAACTGCTCACATGAATCTGTGAATTCACTTTTATTGGTTGCCTCAGGTCGAGTAAGTCAGCAATGGGGTGGAGTTTTATTTCACCCTGTTGTTCTGGCTTTGTCCTTTTGCTGATGCTTTCACAGATGAGGAAACCCAGCTTTTGTGCTCTGGTACAACTGCAATGGTGGAAAAAAATCCCACTGATGATGCAGAGGCCTCAAAAATGCATAAAATCTCATGTATCAAATATGTTACACATCACAATAGATAGATGTATGTGTAATATTTCTTTGCTACGCTTCTTTCTACTTCCTGATACAAATATAGCACTTTCCTTTTATTTTAAAGCTTTGAAAACATATATCTACAAATTTATTGTGCTGCTATAATATAAATAAAGCTGCCCTGCAGTATATAAATAATTAAAATGATCCACTTTATATACAAATTAATTAATTAATATGTTTGATCTGTTGTATTGTATAAGAGTATGCATGCTTTTAAGATTTTTTTTGCTTTAAGAGTACTTTTACTTTAGATACTTCAACTCTATTTTGATGCTAAAACATACTTTGACTTTACTACAAATATGAATTTTATTTATATTTATTCATATTTAATTTATAAATAAACTTATAATAAAACTATATTCTTATAAATAAACACTGCTGCTGTAATGGAATCTGAAGATTCATGTAAATTCATGCATTGAAACATTACGATTATTCTGACGGACAGTTGTTAGTTAAGATAGCTGTAATTGTAACTTGTGCATGTTCTGACTTTTCTATTCACTTGTAATTTAAACAAAGAGAACAATGCTCTCTTTACCTTGACTGTAGTAGATAAAGGGCAATGATTTGTCAGTTCGTCAGTTAGGGCTTGGTTACTGGTTACTCGGGACCAGCTGCCAACTCTACATTCTTTTAAGCTTCGCCTCTAGAGCATCTGTAATTTTACAAGCAGATTTACAAACTTAAACTACGTCCACAAGACCCGTTGACACCTTGTAATACAAAACATAACGTAAATAAGAAAAATATAATTAATCTGTCACACACCGAGACCTTTTTCAAATTCACTCTGGCTATAAACAAGTTACAAAACACACGGCTCATTAGTTCTTAATAGGAAAGCATGCACTCCATAAACAACAACAACAACAGAATCTTGATTCTCTGCAGGGGCAAACTGAGTGTTGAATATTGTATTATAAATGACAATAATTCAAACAAATACATTCACCAAAGTGCCAACCCGCAGGTTTCATACAATATACGTCCTGTAGAGTCTTTCAGTGGTCACTTTTACATTACAGCAGCAACACAGCTAAAATTTAGCCTGACTATTGTTTGCTCTAGACCTTCACTTAGGAGAACTGCTGTCATCAGTTAATAAGAAATAGCTGTATTTCTGCAATAATGACTAATCCTCAGTACATGGGAGAACTTCTCAATCAGGTGAGCTACAATGGCAGCCAGCTGCTGATATTGTTGAAAGATTAAATGGCCTTTTACGATTTAAGGTTAATTTGGATAATAACTGTCACAGTCCTGGGTCTGCGACCCAGTGTTTTGAGTTTTGTACTATTATTGATCTTTGATTTCATCATAAGTTTTCACTGCTAGTGTCTTGGTTTCATTTTTCAGTATTTCCAGCTCCCTCGTTCTTTACTATATTATGACTTCTAGTCTTTAGGTTTTGATCATGTGCCTCCCCTGTGTTCTGTGTTATGTCTACACCTTCCTGTCCCACGTTTCAGGCCTCTGTGTTCTGTCTTCATTGTCATCCTTGCCTCCATGTTTGTGTGTTTCCTGCTTTACTTTGAAAGTCCATGTCCTATGTCAGTGTAATCTGTTTTGCTTCCTCCCGGTCTCTTCTTGTCTGATTAGTGTCAGCTGTGTCTCCCTGCTGTGTGGCATTTCCTCGTTTCCCTCTGTGTGTATATACTGTGCGTGTTGACCTCTGTTCCTCGGCAGATCGTCTGCGTTATCTCTGCATACCTCTGCTCATCATCCCATGTGTATCTCTCCAAGCGTTTCGAGGTTTCAGGTTTTCTGTAGTTCTATGTTTCCAGTTCCATGTCTAGCTGTCCCCAGTTTAGGTTTTCGTTAGTTGTTTTGAAGTGTTTTTGCATCCAACAATAAAGGCTAGCTTTTTGTTTATCCTGCCTCATCTCCGTGTGTCTGCGCTTGGGTCCTCACACGTTTTGCTTCACTAACCGTGGCAATAATTTTGATTATTAAAACAACTTGAAATAAAAAGTAATAATAATGTAAGCTTTAATAACATAAAACATGATGAAAGCTAAAACTAAAACTGTAACAGAAGCGAGAGCAAATGCCCTGCTTGCTGTTTTAATTAGCAACATCCTTTGAGCTGCATGTGTGACATTATGCATTTTATTGATATATTGTAGATTAAAGTAAGTTAACAGCAAAAACAACTGTGCTTATTATAATTTTTAATATACATGGCCAATATACAACAACAAATAACAACTTTCCATATTACAGTCACTCACCATATAACTGTCCTTGCTGATCCAAGATTGAGGCATTAATATCAGTACAATGTGATACATGGGGAGCATGCATCATTAAGGCAAGATCAACAGTCATTCCCAGCTCCATACAGTGCTGTGAAAAAATATTTAACCCCTTCCTGATTTCTTAGTTTTTGCAAATAAGTCACTCTTAAATATTTCCTATCAGGAAACAAATTTTAATATTAGACAATAATAACCCAAGTAAATACAAATTGCAGTTTTAAATGATAATGTTATTTATTTAGAGGGGAAAAAACCTACCCAAAGCCACCTGGCCCTGTGTGAGAAAGCTATTTTTGGTTTCAACATTTAAGCTGAGTTTAATTTCACAACCCACACCCAGGCTGAATACTGCCGGACCTGTTGAATCAAGAAAGTATTTAAATTGAATTCACAACACTTTATTTTTATTCTTTTGATTCTATTAACTTGGCTTTGTATGATTTACAGTTTAATACGATCCTTATTTATCTCACACTGCTTCTTGTTTCAGGCCTTCAGTTCATCATTTTTCTGGAAAAATGGTGTTACCATGAAATAGACCGTCTTAACTACTGAGATTCTGGATTATAAAATATATAGGTTAGTGTTAGTGTTAAATTTAACACATAGAAAGTATCAAATGGAGAATTGTAGTCACCACTGATTGTCTTTGGTCCTACATACTAAACTGAATGGGAAAATCAGTAATTTCTCCCACTGAGAGTGTAGTGACAAAAGAGATTGTATGAGTGAGAATGTAAAAAGAGATGAAAAGTGAAACTGTCTAATTACTGTGAGATAAAACAGTGGATGACTTGCAGTCACATACGTTTATATTTCATATTGATCCACACTTATTCAAGTTCTTTGAAAATTCTACATTAAATTCACGCCACATGGAAGATACCAGTCCTATTGTGCTAAAAGAAGTACAACAATAACACAGTAGAAATCTGTGATCAATACATGGTGCCTTAAACTGTTATTACAGTGTTGCTGTTCAAAGAAACCGGCTGCTGAGAAACCTTCATTTCTTGGCTCGTATTATTATATTTCTCCTCCTCTGCTTATCTGTAAATAAAATGAAAAGATAATAGTAAAACAGAGAATTCAGACATTTTTTTTCTTTGCTTTCCCTTAACCGCAACCAGGTGAGGCAGATGGCTGCCCTTCCTGATGTTTTTGAGCGGGATTTTTTTTAGGCTTTTTTCCCCATCAGTACTGCCTGACGGGTGCTTATAGAGGCTGGTTCGGCTTCTGTCTTTAATATTGTCAGGTCTATACTCACAATATTAAGTGCCCCAAGGACGACTGTAGTAATCTAGTGCCATAGAAATGTAAGTGAATTACATACTTAGTTATTAATCACACAGCATATGGACAGTGGGAGATTTGTGATGGGACATGTTGACCAAAAAAACTAAAATAAATTCACGTCCTGAAAAAACAACGACATTCTTTCTGATGCTTTGATTCTCTCTACTATATTTTTCTGAAACTTCAACAAAGATAAGAAGGTTTACTTTGCAATTTACACATAACAAATGATTATGTGAACTATGTTTTCCTCATATTTCTCTTTGGATTTCATTTCAAGTTGAAAAGCTTGAGAGCAAATTTAAAGAGCAACATTGTTGGAAATCTTGTGTATATCATGTAAACATTCATTCCTTATTAGCATGTTAGGACTGTTTGATAACTACCTTCACTTTACCCATCACCAGTGGCGTGCTGTGTGAAAGAAGTCTTTGGGAAGTGACTTCTGCCACATGCAGTGCTGCAGGTCTTGCTTATAAAAAAAGTAGTGTAAAGTGAAAGTACATTTCAACAGTATTTCAACAACAATTATTCATATTTCTCACAGCAAACTGGAGGTTTTTCTAATAATAACACAGTAATAAATAAAATAAGGTTAGCATTCAAACATAAAAAGAGCTTTTGAAAAGTTGTCTTGAAAAGTTAGTTGCCCTTCTTTTTTTTCCTTAGCTACATTTCACATGTAAACCATTTCAGCTTTAACCCTCATTTTTTCTCTGTCTGTTTCTCTGACTCTGTCTGTTTCTTTGAACTTCTTCATCTGGTCTCCTCGCAGAGTTTTCTGTTTTCAGACATGCTCTAAACAAATTATTTAATTGGCTGAGGAGCATCACATGAGGTGAGTTCCAAAGCACAGAATTGGTTTGTGTGTGTACTGTGACTACTATAAATACAAAGGACAGATTAAGCCTTGTTGTAATTACGCTAAAAGTCACACTGTCACGGCCAGGGGGATCAGTGTCCAGCTGATCAGAGGTTTTTTTTCTATCTTTCTCTCCAAACTTCCACTCTCTCTCTCTCTCTCTCTCTCTCTCTCTCTCTCTCTCTCTCCTCTTCTCTATCGCCGGGTTCACGTTGTGGGTTCACGCCCTCGGTGAGAGGAAACACCTGAGTCTAATCAGGGCGGCTAGCATTTAAGCCAGGAGGCGACTGCTGTTCTTCGCTGGATTGTTGTCTGCCGCGCGTTAGTGAAAGTTAAGTCTACAGCTAAGCTAAGTCAAGTGTTTGAAAGTGAACTGTGTAACTAACCTCTTGGATTCCCTCCCTGTGTGATTCTTTGTGTCGAGTGTGGAAAAGTGAACCTGTGGCCGTGAGTGTGGAGAGTTTGGAGAACGCGTGACTACCCCCTTGGATTTCCCCAGAGCCCCGTCCTTCACTTAATTGTATATTGCACTGCCCTGCACTGCCTGTAAAGACACTAGGTGGATTCTGTAAATAAATTATTGTGTACAGCTGATTCTGGAGTCCCGCGCTTGAGTCCTCCCCGTCGAACCGTAACACGTACAGAGTAAAATAAATACGGTGCATCAAAATCTAGTAATAGGTCTGGATGGACCACAGTCCACCTGTTGGTGACCTAGGGTCTACGCTATCTACCCTGGTAGTGGGAAAATCTGGGAATTGTTTAGATAAACATCCACTGTTTGCAATTACCATATACAAATATGATGCTACACAACACAATATGATATGTCTTTTTCCTAGATCCTAATTACAGGGGAAGAAGAGCAAAGGTGCTCAGACCGCTCTGTCTCTAGTCAGTCCCTTTAACTCTTCTGGGTGAATATTGAGGCTTTTCTGAGAGACAGCTGAGAGACATTATCTCTATAATAAGTACGGATTCCCGAAATACCTCATCAGGAAGCATCCAAGTCAGACAAATGTACCTCATCAGTAGGCCCCTCAACAGGAGCTCTAGTCTGCGCCCCTTCTGAGTAACTGAGCTCCTCATCCTATCTTTAAGTGTGAGACAAGACACCTGCTCTGATAATTCGGTCAGTATCCACGGCACATGGCCGTCTGTGAGGTTAGGAAAGAACATCAACCAGTAAATCAACAGCACATGCCTTCAAGCTCAGCTTTCTCTGCACCATAACAGACTGTATATTATACAGTAACTGCACTGCTGGATGCTGCACCAATCAATCTGCCAAGCTTTCACTTTTCACTCGTTAACAAGACCCTGAAGTACGTGCTTCCTCCTGTGGCAGCAACCTGGACTCCACTCCTGCACTCCCCCTACTAAGAACCATGGTCTTGGACTCAAAGGTGGTAACACTCATCCCAGACATTATATTATATTATATTATATTATATTATATTATATTATATTATATTATATTTGGGCTCATGTATCCATATCTTATCGCAATTGTATGGTGGCCCAGAGACTTCAAATGCACTGCATCTTAAAAAAAAACTACACAAAACAAGACACCAGACACAAAATCTCACAAAACACAATGCAAGTTTTGGGGAGACAATAACATGATGAATAATGAATAATGTCATCTACAAAATGACAAACTAAAAAATGCAAAGGACTGTACTGAGATACACTTAAAAGAAGCAGAGGCTTTTTCTGTGCCTTGAGGATGACAAAGATGCAAGGTAATATGTGTTTTATCACATTTTTCATGTAATAGTGTAGATACACGTTTGCTATTAGCCACTTACTGTTAGCTTGTCACTTCTGCAGCTGTTCTGTGACATTATTGTCTCCTCCAAAACAATTACGTTGTTCTTTATTAAACTTCCGTTGTGTTTTTGGATGCTTTTGCAGCCTTTTTACTACTGTGCGGTGGTGTTTTCTACTTGGTAGTGTTTTCTTAAGTTGCAGTGTGACCTCTTTGACCTCTCAAGGCCACTGTATATTTGTGTAAAAAGGTCTTTTCAAAGCTTATAGACATTTATCAGGAAGTACACACTCACATCTTAACCGAGTCTTTATTCTTCAAATCTACAACTGAAGAATGAAGACTCGGTTAAATACAATAGTAAAATACGAAAGAAAAAAATTAGTTTCAAAATTTTACATTTTTCCTGTTGTTCAGATGTAATGCACATGTTCAAATGTGACCTAGATTAATGATAGTTATCCAACCTTAAAGTGTGATTATAAACACAAAACAATATCGTGCAGGATCAGCCTGATATTATTTGTATCCCACTGTAACTTTACTGTATAAAGAGCTAACATCTCCAAAATGTCAGGAGTAGTTAGTCATTACAAGAAGTGTTTGTGAACTAAAAATCAAGAATGTGGGATACTGTTTGAAGAACCCAGCCTGTGCTCCCGCTGACGGGAAAACCAATTCTGCAGGGGAGACCTACCTTGGCATTTGTGCAGGTGAAGCCAAAGGGAAGATATGCTTTTCCTGGATGATTGAGAATGCATCAAGACATGATAGCCTTTAGTTTTTGTACTTCTTATGCAATTGTATCCTCTTCTTTTTTACCTCTTTGTGGCACTTTCTTTGCTCTCCATCTTGTCCGCAGCCATTTCTGCATGTAGATAAATGCAGCCATCCTCATTCCTGACTGCTCAGTTGAATAATTTTCTTCTCCTTGGCCTTTATGTTGAGTGGGAGCTGTTACTCAGAACAAATGACATTTTAGGTCTCTGTTGCTCAGGATGAAGAAATGAGTAGCAACTGGCTCTGTGAAACGAGATGGATCGCACAAGTCGATCAGTCAATCTGCTGGGTTCTGTTAACGAAAGAAAAATCCGATGCAAAATTTATTATAAATTTATTATTTAAATTATGTTAAGAAGAAACATGAATAATGAGTTTGTCTCAAAATAAACACAGAATATTAAAATGTCTTTGTGTGTATGTGTGTGTTAGAGAGAGACTGATTACCTGGAAGCTCTTACAGACAGAGGTGAAATAGAGGGCAGAATGCCTTTCTGGAACAACTAAAGAAAAGATGTAAAATGAGAAAGGATTTGACAGACAGACACAAAGAAAGAGACGAGAGAGACCAGATTGAAAAAAAAGACAAGAGAGAATATTTAAAAAAAGACATGAAGGCATGAAAGAAAACAAGTGTCAAGGTGAAGAGAAGAGAGCAGACAGCCTGCCAGTGACATTCACATCCAAGGCAACTGCTGCTTGCCCTTTTCAACAAGGCACACACACACACACACACACGCACACACACACACACACGCACACAGACAGACACACACACACACACACACACACGCACACAGACAGACAGACACACACACACATACGCGAACACAGACAAATGCACGCACGCACGCACACACACACGTGCGCACACACACGCACGCAGATAAACACACACGCACACACACACATGCACGCACACACACATGCACACAGACAGACACAGACACACACACGCGCGCACACAGACAAACACACACATGCACGCACACACACACGTGCGCACGCACGCAGATAAACACACACACACACACATGCTGTGAAGAAGGTGAAGATGTCTCAAATATGAAGGTTGACAATATGACATCCATCATATATGGATGTCATATGTGGTGGCTGTCGAGCAGCTACCTTCAAAAGTCAGGTGAGAAGTCTGTCACCGGTATCTGGTTGTCATATTTATGAGGAGGTAGTTGATTGTGACACTGCCCCCTGGTGATAGTAAACACCTGCACAGCTATGTGTAGGCTCTGATGCCGGCCCCTTAGTCACAATTTTTTCAGCCAGGAGTCTGTAGCTTGTGTACCATTATACACACTATTTGACTTTCTATTAAGAACTCCTTTTTAAGGTTAAAGAAATGATTGACTGCACTAAATCACCTTATAAATATGAATCCTTCTTGTGACAAATATTTATCCCAGCTTAAAAAGGATGACAAGCTGTTCTTTACAAGCATCCATATGAGACCAGCTGGGATTGACAGACCCATCTCACACTGTCATAATGTGCTGCATCACAGGACCAACTCCAAAGGACACCTTATACCGTTCACCTTCTTGAAACAGCAGGGGCATGGGCAATGTGGCAGTCTTTGCTTCTCTGGGAATAGGAACAGATTGGCTCCATATGAGATAAAATTCTGATTTGGGACCACAGACTGTTTATAAAAGATATCCTTTCCTGGTCTAAAAAGTTGGTGCAGTTTACTTTTCTGAGTTTGCATGTTTGGTTTCTTCTGAGTACTTGGGTAAAGTAAATAAGTAGTAAATAAGTCAAACTAAATAAGTAAAAGGTATCATGCAGCTTGTAGTATATAGTGCTTACATGGTTTGGAAGACCAAATATGTTCCATATAAATGCCAGTTCCTAAAAGGAAACCAATGCAAGAAAAGGCACGGTGAATTAAACCAGAGAAAACAAAATTGCTTTGAAAAAAAGGAAAGAAAATTAGAGCTATAACAGAGTAGTGTTTCAAACTAAAGATGTTGCAAACCTCCAAACTTATTTTTTGGGTCAGAGATTATAAACAGCCTTCTTTCCTGCTCTTTGTTTTGAATTTAATCTGATCATAGGTCGTCACCAATTCTTTGTCTTTTAAACCCTTTCCAGACATTGCTGGCAATTACATATGCAGTTTCTGCCAAGTTGGAAAACAAAACCTCTGATGTATAAGATCTTTATTTATTTTCATGGATCTATTTAATTTTATTTATGAAGTCAACTTATAATACTGGGGTGGCCTTAAAGTTCTTCTTCACAGAACAGAAGACATAAAGTCAGATTAAAAGTGAATGTAATAGAAAACAACTTAGAACAAATTGCAGGAAATGAGGTCGCTGTGTGTGTCTGCATGTGTTTGTGCAAGAAACATTATATTTATTTTCTGACCTCTTTATTCTGTGTCCTCGGGGCTAATGTCAGTATTCAGATCACACAAAGCCATGAAATAGATTCAAACTTAAACACTACATCTTAATCCACCATTTGTTTACCCAACTGAAAATGTGGAGCGTTTTCTACATTTCATACACACTAGACACACATGGCGAATACAGAAATGCTAAAGACATTGCACTCAGTTGTGTGATGGAACAGAGACTTTCAGGTCAGTTATTCAGCCATCCAAGATGAACTTTGCACAAAGTACAGTATATATATGTGTGAAAAACCATATATATATGGATATATATTGTGATTGTTCTGTGGTCTCAAAGGTACGGTGGCCCCTAGAGACAAAGCACGTACAAACTCCAAAACACTTGCAAAATCCAAAACACATGCAAACTCCAAAACACGTACAAACTCCAAAACACTTGCAAACTCCAAAACACATGCAAATTCCAAAACACAACGGAAGTGCTCCAGGACGCTAGGGGCAGTGTTGAGCTCGATTTGCAAAATAAACGGCAAGTTTGTCTGTATGGGACGGTCTAGTCTCCGTCGCGCTTCCCAGGTTGCCTAGCAACCATGATACTAACCGCTGGAAACGTGTCACACAACTTGGTTTGACAGAAATGAGGGAGAATATATTTTGTTCATTTGTTTGTTTGTTTCTACAAGAGCTTTGTGTGATTTGATAAGTATCTGAGGCTGAGACCACAGGACAGTAAAACATGATTTTTGGGCTTCATTTCTGTACTGAACAGTTATTTCAAGATTAGTTAGTAAATAACAATTAGCTGATGTTGTTCATGAGACTAAAGTCATATCACTTTGGTAATGTAAATATAATATGACCAATATTATAGTTATTATCTTAATCATTATTAGCTATTACAGCAGTGAACATGAACTCTGTGTCAAATACTGACCAGTACAGATTCAAGTTGCAGTTATTTATATGTCTTATCACCTTAAATCTTCACTCAAAGACAAGTATCTTTGACAGTGCATATATAGGTGTATCATATATAAGAGACAAATGTTGTTTCTTCAGTATGTTGGCATTACTAAATTTGGCTCATTGCTTACATATATTTATAAAAAGAAAATGTACAAGCTGTGATAACTGTGTCTGATAAAATGAAGAGTAGACTGATATATGAAATATTCCTTTATTGGGTGAGAAAATCAGACCATGTCATAACTGCTTTAAGTCATACAGAATAGATATCAGAGCCTTAAACAGGCTGGCTTCTGCTAAATGGGTCAAACTGGGCAGAAAGTATACAAACACATAACATCCTTACAGAATATGATGTAACACTATAGATCAACTTACCTCAGAATATATAAAGCATATAAACAATTACAGCAATATGATGCAACAAACACAGCAGTGCTACTAATCCAAAATACTCAAAGCTTCATAGAACTGGAACAAACATTTATTTTTAGGTCCATTCTGCTGCTCAAAAGCTCAACACTGCCCCTAGCGTCCTGGAGCACTTCCATTGTGTTTTGGAATTTGCATGTGTTTTTGAGTTTGCAAGTGTTTTGGATTTTGCAAGTGTTTTGGAGTTTGTACGTGTTTTGGAGTTTGCATGTGTTTTTTAGTTTGTACGTGTTTTGGATTTTGCAAGTGTTTTGGAGTTTGTATGTGTTTTGGAATTTGCATGTGTTTTGGAGTTTTCATGTGCTTTGGAGTTTGCAAGTGTTTTGGAGTTTGTACGTGCTTTGTCTCTAGGGGCCACCGTACAAAGGTGCCTACAGGACTACATTTATAGTAAAAACAATTTATAGATTTTAAGGCTGGTCCACCAATGAATTAATGCATGCAGAAGTTGCATTACCAGCAAAAAACAGCAAAAAACATATGAAGTGCACTCCAGGGTCCCTGGAAACAATTAAGCTAGGTGGCTCATAAATATTTACATATAAATGTGTTAATAATTTCTGTTTAAATGCTTTCCTGAGATTATTTTCAGGCTGACTTAAAATATTTCCCTCTGCTGTTACTGCAGCTTACTGCAACTTTTGCATATGTGTCCATACGAGGCAAAGTGCAAAATGGACATGGTCAACAGCGTGTCTATTACACGCTTTTACCATGCAATATGCAACAAAAATATAATGGACTCTATGTTCTGACACCTTTCTATCAGAACCAGCACGAACACTTCTAGCAATTTGAATTCCAATAGTTCACCCTTACCTTCCAATGACCCCGTCGCCCTTCATTGGACCACTTTTATAGATATTGACTAATACAGACCAGAAACACCACACAAGAACTGCAGTTTTGGAGATGTCTAGAGATCTTAACTTGGCCCTTGTCAGCGTTGCTCAAATCCATACACTTTCCCATTTTCCTGCTTCTAACACATCAACTTTGAGCACAAAAACTAACAAGTGCCATGATAAAGAGGACGAGCTAATCAGAGCCTCATGTCTATAATATGACATACCCCTCCTAATGCTACATCTCTGCGGTGGCAACCTCCCACACCAGATGAATGCATTCTGACACCCCCTAATAACTAGGAATGGATTGAGAACACACAGAAAGCCAGCGGCACTATCCTGACCTCCAGCCTCACAAAATCCAATCTGATAGAGCATTTGCACAAAGCCTAATCTATGGATCTGATTTCACAGCTGTTACAGCTCGCTCAAAAGACCACAACACTGATTTAGAGCCAAAGAAACGCCATTTACTAACAATAAAGGAATAAAAAATGTCACGTTTGAGGAATGAGGAGAGGCAGGGGAAAGGAATGAGAGACTAAGTACAGGAAGAACCAACTTACCAAGCAACCGACAGCAGAAGACACAAAGACACAAGGGAATTGGAAGTTTTACCTAAGTTTGTGGTTAGATTCATTTTGCAGCTTTGCTCATAGTAACAATATCGAATTAAATATAAAAATTATGCTACTGCAGGGACATTTTTGTTACCACTTTGAGCTTCTTCCATGAAATGATGCCTGCATGACTAATCCTGGGACAAGTTAAGGTAAAATGGCTAGGGATTATAAAGTGCCTGGTTATGGGATATGGTTGAGGGTGGTGTTGGGGCATCATTCATCTTTGCACCATGTAAGTCAGCAGAAATGGCATGACAAGGAAAAAAAAAGATAACATGTAAAATTACTTTACATGTCAGTCATGCAACATTTCATGATAGCGGGCTGGCTTTGAATTCTCTTGTACCCTGCCTCTGAGCATATCTTGGTATATTACCTTTAATATTTAAAAGTTAAGGGGAACATTACACTCTTCATGTTTTTTTCTCTTTGTCAGCTCCATTCTGCCTCAGGCTCATCGAGTCACACTTACTTGCAGTGGGAGGTTTTGGGTACGGCTACACAGCAGCTTGAGATTAAACTCATTATTTACTCCCCCTTATGTCAAAAGAGTCAGTTAACAACATACCAACCTCAAAACAACCTCAAAAATGTAAAACATTCAAAAACAATTTTACACAGAAAAAAGAAAAATGTGTGGTTTGTGATGGATTTTGTGTGTGTGACTGGTGTACCTTGTACCTCCATTTTTAACAGGACTACCTTTACACCTTAAGAACTTTTGGCCTTTTCCCCAGCTTTCACATGGCTGCTTGAGGATAGTGTCTTTGTTTTAGACTAAAACTCGCCCTTTCATAAACTTGTGGTTGGGTCCTCACAGTTACTCAATAAACATAAATGTGTATTAGTATTCCATGATAATACTTTATTGTTATCTGAGTCTGATTCATTCAAATAAACGCTTGAATAGCTTGAGGGAAGGAAACAATCCATCTGTGATGAGGTCTGGGTCTGTACCAATGAACATCATACTTAAAAAGAAAGGAGACCATAATAAGCCCTTTTCCACAAAAAAATATTCAAAGACATTATTTTTCAATTAGAGTACATCAGAAGTGAATTAAACCTCTGGGCACAGATCTAGTCAGTTAAGAGGTAGAGGAGGTTGTTTGGTTGATACATTTCATTTTCATCAAACATGTGGCATCCTTTCATTCTTAACACATTACCCAGTCATATCAGTATAGATATACAGAATATTTTTCTTTTTCACAGTTAGATCTGATGTGTATTCAAAGTGTCCCTTCCCATATGGTAAAGATATATATAAATCTTATAAAGTTTGTATCTGTCTTGTGTGAAACTTGTATGAAAAGCATATAAGAGTGAAAACAGATATAAGATCCCTTGAAAAATTAAAATTATATAATGAAACTTGTATGTTTTGGATACTTACTAAAACAATATATGAAAGTAATGAGAAAGTGGCCACTTTCATGAGTAAATCATGTAAACCTTATATGATTTACTCATGAAAGTGGCCACTTTCATGAGTAATCATATAAAAGTTTTTACTATTTCTTTTCCATATGGGTTTAGGAGTCTATGTTAGTCATACTGTTCATTTTGCAAGGGCGTTTCCCTCCCCCTTCCCAAAGAACTAGACACAGAATGTGCTTCTTTCCTTTGATGGCATGCTGGGGCTCTGCTTCAGATTTGTTATTTTGGCTCAACATATGTTGAACATGTGAAATTAAATAAGTTACATATGTAAGTGATGCAATGTTTGACTTAAAGAATTTTACCTTTCTGGAGAAACATAAAAGTAGGGTGACAGGGGAGGGAGGGGGGTAAAAGAGTAAAACTGTAGAATACTACTACTACTACTGCCCATTACTCCTCCCAGGGTATGGGCTGCCAAAAGTAGATCTCCAGAGTTTTCTGTCCTGGACCATTCTTTCTAGATGGGTCCCGTTGTAGCCCATCTTTTTTGCTTCTGCCTCGAGGTCTCGTCACCAGTTTTTGGTCAACTTACTTGAAAAAAGTAATCAGTAACTAATTACCGATTACTCTCCCCAAAAAGTAATCCTGTTACTTTACTGATTACTTATTTTCAAAAGTAATTAATTACTTAGTTACTTAGTTACTTTTTAAAAACACGATTTACAACCTGAAGAGGTGATAAAGCGATGGATCTTTCAGCCCAATTCTACTTTTTCTGGATAATCCATCATACAAAATGTAATCAAATGGAAAAGTCTCTTTTTAAAACTTTTTTTATTAGTTTTAACCTTTTAACTTTATGCATCAAGCAAAAATGTAATTATATGCAACATTCTCTGACTGGAAGAAATTTTTTTAACATTTAAACTTATTTTCTGCACATTCCAGCACATAAAATATATTTCTTTTGTGTGTTTACACTCACCCTTTCAAATAGATGCAAGTAAAACACAGCAGAAAATAAATAACATCAAAGACTAGCGGTCCTGTTGCTCTATTTTCACCTGTAAAGCAGGAGTGGCATAGGCGGAGGTGTGCTTTGGTGCAGGTGTGCCGCAGCGGTCAGTGGAAGAATCCGCGACTTTCTCTGTGAGTTTCCCATTACGTCGTAGCGCACTCGGTGCTTGCTTGGAAGTTTAGGGGGGGGGGTTTCGCTTTAAAAAGAAGTTTTCTTCCCACGCACAACGGACACTGTTTTTGTCACTTTTTATGGAATCAAACTCAAAATAAGGTCTGTACTTCCACGACCCGTCTAGGGCCAGGCCATAACATGAGTGAGGCACTCGCTTCCCCCCCAAGACCCAAGCAGCCACAAGAAACAAAACCGGTAGATACAAGGTGATTTATTTACAATGTGAAATAAAGGAACCAAAACGGGAGTGTCAACACTTCAGGGTGAGCCAAGGCCAAAACAATAAACAAAACAAATCTACACAAATCCCGCACCCCTGACCTTACCAAAACAAAGTCAAAAATAAAGACAGAGTCTGACCTCCTTAACTAACTCAAAACAGGAGAAAACGGGTGATCAAAAGAAACGGCAGCTCACCCCTACCCACTCCACTTCCACAACTTTCAAGCGCACTGCAGCCAGCAGGAATACTGCTGGGTCATGAGGAGAAACGCGAGGACCTCTGGCCACTGTAGCACTCCAGCCTCCTATTAATGGGCGGGTCCTCCAGCTGGAACCAGTCACATCGGGCGGTGTATCCATGCACCAATCGGAGCAGGGCCCTGGCACAGCTAAATTAACATAAAAAAACACAACACCTGCACAAAACAAACACATGGACATGCCAGTTCGTAACAGCTGGATGAAGGTGACTCTTGCTTTGCCAATCCTTGCCTTGCAAAGTAGAAGAATGACTCAATAAACATCAAGGCTAGCTGGGTGGGTATCTAGTTGGAGAATGCTTAAAAGAAAAGCACAGCAAATTGATTAATGCATTGTATTTCCTATAGCCCCTTAAAAATAAAAGCCTCCTGCTTATTTGTGAGTAGCAAGCTTCGGATGTGAAGCTGGTTAAAATCTTTGTTGTGCTTCAGCAGTGAATTCACACAAGCTCTGATAGACTTACAGTGGCATGGTGATATCCTGCGGATTCTCTGGCTTCCTGCATGTTAGGTTAACTGGTGATTCTAAATATGCCATAGGTGTGGATGCTGCTGCACTGAATAAAAAGCTGTATGAATATATGGATGCGAATTGCAGTGTGGCGTGGTGTGAATAATCAATAAGACTACAAAATCTCTACATACATGGCATTTCAAAGCAAACAATATAATATCTGCAACCAGACACGAGAAGTACAGTCTTGGGGTATACATGGTACTTGAACATATTCCTCTTTAAACAAAGTGTTTATATATATATATATATAAATAAACACTACATCTGGTTTTCTTCACACAACAGTCAAAAGCATCCTTGTTCTTTTAAAATTAGTTGAGATTAAGAAAACCCCAAAAGAAAACTAAAAAAAAAACAAGTAAGAAATAAAACAAGTAAAGAGTGAAATCCCAGAGGTAGTTAGTTAGTTAGTTAGTATTGGCTGATGTTGAGCTAATGGTGCTAATAACACATTTACTCACTATTCATCTGCTCCTAATTTCTGCTCATGTATTTAGGCCTCTATGATCGATTGCAGCTCGTCCTTTGATAGCTGCATTCTTTTTAAGAGCTAACGTTTTATAGACCTTAGTTTCAAATCATACACTGACATACTGCATCTTTATTCAGCCAACATGTTTATTTTCTCTCACTTTTTTGTTTCTCTTTAGCACTTTGCAGATGAGCACAGAAAACACACTCAGAAATTTGCTTGTATTTTAAGAAAAAAAAAAGGTATGGGCATCATTTGCAATATTTTAATATCTTAACTTTATTTTCCCCAGTTTACACAAAGGTTCTCCCTAGCATTAATTTTTGTACCTAAAGGCAATCATGTGTGCCTTTCTGATCTAAATGTAGATATGAGGTAACCTGTATTTGTCAAATAACAAAATGCAATTGGAAACTTTAAAGTTTTACCATTTTATTATTCATTAAAACTAAATCAAAAACATATATTACCTCCTGACAACTTATATTCTGCATCTGTGGGAGACTTTCAGATTTTATAGGAAAAGATGAGACTTTTATTTGGACAGAGTCAGAAGTTAACAAAAGGCCATCAAGCCATCTGCCTTCTTCCTTTTATCTAATTCAGGATCTCAGGTTTGGGAGCAGCTGGAGCCAGCTTTGAGAAGTGGAGTATACCCTGGAAAGGTTGCCAGTATGTCAAGAAACAAAAACAACTAGCCACACTTATGGGATTAAATTAGAAAACACATCATTAAATAACATGTGTATGGTCCGGTCTGTGCTGCCTCTCTGTTTGGTGATAATTTGAGATGTGCTTAGTTATGCACTTTTAAAAAAATGTGTATTGTTTGTATTGTTACTTAAAGGTGCACATTTGTGACCAGAATTAATGACTGACCTCTATAAGGTAGAAACTAAAAGGGTAAAAACACCCCCCTGTAAAAAGTACAAAGTCTATACGTTTTTCCTGCAAAGGTACTATGAGGTGCTTTTCTGAAAGCTGACCTTCTGATATGTATATTAGTACCACGTGAATGCATGGCTACTTTTAATCAGGATGTGAGCTGTCAGGCTAGAGCAGGCAGAGGTTAAACTTTTAATCAGGGCTCACATGATCTGATTGACTAGTGAGCTCATTCTATCATTTGTCATATGTGAATATCAAACTGATGTTTGACATAATGACCCAATTATCCTCTGAAAACAAATCCAATGATTGCTACTTAGAGACTTTTCTGCTTTTACATGGGACACTGCTTTAGATGCAGATCTGGAAACAAGAAAGAAGAAAAACTAAGTGAAAATGTTCTAGAACCAATGTCAGAAAATTAATCAGAGTTATAGAATTACAGGCATTTGCACTTTTTTTAAAATCAAAGAGCAGATTAAAATGCTCATGGACACTACCCAATATAAAACTGACAGATGAAATCTTTTTTATCAGCGTTAGTTTTCAGAGATTTTTCAAACTAAAGTCAACAAAATCATCCACTTCATGTGTTATTATGCTTTAAAAAGCATGGAAACGCTTGTGCAGGCGAGATCTATGTCCCTGCTGTGGAATCATTAGACCAAACACTTTGAAAAGTAATAACTGATGCTTATGGTTTGATGTTTTTAATTTTGAAACTCAGCACGACAGTACGTCGACACTGGAGACAGCAAGTGAAGTGTCAGCAGCTCAGGCCTCTAAATTACACCACTGTCACAGTAATTCGATGACATGTTCTGTTCCATGAAAATTATATTAAATCATATTTATTAAATTCCATATAAGATTTTTTTTGTAGTTTGGTCAGATATTTCTGTATCTGGAAGGCAGTGAGAGTAGTAAGTTAATATCTAGATATTGCACTGCATGCTGAGCTGATATTTCTCACATAAAGAGACCATTTTTTCTCAAATTATTATTCTCTTACTCATGGAAGTGGGTTTGTTTAAGCATAAATGCTTAAAATGCATCAACTAGTTTCAAAATATGACACCAATTGAGGTGATATTAGAAAGCAACAGACAAACTGGAAATACTCAGTGTAGTTTAGACCTCCATGCAGGAGGCAGAGCACATAAAACCTACTCCTTTGTTATAAATGCACTGGATTATTACCGTCACTATTCTCACATGCACAACAAACATCACACAGATTTTCTATTAAGAAGTTGTTGTTTTAAAGACTGTCCCGAATTCGAAAATGTGGCACAAAAACAAACCAATGGAGGCCCAGTACAGTGCAATCAGATGAAGAGTTTATTCAGAACACACCATGGGAAGAAGCACACAGCATCACATCAGCAGACTTCTTCGCCCAAAAATACACAAAAGAGTTGCTTTTATAACGTCAGGGTTAAACGCCCCTTCTTGTGTTCTAAGAACATAATTTGCATCTAAGAACATTATTTGCATCTTTTACAGACAATGATCAATTTTTAGAGCTAAAGGCAGACACAGAAGTTCCTCTTTCTAGCATCTTTTCCAAATATGGCGATGATTTCAGGCCCTGAAGGCCCCCGTGGACTTGCCCTCCTCTCTGACACATCTTCTGTCACCTGTTACTAAGCAAACTCAAATGCAACAGGTTGCTGAATAGATTCAGGCCTTTGCTCAGGCCTGTTCCTAGATTGTATGTATTATATATGTTTTGCAAGCGTGTATGCAGTTTTAACCCTCTATAGCTCCAAGTCACTTACACAATAGATCGTCCGGACATCTCGCCAAACAAGGCTTATGACCTTTCCTTAATTGCCTGAACTTCAACTCTTTAATAAGCACAAAATGCAATGTGTGTGTACAATCATTATGGCTGCACCTGTAATAAAAAGGTTAATGTGAGCAGCAGGTTTAATAACCATCTTAATGCAATATCAATGCTATAGAAAAAATAGGAAAACTGATTTTCTTAAATCTTGCCTCTGACATATGCCCTCCATGGGGCGATCGTGGCTCAAGAGTTGGGAGTTCGCACCTGTAATAAAAAGGTTAATGTGAGGCCGGCAGGTTTAATAATTGTGGCTCAAGAGTTGGGAGTTCGCCTTGTAATCGGAAGGTTGCCAGTTCGAGCCCCGGCTTGGACAGTCTCAGTCTCAGACACTTCACCCGTTGCCTACTGGTGGTGGTCAGAGGGCCCGGTGGCGCCAGTGTCCGGCAGCCTCACCTCTGTCAGTGCGCCCCAGGGTGGCTGTGGCTACAATATAGCTTTCCATCACCAGTGTGTGAATGGGTGGATGACTGGATGTGTAAAGCGCTTTGGGGTCCTTAGGGACTAGTAAAGCGCTATACAAATACAGGCCATTTACCATGATTAAAAAGGCTAAAGCTAACACTGAAACTAAGAAACACTAAGGATTTTCAAACAATGAAAAGTAAACAAAAAAAATCCTCTCTGGAAACAGAAACTAAACTTTTTTTTTTTTTGAATCTGCGTTCGACTACTCCGCCTAGGCTGCACTGTCGAGCGCAGATCCACTGAGCGCTCCACACAGACAGCATAGTCAGAAGGAAGCGCGCAGGGCAAGCTAGCGAGACAGAAGTTAAGCTCTCCTTGCAACATGGCAAATTGAACCTCCCCCACCCTCATTCAGATCTGGTGTTTGGAATTATTTTGGTTTTCATGTGACGTATGACCCTGAAGGTAAGCGCTCATGGACTAAAGTAAAACAGTATGTTGGATGTGCCACGCAATGCTCAATTACATGGGTGGGAGCTAGTGTGTTAGCGCAGTTAGCTCGTTAACGTGTTGGCCGTCTAGCCCCATGCACGGGTAGGGTTGCCAACTCCCTGAAAAATAAATAAGGGACAGCTCGTGGCCAGGGCCGGGCGACCCAATTGTCTTCACCCTTCCCAGTGTGGTGAATTTTCTAGCTCTTTTTTTGTGTGTGAAATTATTTTTTTAACCCTTTGACTTGAATTTGATTTAAGTAGATGTGTATTCTTTGTGATATGAACACATGTGAAACAAATGATCATTTAGCCATTTATTTTTAGCTCAAAATGACAACATTAACACAATAAAACAGGTCTCCTTCTTAAACAGAAGCCTGTCATGCTTAACTTTTGAGAATATAAGTAAATCTTTCTTTAAAAGAACTCTGTCCTGCTTAACTTAAAATAATAGAAAACAATAGAAAGAAAAACATTCTTGTAACAGTGCACATTTAGTGCATTTAGTACAATCGGCTTCAGTTGAAATATTATTTCAGCTTTTCTAATGCTAATCAGCTGCTCCTGTTTGTAAACCCGCTTGTTCCCATGATTACGCATCTTAACTCATCATCATTATTCATCTATGTATTACTTTTATGTATTAGTCATCAATTTGTTGTAATCATCTATTCTTGCAGTTGTTTATTACACAAAATAAATTATATTATCACACTTCTGGCCACATAGCGCTGATATTCACTGCACATGCCCATATTAACTTTTTCCAGCCAGGTGTTTTCCTTTTCCCATTCTTCCCTTTCTCTGAGGGGAACAAACATTGCTGCTCTAATGCTGGGCTTACACCGTGCGGTTTTAGGCCCATTTTGAGCTGATTTTTGAGTGATCGGACCGATTTTGGCCTTCATCGTGCATCGTGTAGTATACGTGGGGTAACGAGAAGTGATTAACACCTCACGACCAGCTCCCGATCATCAATCGCTCGTGAGGTTCTCACCACAGCCGCTCACACTGCTCGCGCGCAAACACGTAAACGTTGGTGTAAATGGAGCAGCACGGCTGTGCAGCGTGTGATCTGGACACAAGCGATGGAGGCACAACTTGTAGAACTTTGGAAAGCTCATCCGAGCCTTTTCGATGTGGCATCACAAAATTATCACGACCACAACAACCGTGAAAACAGTTGGATTTACATTGCTGCTCAATCACAGCTGCCTGATGAGTGTTTTTCATTAGCAATTTAGCAAAGTTGATGGTGGTGGTGTGTGTGTCTGTGTGAGTGTAAGACGGAGAGAGAGAGAGCGCGACAGATTTTCTGTTATAACCTTCATGTTATGGAGGCACAGTGTGAGCACTCAGGTCGCATCAGAGCATCGGGCGGTATAGTGTGAGACCCTGCATCGTGACCTACCAACTTCTAACCCCTGCGAGTCAACCGTACAGTTTGAGCAGGTGCTGAATAACGTGACTGAAAAAATCGCACAGTGTTTGCCCAGCTTTAGGTGTACTGTCGTCCGAGACTTGCACCGCAGAGTCGGCGTTTGTTTCCCTGTTGGCCATGCTTCTTGTTGTGGTCATCTGTTGTCTTCCGGTATTTTCTCCGTAAGCGACCTTTCCTCGACCAATGAGATGAGCGGTAATCTGAATTGTCATACTCGAATTGTCATAAGTGTGCTGTCAGCTCATTGGTCACAAAGCAGGAGAGGGGCTGGGAATTATGTTTTCAAACAAAGCGTTAATTCCATTAAAAGTTATAGACTACTTTTGATTCTCACTGTATTACGGGACAAAGTGCGTCCCTTATTAGCTCAATACGGGACGTGTACTTTTGTTTCGAAATACGGGACGATTCCGTATTTTAAGGGACGGTTGGCAACCCTATGCACGGGGCTATCAGGGGTAGCTCGTTAACGGAGATTTGCCGTGTTGTGGCGTTAAGGTCATTTTAACGAGGTTAACCTGAAAGCACTAGTGGGAACACAACGAATATGACTGCACATCGACGTCCCAGGGCTAGCTATTTTTCCAGTCGGGCTACCAAAATCTATCTCTGCCCTGCCCGTCGGGCTATTGTAGGAAGGAAAAATATATGTCAATGCTTTTGCATTCTTTCGGAAATGTAGCTGGGTAATTATGTCATTGGCATCGGTGAGCCACTGTCAATATGTGACATATTGAAATCGCGTTTGAATTTGCGCTTGTTTTTTTGCTTTCACTTTGCAATCGTGCGAACTGTGTATAGAGACCGACAGGACTGATCTGTGAGTGATGATAATTTGTGCACCAATTCCTCTGACATTGTCTTATTAATCGTTAGCTTACTACGCAAACATGACAAGTGAAATCTCCCGCAGCAAGCTTAAACATGTGAGAGGTTGATCGCGCAGAGGATCGCTGAGCATTATGTGAATGCGTGTGTAAAAGCAGCAGGATATATATTTCAGTTCTGCTGAGCCAAATAAGACAGGTCAGGGTGAAGAAGTGACAGCCAAAGAAAAGCTTACCACAAAACGGAAAAGTTATGACAAATCAGACTATAAGGCAAAAAGAAAGTGCAGCTTTATGGTTTCATGGACAAAATAATTTCTGTGGCTGCGAAATGATGAGCTAAATAACCAGGGCTGCACATAAGTGGTCCGCAGGTGCGCATTCGCTGTCAAAATAAAAAAACACGCACAAGTGTTAGGGTTGAACTTAAAAACTGTACTTTTGAGTTAAAATATATATTTATAATTTTAATAAATGACAAATTAACTCATTCACTGCCAGCCATTGGCAGTGAATGACTCATTCACTGCCATTGACGGCTATAGACGTCAATCAAATCAAATCAAATCAAATCACTTTTATTGTCACATCACATGTGCAGGTACATTGGTACAGTACATGTGAGTGAAATTCTTGTGTGCGAGCTTCACAAGCAACAGAGTTGTGCAAAATACAATAATGTAAACAAGCAAAATACAAGAATGGCTACATCTGAAACTAATAAATATATGTACAATATATAATAGTATATGCATTTCTGGATGTGTATACTAAATATTTTTCTACGTGTGTGTGTGTGTGTGTGTACACATATTTTACAAATTAAATAGAGTAAACAATAAATAAAATATATAAAATAAAATATACAGAGTGAGACGTGCAAAACAGTGGCATTACTGTACAGTATGGAGTGCATAATGTTAAAGTTCCAGTAGTGAAGCTGAGGTGTCTATGACGTGTTCAGCAGTCTGATGGCCTGGTGGAAGAAGCTGTCTCTCAGTCTGCTGGTACGGGACCGGATGCTGCAGAACCTCCTTCCTGATGGAAGCAGTCTGAACAGTTTATGGCTGGGGTGACTGGAGTCCTTGATGATCCTCCCCGCTTTCCTCAGGCACCGCTTCCTGTAGATGTCTTGGAGGGAGGGAAGCTCACCTCCAATTATCCGTTCAGAGCACCGCACTACTCGCTGGAGAGCTTTGCAGTTGTAGGCGGTGCTGTTGCCATACCAGGTGGTGATGCATCCAGTGAGGATGCTCTCAATGGCACAGTGATAGAAGGTCCTGAGGATGCGAGGGCTCATGCCGAATCTTTTCAGTCTCCTGAGAAAGAAGAGGCGCTGCTGCGCCTTCTTCACTGTTTTGTTTGTGTGTACTGACCACGTAAGATCCTCAGCCAGATGTACACCAAGGAACCGGAAGCTGCTCACTCTCTCCACAGCAGCGCCGTTGATGGTGATGGGGGTGTGTACTTCTCTGCACCTCCGGAAGTCCACTATCAACTCCTTTGTCTTTGCGACGTTGAGGGTGAGATGGTTGTCTTGACACCAGTGGGTCAGGGCGCTGACCTCCTCCCTGTAAGCCGTCTCATCACCATTGGTGATAAGACCCACCACTGTAGTGTCGTCCGCAAACTTCACAATGATGTTGGAGTTGTTAGTGGCTGTGCAGTCGTAGGTGTAGAGTGAGTATAGGAGAGGGCTCAGTACACACCCCTGTGGAGCACCAGTGTTCAGTGTGATGGGGGATGAGGTGATGCTGCCCAGTCTGACCACTTGGCGTCTGTCAGACAGGAAGCTAAGGATCCAGCTGCAGAGGGAGCTGCTCAGTCCTAGATCCTGCAGTTTCCTGTCCAGCTTCGAGGGAACGATGGTATTGAATGCTGAGCTGTAATCTACAAACAGCATTCTCACATACGTGTCTCTCTTCTCCAGGTGTGACAGGGCAGTGTGTAGTGTCAGGGCTATGGCATCATCAGTGGACCTGTTGTGGCGGTATGCGAACTGTAGAGGGTCAATGGCAGTGAATGAGTTAAAAAGGCATGAACATTTTATTTTGTATCGAAAAAATATCGAACCGTGATACCAAAGTATCGAACCGAACCGAACCGTGAATTTTGTGTATCATTGCACCCCTACTCTCGCCCCAGCCGGCAGTCTGTCCTTCCAGCTCGGGTCCTCTACCTGAGGCCTGGGAGCTTGAGGGTCCTGCGTAGTATCTTAGCTGTTCCTAGGACTGCACTCTTCTGCACAGAGATCTCACATGTTGCTCCTGGGAATCACTGCACCTAGTGCTCCGGCATTCTATTCATGTAACCCTTCTCGCTGGGGTTACTTGCGTAATAGCATTCCAACAACACCCTGTTTTCATCTCTTGTCCACCGATGCCTTCTTGTTCCAGTAGCCCACTTTTCATCAGAGTGCCCTCAAGGGGTCTCAACTCCTCAACACCTGACGCGGACCTTGTTGATCCGGGCGACATCCGAGCCGGCATGACTTCATATTAATCTCGCTCACTCATGTCTGCGGCAGGCTCGCTTAACATGGGGGGGCCTAGCCTTAGGAGGGTCTAGCCTTAGGACCCTTCCTGGATACAGACGCCCCAGGTGTGTGTATGTGTCATTGGCAAGTTACAGCTGCTGATGAATGCTTCTGAGCATGTGAGAAAGCTTTGAAAAAAAAATGAAGCAAAAACCTTCAAGCAAACCTTAAGTGTTCATTTTGGGTTGAAAAGGTAAGAGCTGCGTAATACAAACAGCACAAAGCTGTCTTGTTATACTGGCAGCAAACACAAAAGTATTCTTCATAATTTGTATCTGACATGTTTGCTCAATAATCATCAACTTTTCCCCTGTTTCATTTAAAATTCTTCCAATCGTCTTTCCATTTTGCACTTTGCTTTACTTTCTGAATAAAACCTAAAAACCAGAAACAGCCAGTACCTTGTTGTTTTGCATTACCGCCTCATACTGTACATATTCACATTCACCAATCTGAAAACGAGCTATCTAGATTCATGATACTTTTCATAGCCCACCAAATAAGTAGTTGACTGATTAGATACAAAATAAATTAAGCTCACCATTTGATGATTTACTCTGAATCAAAAGCTTAAAGACCCACTGATTCCCCCCCCCCAAAAAAAAGTTACTTTATGGTGTGAAATCAGTGCTGCTTCTTAACTACATGTGGTAGAACTACCTAAAACTGATTTTTCCTTGTCTATAGTACACTGTTAAAAAAAACATCCTAAAACAACGGTAATATTCCGCCTTTTTCAAGTGCCGCTAAACATTAAATTAGGAACATGGTAATGTGATTAAACAATGAAATCATCTATAAATAGGAAAAAAAAACATCTTAAAAAAACGGTAATGTTCCGGCAGCTGGGGCGCCAAAATACGACCGTAAAATAGCAGAAAATAACTGTCCCATAAGAATACGGTTATTTTCAGTAATGAAAATAGAGTTTGTTGCGCTAATTTGACATGGGATTCTGCCTTTTCCAAGTGCTTTTAGACATTAAATTAGGAACATTTTTACGTGATCAAACAATGAAATTACCTATAAACAAGGTCACTGAATGTGGAAATATGAATCATAATACGTAAATGTACAGAAATATACAGTTAACAGTTGGTTTAAATAATAATTGATTGCATGCCCTGGGACAGACTGACATAGGCGAGGCTGCCATATCGCACCATCGGCCCCTTTGGCCATCACTAGTAGGCGGTAGGTGAAGAGTCTTGACCACGGACACAACGACAGTGAGTGTCCGAGCCGGGGCGAGAACCGGCAATCTTCTGATCACAAGGCGAACTGCCAACTCTTGAGCCACGAACGCCCTAACTAGCAATGATAATAATACTTATGTGATGTAACACAAGCTTATAGGGATCATGTTATATACTTTTCCATAGCATTACATTTGAATTCAACAGTTCAATATTTCAAATAACGGACAGATATTTGTGAAATCATGATAAATTTGTGAATGTATTTTAACAATCTAAATATGCATATGTACAGACAGATACATTTAATAATCGTGAAAATTATGTTGTATTACATTACACTGATTTAACGTTAATTTACATTCAAAATGTGAAGTCAAAGTCTATTATAATCCTTATCTTTATAATCTCTTCTGCTATTTGCACATTCTTTACTGTAAATTCCTAAGTTAATTTGTAAATTTTTGTAGTAAACTGTAAATTGTAAATATTGTAAAACTTTTCTTCTGTCATTTAATGGTCGGGCATTGTACAGCTACAAGCATTTCACCCCCATGTCATACTGTGTATGGTTGTGTGTGTGTGACAAATAAAATTTGAATTTGAAATTTATTTATGTAACTTTAATGATATTCTAGAAGAACAGAACATTACTGTAAAATGCACAGTAAAATACCTTCATATTAGGGTTTTTTCCTACGGTCGCAGCCATACCCGCCACCTTGTTGTTGTTAGTTCACATTCATTGGCTGATGCTTAGCATCATGTTATTTATATTAATTGCAATTCCTACCGCTACATTTCTTTTTCAAAATTTATAATTAGCACAGCGTGTCCGTGCAATGTTTTACATTGTGGCATGCAGAGAAATCTTAAAAAAGAAGCTCACAGAGAGAGATTGCGCTTGTTATATAAACCCAAACTGGTAGGGGGAGCTCTTTATTAAAACACTTGCTGGTGCTACAATGTGCCTCAAGGTTCAACAACAGCACAACAGAAGTCACTCATGGTACTCTACAAAACAACAACTGTCAGTGACTCTGCACCACGGCGTAAACACAACATTCAAGATAACAGTTAAAAGTAACGTAACCATAACAGGGCTCTAGACTAACGTTTTGACATGGGCGCACCGGTACGCCTAACTTTAAAAATTTAGGCGTACCGGCACAAAAGTTAGGCGCACTCAAATTTTTCAACCGCATCGCTTAACACCGCAGTTTTACATGTGCACTTTCTTTGGGGGGGGGAAGTCCATACAGACAATATTAATTTCTAAATTATTAACTAACAAACTTGTGCTTAAAGTGCTTTGTCAATATTGTAGAAAATGTTAAAAACTTAATCATCATCTTGGCCTCCTCTGACAACCTGTTTGCTGCTGTCTGCTGCTGAAAGGCCGTGGGGAGAGGGGACACTTGGGCAGTGCATTTACTGCAGCATATAATGTGTTTTCTGGATACACTGTGCTTTTTCAGCATTCAAATATTGATGGCACCGTGTCAGAGCACTGGCTATGAATTTCAGACAGATCAGGCCTTAACTTAACAAAAAAGTTATCAATAGTTCTTTTCATCTTTTCTTATTACCCACAGCTACAGTACATCCACTTCTCTCAGGCCTAGGCTGCTCACTAGGGCTGAGTATCATCACTGATTTCTATAATCCATTCAATTCCGGTTCTCAAAGTCCTGATTTGATTCAATTTAGCCTCAGACAGTCAGAAATATTATAATTCTGATCATTTATCAGTACTGATACACATGAGACTTCATCAGAATTGTGAAAATCACAGCAGATGCCTTTGTGTGAAAGTAACTGAGAATAAAACACAGGAAAACATGAAGGAGATTTTCCTGGTCTGGCTTTTTATAGCAGATAACCTTAAAAATATTCTGCAATTTTGCATAATTTTAAGAAATTTAAATTTCTTCAGTATTGAACAGCAGAAATTAGGCTTTCTTGTCCGAGGTCATTTAAGTGAAAAAAGAAAAAGCGCTGTAAACAACGCTAGACTGGTGGGTAATAAGCGAATGAATAATGCAGAAAACAGATTTGAGACGGGAAACTGTTCCTGAAGTACAGAGAGAGAGAGAGCTGTGCAGGAAGTGTGATTTTTATCGTGGTGGAAGCAAAACAGCAAAAGTCAGAGGGAATTCATGACGACATTGATCAAATGTGAAGCGCAGTTTGCTGCTTCTTTTGCTGCTGGCTCGGTGAATTTTGGTTGGAGAGAGACAAAACCTGCAGCTCAGAATCAGCGCAAAAAGACGTAAACACAGCGCGGACCCGAAGAATCGCTAAGCTCCGACAGCGTGTCCGTGTTCAGGCCGTCGGGTGAGAAAGCCGAGAAAGACTAAGCTGATTCTGATGTGTTGGGTCCGCTCCGTATTTAGGTCTTTGTGTGGAATCCGTTAATGAATTGATATCGCTTTATTCAAGCTACTCACCTCTCTCTTCCACCTGCACTTTCAACTGGACCACGGCCAATCAGAGAGGTCCCGCCCCTGACTATCTCTGATTGGTTTAGTCCACGATAGGGGCATTATGTGTGTCTGTTGTTGACCACACGGAGAGTTACAGAGATTTTTTTTTTGTTACCGGAACAGTTGGTCGCACCTGTGCGACCAAATATTTATTTTTAGTCGCACCACTGAAAAATTTGGTCGCATTTGCGACCAAATTGGTCGCACTCTAGAGCCCTGCATAAACAATAAAACAAGAACATCTAAACAGCAGCACATGTCCCAAGGCATGATGGGAGACATTTCTGGATGTATTTTTACAATCTAAATATGCATATGTACAAAAAAATATATTTAACAAGCAAGTAAATTGTGTTTTATTACATTTACAGTGATGTTACGTTATCTTACATTTGACATGTCAGATCACAGTCTACTTATGTAAATGTAATGATATTCTAGAAAAACAGTACACAACTGTAAAATACAGTAAAATAATTTGACATTACTATTTTTTGGAACAGTGTAACATAAGCACACAAACATTGAAACAAACACACACACACACCTTTTGGACGCTGTCATTAATTCTATCAGTCTCTCGCTGACACACATGCAGACTTGCAAATGTATCTCTGTCACACACACTAACTGGGAAAGATCATTTCCCTGCTTCCTTCATTAATCCTCCCATCATGACACACACATGCCCAAGCGAGTTGTGTTGGTGTTGAAGGAAGTCTGAGCTTCCTGAATGTTCCGGAGGGACCACTCCATTAGATTGTCTGCTAGCAATTAGCATGAGTGCTAATGACAGGACAGTGACTGATGGTGCATGCACATTGTGTAAACACAAAATACACACTGCTATCCATATGCACACCACACACAGACACAAGCTCTCTTTCTCACACACACACACACACACACACACACACACACACACACACACACACACTGTATTAGTCCTTCATCATTCATCAGCATTGATGCTAGCAATTAGCATTACTGCTAACAACAGCAAAATTATGGAGTGTGCATGTGCGTGCATCCACACACACACACAAAAAATACTTCATTATTTCCTCTGTAAGTAATTAGCATTAGAAGTACTGGGCGCTCACACACACACACACACACACACACACACACACACACACACACACACACACAGAGACATGTTTCCAGGAATTTAGAGGAAAAGTAAAATTTAGTCTAACATTAACCACAATCACAACTTTCTGTCTGCAAAAATGTCTTCACCTTAACTTTTATTTATTTATCTATCTCCATAAGGAAAACAAGACCCCATAATATGTAAACTGTGTAAACACATTTAGGATCCCACTGCATGAGTACAGGGGCGGATCTAGAGAAATTTTCATAGGGTGCCAAGAGGGTGGCAAAGAAATCAAATGGGGTGGCAAAATCAAGGCCTTTTTTATTCAAACACATATGCAGGGTTACATATGGTTAAAATGATTCAAATGCAGTAAGTATACACGTTTTTCATGTAAATATAGTCTATAACTTAATTATTGTCTGTAGCCCACATAATTAAACACTTTAGTTGCATAAAACATGTGAGTTTTGATTTTATGTACTGTATAGTCTGAATAATAAATAAATATATAGCCCAATAAGTATAAAATCCAGAACGCTACACGACATGGGGCGGTTAATTTACAAACACAAGTCTAACTTAAGTTTCACACTTTTTTTGTTAGTAAAAAATCAAATTGTTACATGTTTAAATTACACAAAATGTCAGAAATCTGCACTGTCATTAACACAAATTTAAACCTAATTTTTCATGATTTGTTGGATTAACCCTCTGAGGTCCGAAATACAACCGGCTATTTTTGACTCCTTTTGAGTTTACGTTTGTATTTCACCCTCAAATTGTTTCAATTTATTTTTTTTCCCATTGCCTTGTTTGCCATCATTCTTTTCAGCTTAACCTCACGTGTCTGAATTAAGTTCTTTTTTCACTAACATACTGCATTAGTATTACTGAGCTGAAATCATACAAAGAACTTAAAATCCTAGTAGTAGTTTTTTTTTTTACTGTAAAGAAAAACAGACGTGTTGAGTAAATTATTATAACTTGAAATGCAAATATAAATTGTACATTTTGAAAACTTATGCACACATTTTGTAAACATATACAACTAATTACCTAAAAATGCAGCCAATACACCTGCCGAGGTTTTTTTTGTACAACCATTTAAAAATATTACTAAAACTAAAATGAGAGAACAATCAGGTGTCGCAATAAGATGCCCCACAATTGATGTGTGCCAGTAAAACAAATTGTTTGTCCACCAAAAGACAGAGGAGAACAGCACAGGGACAAACCTGCAGGCCTGGCAACAGGAGGTGGTTTTTCGCTGGTTTTCTACTTGGTGACAGTATTTACACTGCAATCTGCCTTTGTGACATTCATTAGTGCCCTCACTGACACGCAAAACAAAACAACGACTACACAACAGAACTACTGCACAACACAACACAACACACTAACGATACACTCCACGCTAAACGTCACAAATCTCCTACATCTAAAAACTCTCTCTCTCTCACTCGGTCTTTCACTCGCTCGCTCGATCAGTCTTGCTGCCTTTACCTTCAGTTCATTTCACATTCAAAATGCACTACAACTACCAAAACACTTCATTCAGGTCTCCAATGAACACATTCCTCCAGAACACTAGCAAAGGTTGACAGCCGACAAACACACTTTGTCACCCACAAAACAATGACCTAAAAAACACTAACAACATGTAGCATTACACAGTGTTTTCCTGTGTAAAACAAGGACACATCTCTGTTTATAATTTCAATATATGTTACTGGAATGAATCAGACATCATGTATTTATGTTTATGTATTTTTATTTTTTTGCACTAAGTAATCCCAAAATACAAGAATTTGTATACACACCATCCACTGATACACATACAATAGTAATGCTAATCTACTCGGTCTCCTCCATTTGGCCACAGGTTCTCATCCACATCAGATCTTATGTCATCTAGGGTAATACACCTAGGAAAGAATCTTCTGGCATGCCAGAATTGAAGGAGTTGAAAAATTGAAGGAGTAACAACTGTGTAGATGTTCATCCACAATGAGAATCAGCTGTGGCTGGTTAAACTGCATTGTTAGATTTAAAATATATTTCAATAAAATATTGCCGTTGGATTTTGCTGTCTTTTCAAGTTTTGCATTGTGTTATTGTTTTGACCATGAGTTTAACAGTTTTGAAAACAGTATGTAAGCACATGCAAAATGTCCTGTCCGTACAAAGCTTTTTGGCAGTTGTTGTGTCTGAGTGAGAAGATGATTCATGAAATTTGAGAGATGTAGTCATTGAATGCATTTTGAGCCAAGACAATGATAACTGGTCCTCAGTTTAGCCCACATAGACTTCTGTTGTGCTCACTGTGTGAGGAGTTTTGCAAACGTGACCTAAGTATTGGGAAATGTGTCCTAGCGTCTGTAAAAAACTGTAAATCAGTTATTGGATTTGGTGGTGCAGCGTGTCATTCCATTTCCAGAGTGCAACAACCAACCACCTGTGTGAAATCTGAAATTCCTATGGTGTGCTCTGGTACAATCATAAGCGTCGCTTGATACTGAAAAAAAGAAAAAAGCCGGTCTGCGCTATGGGCTGAACCATTTGTTAATATTGGAGGGGGGTAACACTATGCAATATATTCAGTTTTAGCATTTATATTCACTGCTAACTGTAACTACGCTCACAGTGTTAATGCTGTCTTTTTTTTAAAAATAAATAACGCTGTCATATGCAAAACTAGGGTGGCACTTGGGGTGGCAAGAGATAATTTTAGGGTAGCACTTGCCACCCCACCCTTCTAGATCCGCTCCTGCATGAGTGACCCAGTTCTTCTCAGAACTTTACCATTGATTGCACAGCGATCAGTAATGCTGCCACTGAGTAGAACGAGGCTCTGGGCGTGACTAAATAACAGATTCAGTTCCCTCTAGACCTCAATGTTAAAGGGTAATCCACAACCATGATTTTATAAGCTTTAGAGACATCCTTCTTTTTCTGTCTCACTTAACAGATGAACCTTTATTTCTACATTAATTTCTGTGCAGTTCACACCAATATTGAGAGAAGCAAGCAAGTCACACTTGGTTACTCACACTCAGAGGAATGAAAATAAACTAATTTGTTATTTATTTTCAAAGCTGATATAAATCTTTCCATTTGTGTCTTAAATAAAGAGCTGGAGCATGGAAGTAATCAGTTTAGTTTTGCATAACACCTAGCAGGAGGCTCCTTTCAAAGTTAAAAATTGGACTCAACAACCCCAACAAAATTCATTATTTATATTCTGGGTGACAGAGCATTTCTGCTGGAGAAACATAGTGTCTTGGCAATGCAGAGGCATTACTGAGTGTTTAGCATTTTGTTTTTGCAACTATGAGTATAATTATGATAAATACTCTAGATGTGGAAACATTCAGTAGTGCAGAAGGATGACAAGAATAATTCTCAGTCTGTTCTAATGGATCCTTCCATCCATCCAGTGCTTTTTATTTAAGTCCAACTTAAACTGTAAATAAAAGTGTAAATAAGTCATTTTCTTCAGCTGAACACGTGTCACAAAATCCTGCAAACATTGCATTAGTAAGAAATTTTACATTGCATAACTTTTATTTAAGAGCACAATTTAGTGCGCATTGTTTTTTTTTTTGTTGTTTTCTATTTTGTTGAAAGAGGAGGTTAATCCATTAGTCGGTTTGAACAGCCAAATTTGAGAAGTTATTGTACACTACCAGTCCAAAAACACAGTTATGTGTATAACATAACACATGCAACATACATGTGTATAATGGCAATTCTATTCTATTCTATTTTATTCTATCCTATAACACAAAGACAGACACAGCTGACTCATGTTTATGAGAATGGGGGTGAATAACAAGTTAGTTAAACTTTTATTTTGTTGAAAACCAGTTGTAACTCATTTATTGTACTTTTTTTTTAATGTTGCTTTTATTATAGTCTGGTCACATATACTGGTACATTTATTGTTATGAAAGTGCATAAATGGATAGACAGTAGACCAAAACAACAAAAGATGCAGACCAATATTTCTTGATTGTGCAGGGACCAGAGAGAATTCTTCTCAGCAAAGTAAATGAGGTTAACTAACTCACTGACAGATACAGTGATCAGTGTGTGTTGGTGTGTGCGCACTCTGTCACCTTGACTCTAATTACAGGCAGACATTGTAATAGAGTTCGAGTATGTGCGTGTACAAGATGTATTGCAGGCTTTTCTGTTCATCAGCATGTGCATGTGTGTATGATTGGGTGTGTGGGCAGCATGCGTGTGTGTGCGCGTATGTGTATGTCTATGTGTAATACCACTTAGCATTGCAATTACTGCAAAGGTAAATCACGCCCTGTAAAAAAACAATGTTGGGTATTTCCTGTTGTTGACGTTGTCCGTCATTTTAGATCTACCAGATTGAAACACCGCACACTTTGTATTTGCTGTAAAAAGGTGTGTATTAGACCTTTGATGAAAGATCTACCATCATCACAGTGGGTAAAATGCAAAAAATATATATATATAATAATTTTAATGCAACACTACATACACTTAATGAGAAAGTACATAGTACAGAATAATCTCTAATTTTAAACTTAGACATAGATAAACAATGATGTTGATGTTGTATATTGTCGCTTTTCCAATAGAACCAATTAATTTTTTTTTTTATTATTGCCTCACAATAAATGACTACAAGAAAAATCTTATCATTTAGGTCATTATTAGGGTGCAATCAAAGATGTGATCGGTGTATTTAGTCAAAACTTCTACTTAGCTTAGTGCTAAGTCACACAAATGCTGGACAAAGCACCTAACAAACCATAGTGAGTCTAGTCTCCTAACTGAGAGCAGGGGACAATGCGATTGGCCAATTTGGGTGTTCTATATTTTTAGAGATGGGACCAGTATTTGTTTGTTTTTGGCTGTATTGGGTCAGCAAACAAAAAGGTTGTCTTATACTTACTGATACTATTCAGTGCAAAGATAAATTAGACATTAGGCACAAATTACTTACATGCATACAGTCTTCTGTTGGTCAGTGTTGCTCAGAAGACAAACTGTTCCTTGTCTACAGAGTCTGGATATTCTTATATCTGCAAAGATTATTATATTTATACTGTCAAATCTACACAAATATTATGAATAATAACGCTCACAAGAAACTGGGACTCATCAGCTCAATCAGCCTTCTTAACATATCCAGTTATTGTATCAATGTCAGCCCATCAGAGCAATTACTGATTAGATGGTGTTAATGAACTCTAGGTCTGAATAGAGTCTAATTGTAGTGATCTTTCTTTCTATTGTGAAGATTTAGTTTTGACTAATAAGAGCCTTCTTGAATACATACTAAATATCTGTGGCTAGATGCTACACAGGGCAAACAAATCATTATAAATTGTACTATTGTTGGGAAATGTGTGTGACGGGACTTACAGTCTGTTTTTTATTGATTTTTTTAGACCATTTTCTAGAAGCATTGTGTGGTGTTTCTCAGCTGCAGAGGGAGAGGTGGAGCAGATTGGTTCAGGGAGCAGTGCTCCTTGGAGTTGATTAGCACAGCTGCTGTGCATTAGGTAGTCTTTTCCCTTTCTCTTTAAGCAGCATGGTCGGCGCTGTCATGAGATGGACAGTCCTCATTGGAGCATGGCATTTGTGTTTATTGTAATGTGTTTTCAACTTAAGTCTGTCTCAGGCATGGTTAACTGGATCCTATGTTCCAAAAATCAATCATCTTAAATGCATTATTATAAAATCAGAGAAATGCTTTTTTTTGTGCTTTTATGTTTGTTTGTTTTTGTGTACATTTTTTTCTCTTGGAGATAGTTAAGGGAAATTTAACTTGAAATCTAAAGGCAGTTCTCTTCCTGAGAATAAATTAGCCTTTGACGTGCCTGCTGGAGCCAATTGCTCTCACTCAAGACAATGCTTACTATTCTTCCAGACGAGCTGTATTTTAGAGATTGTGCTACTAGAAGTGTTTGTCTGCCCAGTTTCACTAATAAATAGTGCCAGGTCCATTTTTCATGGAAGATAACTTAAACAGTACAGATGAGATTATGAGGGCAGGAAGTCAGACACAGGAATAGTATACACAATCCATTCAAATTTCAAAACCAATAATTATGTACAGACTGAAGTGTAATTAAGTGTAAGTGTTATTGGCAATAAATCTTGCACCATTGGAAAACCTGTTTATTTCCCCTTATTTGAGGCTATATTTATGAGGAAAATGCATTCATAGGTTGAGCAGCAGTGTTAAGTATGTGGGTTTTACCCATGAAAAAATGAAAGAACCATTAACAGCCTGGCATCTCCTCCTCATGCTGGTCACCAGCTTGGTCACAAAAATTTTCACTGGGGTTGAGGTCAGAACTGCAGAAGAGTCAAAAGTTTAGAATTTCTTTTGGTCCATAAATTGATTCCATGATTTCTTTTTAACTCTAATTGCCCATTTGTATTATGCTTTCATTTCAGAGTGTGATGAGACATTAAATTGCATAATGTTCAATAAAAAAGTGGAAAAATTGGGTTGTTCTAAAACTTTTGTTACTTTATTAACACAGTTTCTCTGCTGGATTCCTTAATTATTCATACTGAGGATATGAAACAAACAAACAATGAATTTGTATCAAATGTTGATAAGGTGTACACACCCAGCAACACACTAGGGCTTTAAAGCACAAACATGCTGCACAAAGTCTTCTCAGTTCTTTCTGTTCAGTCTGACCTCCAACCTCTGGTGTCCCCTTTAGAGTCTTCCATCCTTCAAAACTGCTCAGCAGACACAGAGAGGACCATGTGCAAACTGAATCTTTCACTTTGCAGTACAGAGGCTTCCCATCAGTTTTTTGTAAAGTGTCGAGGTCAGATGACCCTTATTGTATTTTCATGCTTTGCTCTGGGCACTTCAGTGGAAAATGTTTTGACACACTCCCCCTGACGCACTCATAGACAGGAATTTGCATTTGTTTGTGTATGTGAATCATTTTCTATGTTACTGTGGGTGTATGTGTGTTCACCCCAGGCGACAGTTAATAAGATGAAGTATTAATTAACAGTGATGTATTTGGGAACATTGGTTGATTTCTGAACGAAGCCTTACTGGTAAACACTTGACTAATCAGAAGCATACTACTTTAGCCTCTAATAGTAAAATGATAATCAGCTCAGTGGCTGAACAGACACATTTACTTTTTTGGTTAAGCTGAAGCTATGATGTTACATTACATTTAAAAAATATCTGTACATTCTTGTTGATGCCACCATGTTATGTATGGCACTTGATTATCTGTGACATTATACTTTAATGGAGTTGAAAATCTTTGAAATTGTGACATAAAGCAGTATATGCAGTATAAAGGGAAGCTTTATACTGCATATACTGCTTTATAACACTTCTTTGTTATGTGGTTAACAAAGAAATCTTTCCTAGTTACACATTTCCAGGTTCAATAGCAGCTTTGCTCTGTTCTTCTGCCAGGAAATATTGCAGCCAACAGAAGCCAGTACTTAAAAAAGTTCTCACCTGAGCTTGCCTTGTATATTACACTGAAATGATTACATCCTTGAACATTCAGAGAAACTGATTTGCTTTTTGTAGCTAAATGAAAAAAATATGTTTTTTATGCTCAGTTTTACTATGTTTACTACACTGATGACTTTTCTGCAAGCCTGGGACATGTTTTCAGTGGAAAAAACAGTCATGCAGTCAGAAAAAGTGAAATTGAAAAACAAATTACATTTGATGTCAACAACATATTTGAGTAAAAAACACATTGAAATTTTAATTTACAGCTAATAATTTTATTCATGTGCATGACTGATTTAAAAAGAGCACCCAAGAGAGGGTGACTGGGCTTGAGGACCAACAGTAACGTTGTCCACATAAGGGGATGAGCAGACTCTTCTTTCAAAGAAATCTCAGATCCTTTAATGCAGTGGAGCCAAACATAAGGAGAGTTTCACTGGTCTGGCCCACTGAAGATTAAAGTGAGCTGTAAGTGGTCTACTATGTACTATGAGTTTGGCATCCCTGATTTAATATGTGCAGCAAAATGCTGAAGATCTTCTACCAATCTGTACACCAGACTACAGACACCTTCTGCAGTATTTTGCTGTTGTCTGCTGGGAGGCGGCATCAATGCTAGAGATGCCAGCAGGATCAACAAACCAATTCCCAAAGCTGGAACCATCACTGGCCCGAATCTGGAGGCATTTCAGTCAGTTAGGGACAAGAGGTCACTGAACAAACTGCTCTCCATCACAGACAATCCATCTCAGCTCCACTCTTCATTCCACACTACTGAGGCAGCAGAGCTCATTCTCCCTCAGACTTCTTCAACCCTGCTGCCATAAAGAATGCTTCAGGAAATCATTCGACGGTTCTCTGTGAAACTGTACAATAACTCTTCTCTCTGTGACAGGTGGACACACCTGTCAAGCATAGCACTCTGTAACATTCCACTGGAGTATAACCTCCTGCAGCAGTTTCTTAGATTTACAGTGTACATATTATTTATTAATGTAGTTTGTGCTACCCTCTTGCATAATCTCTGTGTTACTCTTTACTTTTATTCACTTTGGTATATATTTATACAGTGTTGGGAAGGTTACTTTTAAAATGTATTCCATTACAGAATACAGAATACATGCCCCAAAATGTATTCTGTAACGTATTCCGTTACGTTACTCAATGACAGTAACGTATTCTGAATACTTTGGATTACTTAATATATTATCATGCTTTTTGCAACAACGTGAATGTACTATTGCTGTGTGATTTATTACTATTACTGAAGGTCCGCGACTCCGAACTGTAGTAAAGGGACCTCTGACTAATACGGCGGGGTCCCTGTCGGCTTGTAGCCGAAAAATAGCTTTACTTTGTTGTGTGGGTCAACTTTTCTTGCGAGAGACAGAGAGAGGCGTTGAAAGGCTGCTCCAACGGAACTTATTGTTTTCGGAGGAAAACACGAACAAAGTGTACAGTTGAGTCTTAATAGCTTACTTACAACTGGGCTCGTCAGGCACTCTTCTTGGCTGAAGTGGTTATTATTATATTTACATGCTTCCAGCTCCCGTTTTTCCTCGATGACAACTCGTACCTTTCCACTCCCCTTTTTCTCCCTCCTCGCTCACAGACACATAACGTGTATGGCAGTCCATTCTCCCTGCAACACGGACTACACTGCCCATGATGCTACATTCTTTAGAGCTATGCTTGTAGCATTCTGCCTGTTAGCTTAGCACAACAACAACAAAGAAAAGGCGCTCTCTCACCCAGGAAACACACAGTCGCAGAGAGAGAGAGCGTCGCCCTGTAACCATGGCAACCGTAACGCTGCCGCCTGGAACTAAAGAACGTAGCTGTCAAACAAAACCCAAACAGTCCTGACCCGCGACAAAATGAAACAGGAAAGTACCGCAGTGTAATCCATTTATTTCAACAAAGTAACTGTATTCTGAATACCACCTTTTTAAACGGTAACTGTAACGGAATACAGTTACTCATATTTTGTATTTTAAATACGTAATGGCGGTACATGTATTCCGTTACTCCCCAACACTGTATTTATATATACAATTTTTGGACTCACAGTATAAGGCCCTCATTATGTGCCAGTTGCACTTTTACTCTAAGTATGATATTTTATCGTAGACTGCACTGTTTTTATTCTTTATCCTGTTGCGTTAACCTTTCTGTCAAAAAGCCTCTTGGCTAATTTAGCTTGTTTATTAATGCGGATTGCGGTTTTATCACTGTCTCTTTTTTCCAAGTACTTTGTGTAATCATGTATAGCTTGTTAGCATGAAGACCATTTAGGCTGAACTCAGGGCTAACAAGCTGGCTCATGCAGTGATCAGTTTAAGTGCAGTCGACCTATCACTTACATGTAAGCCCCACTCACATACTCAGAGACGTTATAACTGTCAGTGTGGAGCAGAGGGACTCGTATTGTGTTAGCTGCTTGTTAACATCTCCACCTTTTATCTGTCAAATTAGCCATGAAGTCAGAGCGGCAGAGATCATCCCAAAGGAGAGGATGGAGCAGTGAGCTATCAGGACGTCAGGTTCTGCACAAATGTTCACGTCAAACAAGTAATTTCATCTTTTCCCAAATTACTGCAGGTGGAAATATGGAGATAAGCACAGAGAGAATTCACAGAGCTCAGCTGTCACTGAAGATAAATGGGAGAATTTAAAATCATTTAAAGGTGCTGCATGGATCATTTTTTACCACAAGTATATAATTGTCTAATTAGTACTCAGTACTTGGTGCAATTAACTTGAGCAAATTAGATCACGGCATTGATGACTAGCCACCTCTCACTACCTTAAGTGTTGATGTTTCTACAAACCAAACCATTTTTTCATGAAACACTGCTCCTCTTTCCAGCCTTCTTTTTTAAAAAAAGAGAAACATGCCTGTATCTTTTCACTTTCATCTTTTCAATTAAATCATCACAGACGACTTTTAATTTTGAGCCAGCGATAATGAAAGCATGTGTCTTTATTAGAATTCGTAGTTTTAGAAAACGACTCTCTTCTTTTTGTAGTCAAAATTTCAGCCAAGATCAAGATACACTATAATGGTAGTGAATATGCAGACACCTATTTCACATCCAGTGTAAAGTTTCTTTCTATGTCTTGGGCCAGTTTTCTCACAGTATGGTGGAATATTTAGATTTATGTTGACTTAATCAATGATATTTTAGACAGGGCTTTAGTGTGCTTCCAGCATGTCAGCATGTCACTTCCCATACAGCAGTAGTAGTGGCACATTTTACTTGAGCCACCTCATCTAACACTTACTCATTGTGTGTTATGATTATCCAGCGATCATGTTTCAAATACATGTGGTGTTAAAGATCATGATCCTTGCCATAATTGTTTTCTCTCTCCTCTCTCATCTATCTGTATTTGTTTGTAGTAGTCTGTGTTCATGGGTGGGACTCATCTCGGGTTCCCACCTCTGGTCTGTTATTCTTTGCTGGATTGTTGAACTACACAGTTTGTGAAACCCTGGCTTCTTCTGCTCTGTGTGTTTGTGCGGCTTCTGGATTCTCTTCTCCCAGTGCGGGGTGAGCCAACCCTGAGTTGAGAGAGTGTGTTTTGTGGCTTATTAGATGTGTAGATTCCCTTCCCTCCTGGATGCCTGGAGCACTTTTCTCCTTTTTTGTATTGCATTATTGTGTAATTATTTCACTGTAAATGCACTGAACTTTGATTTCTGAGTCCTGTGCTTGAGTCTAACCTGCTTACCGGCTGTAAAAAAAATCCTTTGTCTCCTCTGTGTAGCATCACCATCAAAAGAGATCTTGTCGAAAAGATTAATGTAGAGTGTTCAGGTACAAAAGTCTTGACCTATACAAAAGATTGAGATCTCCAACTGTATTATAAGATTGACTGCCAGCTGAATGCAAGCTGAATTACTGGCAGCTACTGACAGTCTGCTTTGATACCTTCATTTAATGACAGAATTTACTTAATGATTCATGTTTACACTAAGATGAATCCTATTGATTCAGTGAGTCAGTCAACTGTTTTGTTAAAGCTACATCGAGGCTTCCATGATAGCATTTACTACAGCTTTCAAGTAGCTGTGTTTTGTTACAGCGTGGTTTTTATTCTTGCGTGTTATTACCTAAAACCTTGAACTTAACTGTGGAGATGAGCAAGGACAGTGAAATCACCGCAGAGACACTGAGCAGTAAGGTGCTTCAAAAACATTACGAACAAAACAAGAGTTTATTAAACCTCTTTAACTGAAGGTCATAATCACGTAGTGTCTGTAATGTTACACTACATGGATAAAAGCAGCCCATACTCATTTCTGAGTGTGATGCAATGCTGTTTTTTTAAAGTGAATAGTTAATGCACAAGGTGCGCTTTGGCCCTGGTTTGCGACACACCAGTGAGGAGCAGTTGTCGTTAGCAACTTGTCATTTATGAATGTGCAGGATTGCTTTTGTGAAGGGGCAAGACACAATTTTCTCCTAATCATAAGCAAGTAGTCTGTAGGATCTAAGCCCCACCAGTATATGAAACCAAATAAAAATCATACAAATAAACAACTGAGGGAAATGAAAGGTAGAAATTTCGAACGCGACATTAACCACAGTGTCGGTCCATCGCTACCCTTCCTGGCTCATGATCCGGTGTGTAAAGGGGGCCATTATCTTTTGGCGGCCAGCATTGCCTCGCTCGATGAATAAAGGCCCTGATGCCAGAAGGCACTATGTGTGACACAAGTGCATCTGACAATCTGGAATTACGTGATGGCCCAGGATGAGAATGTGCTGCATAATCTAAAGAAGCAACTAATATCAGCGTATCAGCTGATATCAGCTAATAATCAGCGTTACAGGTTTTGAAACCACCTTGCAAGTTCTTCTCAGTTAACATTTAAATGATGAATAAATTCAAAATCCAGTTAACTAGCCTGGTGTTTACCGTGTACTGCCATTCAGATCTTACTTTTTGGTTTGCTTTTAACTTTTAGTCATTGCTGAGGTGAGAAAATAATCTATGCTGCTGCACCTTCTATTATGTAATCATTTTTGTGGCACTGTTTAATGATCGTAGCTGCGGCAGACGCATAAAGATGATGACAATTCTTAAAGTTATGTCCAACGTTCTGATTGGTTGACTGACTGACTTTTACAAAATGTTTGAACATCTATAGATCTGAAAACTGTAAATGGAACTGTATTAAACTATATTAAGATGTGAAACTTTTACCGAGGTTATTACAGCCCTGTAATTACAAAGACCCTAATAGATCCTGATGATGCACCTTCTTCCATTTGTCAAATTCAGTGTCTGCCTTGCTAACACACAGCTTTGGTGCTGTGAGACTTGACTGTGTGGATAATTAGAAACTTGGAAAGGTGAGAATAAATAATCTGGCACTCCAGTGACTGTTAGTGTGATGGATGAATGGCTAGATGGCAAATGGAAGGAGACAAGATTAAAAAAAGAAGAATATAGATTATAAATGCTTTAGGAGAGTGCTGGTGGTGAAGGGGACTAATAACTGTATGGATTATAGAGAAATATTAAATACATTGGCATAATATATTGTAAGAACCTTATAAACCTGTCAAAAATGCCCCAAAAATGTTATTGGAAAAAATAGCAAGACAGGACCAAAAGTCCAAATTGCAATCTCTTTAATGAAGCCCTCATTTCCAGACAGTGCTAAACAATAAGAAAACTGTCGGATTTGCCTTGCAGGCTGAAAGTATTTGGAACCTCCTGCTAAGTGCAACCTGGGGAAACTGACAAGAGAACAGTGACAAGAAACTCAAACACAGCATGACAAAACCAACAAAGGCTTCTGAGAACTTATCAGGATGCAGGAGCTGTTTGAGTGGACATCAGGGTACAGGATGTCGCTCCTCCAAACCATGCATTTAGAGTTGACAATAAGATATTACCAAACACAATGACCCAGAAAATGAAACAGCGACCCTTTTTAATATTGCAACAGAGATATGCATAAATCTTTAGACAAACTATCCTTCTGAATATTCATCTTATAATCCTGTTTCCACTTCTGCCTCTGAATCACAAGCTGTTATTTGCTTTCTTTGATGGATCTTCTGAGCCTTGTCCATACAAGATGTGGCTGGTTTGCAGCCACTGGTCTCCAGGGTCCCATCTGGCTTCATCTGACAGTTGGAAAGAGCACTGAGGGCCCTCAAGAGCCTGTCAGTCTGACACCTTTGTCAACAAACCGTTATATTAGCTACAATGATATGCACATATTGTGTGAGTTCATGAGAATCCATGCGTTTTGATGGATTTTTAAAATTATTTTTGGACTTGAAATAATGAAGGTTCTACTTCTAACACTTAGTCTTCATAGTTAAATGTCATGTTCTTTGTGCTAGCGTTAGTCCCTTCTTGCATCACCTGTACCATGTCTTGCCTCTGTGAGTAGTCAGCCTTTGTCTCTTTTTTTTTTTTTTTTTTTTTTTTTTCCGCCTGTCCCATTTGGTTCTTTAGCCATCAGAATTGTTGTCTGAAGACCAACAAGGATACCCAATGGATTTACTTTGCCAAATGGATCATCGTGGCATTGCCGTATTGGTCCATTTGGTCGATCTTTGTTTTTATTATTTATTATATTTTATTTTCAGATGTTACAGACGGGACAGACATGAGTGAGAGATAGGAAAGGGAGAAAGAAAGAGGAAGGAAAGGAAAAACAGAAGGGGAGAGGGACAGTGAGAAAGGGGGGGAGAAAAAAAAATAAAAATCTCCTGGATCACCTGTTGAGAGAAGAATAGAAAACAAGCAAAAAAAGACAAAAAAACAAAACAAAACAAAGCAACATACTAAACACAACACCATCGCATTAATCTAGCTAAGTGTAAACAGCAGTAAATACTAAATATTCAATGTTGTTGTGCAGCACGCAGGACAGATGTGCTTCGAAGTAGCAGCCAAGAAAGGTGTAATTTGGGTCTACGAGCAGTGAACACCCGTGTGCATACCTGTGTGGATCAGCGCGCTTGTATTCCAAAGGTTTCTTCATGTAACGATCTGCTAGGGAGTGTGGGGGGGCCACAGCCCCGTCCTCCAGGGTGTGAAGCAGGTATGGAGGAGATCAAAACTCCAGACATCCAGAGGCCCCCAGAACACAAGAAACCATGGAAGACCAACAGAGGGGCAGCCGCGCCACTGTTCCAGTAAGAGCTGAGGAGAGTCCCAGATGAGGGTTCACTCAGCAGCCGCGGAGCAGAAGCCAGGGGGAGTTGCAGTGACGCGCCCGTGAGCTCCGCCGGCCGCCAGCTGTGCCTGAGTGACCGAGCCCCAGCCTTTGTCTCTGCATTTGTTTACCTTTGACCTTTGTTTAGTTGATAGTTTCATGTCAAAATCATAGTTTGCATCTGTTTATCTCCTTAGTTATGTATGTATATATATATGTATATATTGTACTATTCTTAGTTAGTGTATTGTCTGTCTTGTCTTAATGTTGGTTTATAATGGAGTACTGTAACAAAAAATAATTTCCCCCAGGGATCAATAAAGTATTCTGATTCTGATTCTGATTATGTCTCTTTGTTTGATACTCTCTTCCCGCAGCAAGTTTATGTGTCGTGAGTCTGGGTCTCTGTCTCTGAGTTTATTTTTCCTGTCTTATTTTGATAGTCTATTTTCTCACATGTGTTATGTTTAGTTTTGCCTTCTGTGCTTTGCCAGTTAGATTCTGTTCAGCCATGTTTATATCATCCGAGTTGTTGATGTAGCAGAACAGTAGTCGGTCCCGCAAGAGTTGGGGTTGTACTTAGTTTTTTGCAGGACTGTATGGCCTGCAAAATGTTAATAATAAGAGCCTGTGTAAAGTTTGCATGGGTTCTATTTTATCCATGCATTTGCACATGCACATGGGCACTACAGTGCTGAGTCCTGCTCCCGCATTAATTCACTGACCAACAGCTGATGGTGTAAATGTAACAGGAATGTACTCAAACAATGCAGGGAAGATGACTGTAGAAATGCAACAGTATTAATCTGTGCAGCTTTCAAAATGTTCATGAGGGAGAATGGATACACCATTTTGTTTGCTTGTGATTTCCCGGCGAGAACAGATTGCATGAATGTCATCTAAGATCTGTCATGATCCTGTTTCTTATTTATGAATATACATCAGTGTAAACATGCTGCAGATTGTAAACAACTTGTAGCTCATATGTACAGCAGATAACTTACTGAACATATATTGGACAAATATTTATTATTTACTTTTGTAGTTCAGGTTAAATTAATGTTCATTTTAAACTGATTTATGGACAAAAAGAAATCATGTCAAACAGAATATAAAAAATGATGGTTCAATTGAGCATGCTGGGGGTTGAGGAAATGAGAAGCAAGAGTCTGCCAGCTAAATCAAATGCATACAAGATAAACACACTAATAGGCTCAGTGAGGTTCAGAGGACTATATGTCAGCTGTCTCTCTGTACATCATGATGTGCTAGTGTTGATCACTGGAGGCCAAATACCTCAGGTGTAATGAGAGCAGGTTTCTAGTTTATAGTGTTTTCAGCAGCTCAGTGTGGTTGTTCAGACACATAATGATGTACATCTGTTCCCATGTTATTGCTAAATTAAAATAATATACAAAAAGCAAATAGGAATTAAAGTAAGTCATGCTCACGCAATATTTTCTGATTGTGGACAATGGAAACTTTACAAATAAACTATTAACAGCCACAGTGTAAGCCAAGAGATGCAATTTCATCACTTTTGGCAGATTATTAATAATTACTAAATAAATACTGCGGTTTCCTTTATTTATTACATTTTCTTATAAAGTGCACAAAGAGCTGTATCATTAAAGAGGCTAAATAGCCATATAATTTTCTCTTCTTATTTAATAGCAACTTTTGTACATTTCTATACTAATAGTGGGAACTATTACAAAATAGAAAATACACTGTATTGTTACACCCACGTCCTCCTGCTTGACACAGTCAGTCAAACTTAAGAAAGATCTCACTAGAGGACATTTGGCTTCCAGTGGTAGGGATCAACATTGCTGTATGTGCACAGAGTTCTGACTGACATACCATTTCCAGAAATGTTTTAATAAAATGTATATTTATCCAGGCTTTCTGGCTCCCACACAGGAATCACAACATATAGACACATAAATGAATGGGAAATATAATAAAGCATATTATGATCATGTACAAGAGTAAGACAGCAGTAAAAGCAAAGGTAATGTTATAAACTCTAATGTGAAGAAAACCAAAATAGAGTGGAAAGTCAATATTAATCGTTGAACTACACGTGTACAACTATCCAGCACAATAAACTCCCTTAGTTGTAACAGGAGCACTTTTTCCTAAAGCTTTTGTTCTTTTAGAAGCTTCAATTAAATTAACCCATGTAATTTGTTTAATGAGAACATAAAAAAGGACACACTGTCTGATAAAGAGGCCAAGAACTAAATAAACAAAGAATACAGCTACACAACAACACGGGAGAACATGGAAGCAGAACAGTAAAATATCTAGCAGCGATAATGCTGCAGGATGTATGTTAATAAATCTAATTACCTTGTTCTTTTAAGTTACCACTGCTTCTTTTTAATACACAATCTCCCCAATCTCTGTGTTAATTAAGGTTTTTGTGACTTGGTGGTCTGCGACTTAAAACACTTGACTAAGAATTTAATGATTGTACAGGACAACATAATTATTTGTAGCATTACTAAGATGGGGCTGTGGTGCTATGGTTGGCTGGGAGTCAGAGTTAAGAGTAGGCTTTATTTCCTACGTTTTCAAGCTTTACATCTATCAAAATTGGGTTTTTTTACTGAGCTCCATGCAGGGCTGCTCAGTTTAAGGGAGTGCTGGTGTCTAACTGGGTAAGAGGAAACTGTTACAAATAAAACGAGAATAATTTATTTTAACACAGTGACACTGGCAGTGTTTTCTACTTCATCAAAATGTAGGAAAAGGAAAGAGATCTCTGGGCTTTAACAAATCTTTATCGGTGAAGGATATCTTTAGCATAGTGTGACACTTTTGATCCACTATATAATTATGATGTTCCACATTATTATACTGAACAGCAGGGGGGAAAGACGAACCATAGGGCTCCAGGATGTCAGTTAAGGCTACAGCTGTCAACCTTAGAAGTGTGAAAGCAAAGGAAGAAATGGCTGTTAAAGCAGTCTTTTTCTTTATTTATGGAGTCATTTAGAAAACTGATGTTATTGGTGTTACATGTTATATCACTATGGTTTTGTTTTTGTAAACAAAACCCATTAGAACACTCAAACTAAAAATGAAGAAACAATGTTTATATTTATGAGTTGTGATGACTGTGATGATAAAATCTAGCAACCATCTTCAGTCCGTGGATACATCCTGGAGCCAGGCCTGGTCAAAAGACCTATTTGCAAATGTCTAGTAGCCATGCCTCAACCCACATGAGTCTTGTGTGGTGGGTCCACTTAATGGGTGGCAATTTTTACACACAGAAGAAGCTCCAGCAGTCACTTCATTAGATACAATGTAAGTGGTTAAAACAAAATAAGCAGTCCCTTTTCTTCTGTATTCTGTGTGAACATGTGTGCTGAGTTTGTTCTGTAATTTGATGATAACTCTTAAAGCAAGATTATTCACACTTTAAATCACAACTAACCTGTAATGCAGGAAACAGACCTACTCTCAAAGCCTGAAACACTCAAAGGCATCACACTGCTTTTTTAATGATCACAGTCATTAATTCTGTGAGTAAAATGCTGATATCCACACACACACACACACACACACACACACACACCCAAAACTCATGAACACACAGTCACATAATGGATGTGTAAGTCAGTCAGACATAAAAGTAAACAAACAGCACAGCTTTAAGCCACTAATGGCCCTATCAGTCACACATAAACTCAAAAATGCACTGCATGGGAGTGCTGCTGAACTTCAGAGTCAATGATGAATATACTCTAACTTTATTCTTGATTTTCTACAGTGGAAAAAAACACATCTAGTTTTAAGCTTCTCAGTGTTTGAATTAATGACTCGAATGCACAACTTAGAGCTTTTGTTTGTTAACGGAAAATTTGTCGCACAGTTTTTGGCTCAGTCCAGTTGGTTTTTTCACAACTTCACTACACTACTCTCAATTCAGCCAGCGGGTGTCCTCAGACTTTTTTCACGGTCCTTTTGCCTAACGCCACAGTCCTACCTGCTCACCTTTCTTTCAATGTGAAAGTGCCATGGTTTCTAAGTTGAATAAAAAGTGTCCTTGGAGCTGTGTGCAGCAGGCTCTGGGACTACAGTTTTCTCATTTAGTGTCAAAGTCAAAATGTTACTCAGTTCTCCCATATGGCAGAGGCTGGGCACAAGTCAGCTGCAACAGGTGCAAACCAAACCAAACTGGTTTGGATTCAAACCCAAACCCTTTGAATGACAGTACTGTATTTGACCCATCCATCAATCACCTGTGGCATGGCACCATCAGCATAAAAACACTTTGTTTCTTTTCTTTTACAGTTTTTTCTGAATGCTTAAACCCTAACTGTGATTCCTGTAGCACAATCTCTAAAACTATTCAGACTTATAGCAAAACCACTCACTGAGTTTGCAAAACTAAAAGCACAAAAACTGCTTTGCACTCAGTTTGCAATTTTGTAACACACACTTTGCAAAACTGTAGGCACAATTCACTGCACAACACTCAATTACCAAATTTCCAACACACTCCTAGCAAAAGTATACACATGTATGGCTATCATTAACACTAATTTGCCAACTGTCTGGCACACTTTCACATGTCAAAACTTTCTTAGATAATTAGTTCACTTTGCAATCAGCCTAAGCACTATAATACAGGTAAGCTGTGTGTGCGGAGTACAATGGAGGGAGCAGAAAGAGTGAGAAGTAGAGGAGGCCGAGGAAGAGTACGTGGAGGTGAAGAAGTAGGATGAAGAGGACGACAAGGACAAGGGGGAGCAAGAGGAAGACGAGGAGGGGGGAGAGGAAGATGAGGAGGGGGGAGAGGAAGGGTAGGAAGAGTAAGAAATAGAATTGCTGATGACATCAGAGCTACAATAGTGGACCATGTCATCAACCGTGGAATGACCCTGAGGGTAGCTGGCCAACGGGTCCAGCCTAAACTGAGCCGCTACACTGTAGCAAGTACCATAAGGACATCTTGAAATGAGAATCGGTTAGTACAGTCACTTTGCACAAAGATTTGTAGCACTGCCATATGCCAATGAGAAACACACCAATACCATTGATGTAAAAATACTGAAATTGTTACTTTACAGAATTGCTAGATGACCAGATGCTGGGGCAGAGGAAGCATGTTCACTGCAGACCAAGTAACCCATATAGTCATTATGGCGATTGCAAATAATCCTATACTTGGAAATAAACACTTGTGTTTGTTTTGATGTGTTTGAATAAACAGCAGTACTTGAAGTTTGGATCCCTCTATGCTTATGGATCTATGACAGAAGTATGAGCTCAAACTGACATAGCCTACCTTGTGCACAGAGAAAGCAAAAGCCAGATGTGTTTTGTATTCATACCATCAGTGTGCAGTTGGCGCATTGTGTGCTTAGTAGATGATGGCTTGTGTGTACTGTTTGATACGGAAACACCATTTTTACGAAGGTGTGAAGAGTTAATCTAGCTGTGTTCGCTTTTGCAAGAGAACTACAATGTTTTGATTATTGGGTGACAGGTTTTCTTATTTGTGTGAAGAGTTTTGCAAAATTAGCCAATAGTTACAAAAAATGTGCTTAAGCAATCAGAAAAAACTGTAATAAGAGCGCATCAGCTCTAGTGTAAATGATCTTTAAGTGATGATAATATAATTACTTATAGATTCAGGTTTATGCTTAAAATGTTTCCTCTTGTGGACTGCTACAGTAATTATGACTCTATATAAGAGCATTATTAATATACTGAAGCAGACTGGCCTGTCTACCACAAACTGTCCCCACATCTGGCCTCGATTGGAGACAAGAATCCAGATACATGAGCAGATGCAGACATGGCATAAATAAGGCAAGGTGTTCATGCACATGTCAGTACAGTGCTGGTTTTTCAAACTCCTGTTAAGAATTCATTCATCATTAATTCATTCATCTGGAACTAACACTGTAATTTTGTATTCTCTTTTATTTTATATGAGCTTTTTTTGTTTTCTTGTTTTTTTATTGGTTTACATCCTTTGAAGTCATTTTCAAATCTGTCTTTTGTATTCTGTCTTTTTACATGTCTTATGTTTCCTGAACAGGATTTTCCTTGTTGGAAGGTGACATAAAAATTCACTTACATTGCCTCGGGACGCAGGTTCAAAGAGTAAAAATGGTAAATGTTACATGACATAAAGTACACAAAACCCCAAAGGATTCTACTGCCCAGCAGTTGGTGAAATAGTCATGTAAATTTGTAAATAGCTAAATATTTGTAAATCTATTTTGTGTCAAAGCAGCCTCTCAGTTGTCCTGTGCTGCCTCACCACTTTTCTATCTCTCTTTCTCTGTCTTAATGCACAGGATTTTCCTTGTTTAGAAAGTATTGATTGCAAAAAAGCAATTATAGACATTTATATTAAAATTAAACTTTATGTAAATGCTCAATGCTTCATGTAATTTTTTGTTTTTGGTTTAATTTGTGTCTAAAGGTAAATCAGTTGGATACACTTAAATGTTCAAATATGGGGACATAAAATGTAAAGTTTAAAGTGAAACTCTAAACATGTCACCCCTACATTCAATGTGAATGTCAGCATTGTTATGCAGACCTTAAATTACAGCACAAACTAAACACTCATATGGCCACATTTATACATGCACTGCAGTTTTCTATTAGCCAACAGAAGCATTTGTCGAAATGAAAAGCTGTAATCTGCTGTGTGATAAGCAATTGTGCCAATGTGAGGATAGCTGCAAGATTCTGCAATCATTGCTAAAGGATTTCCAGTAGCATCTCCTGCCTATTAGCTGAGACAGGACCATTGTGCTGTGTTTGGACCAGTTTCTCATCAGTTGTACCAGTTGAAGTGCAAAAATGCTGCACTACGGCCATTAAATGAGATAAGAACCCACTTGGAGGTGTAGCAGGTTGTCCACCAGCGATACCTATTGGATTTATAACATGCTAAAAAAGAAAAGCACTTCCACCTCCTTCAACTATAATTCAAAATTAAAATGAAAGAAAGAGAACTGCAAATAGTTTTCTTAACAATGAAAATTTTAAAGAAAGAAGACCCTAGAAAGGCAGCAAACTCATCAGTTTTAGCATGAACCCTTGTCTCAATAGAAAACGGCTTTTCATAGCACCTCTTGGTTAGACACACACACGCACCCCAAAGCCTTTCCTTAATCCACCCTGCTGCTTTCCTTTTCTTTCTTGCAGAACATCTCTTGTTCTCCTCTCCCGACTCATGTAACACCCAAGCTTCGCGATTCTTTCTTTGCTTTCCATCATTAATACTTTTTTTCACCCACATGGTCTCGAGAGCCTGAGGACTTCTGCTGACACTGTCACATTTCTTTTTAATCCACGTGGAGGCAATTGGATAATCTTGAATAATGTGAAACTTTAGCACTGTGGCTTTGACCAAATTTTATTAAACCCGACTGTTGTCACAAAGTGATTTTTCAGTTTGAAATTAGAAAACAAAATGATAAAGGCACACACTGTGCAAACTGAATACTTGTTATTTTTGCGGCAATTTCCTTTATATTGGGTTTTATTCTCGAATTAGCCCAGCTGTGTGCTTGCATTACATTTGCATTTCATTTGATTTGATTGTTGGATTTGCATTAGCACCATTCCAACCCCCCACCCCGCCCCCACTTTGCCTTCTGTCATGTTTTGTCTTAGGTCATATATGTGTTTGTGTATGTGAATGTATATATATATATATATATATATATATATATATATATATATATATATATATATATATATATATATATGAACAAAAAAACCAGACTGTCCTGGGTCATAATCCAAGTATGAGTGATATGAAAGTAGTCAACAATATATATAACAATACGATGCCATATTCGAGAGCGCGGATACAAGCGGCAGAAATGAGCTTCCTCCGAAGGGTGGCTGGCCTCTCCCTTAGAGATAGGGTGAGAAGTTCGGCCATCCGGGAGGGGCTCAGAGTAGAGCAGCTGCTGCTCCACATCGAAAGGAGCCAGCTGAGGTGGTTCGGGCATCTGACAAGGATGCCCCCTGGGCGCCTCCTGGGTGAGGTGTTCCAGGCATGTCCCACCGGGAGGAGGCCCCGGGGCAGACCCAGGACACGCTGGAGAGATTATATCTCTCGGCTGGCCTGGGAACGCCTTGGTATTCCCCTGGATAAGCTGGAGGAGGTGGCTGGGGAGAGGGAGGTCTGGGCCTCTTTGCTTAGGCTGCTGCCCTCGCGACCCGGCCTCGGATAAAGCGGATGAAGATGGATGGATGGATGGATGGATGCCATATTGTTTGCATTTATTCTACTTTCATAATTTATCTAGTTTTTGTGCAGTTTGCATTTGAGCATCTGTGCATTACTGTAAGGCCTGTCATCTGTTAATTACAGTCTGCCACAGTTGTCAACATAAAACAAATGTATTTATTTTCTGTTTTATCAGCTGCATATAAAACCAGGGAAAAAACTACTAGTCAAACAAAGCAGGCTGGGAAATGATGCAGATGTTACAGTGCAAAAAATTTGGAAAGTGGCGTAATTGGCAGATTAACGTTTGATGTTACTTTTGAGCACATCTTACTGAGTAAAGTTAATAGTCACTTAACTTTTATCAACTGTCACAGAAGCGTTTTCCTTTGTACTAACCTTACATGAAATGACTAGTAAGAAAATTCATTTTCAGCCATTTTTATTTTAGCTCAGAATGTGTCAGTACCACAAAAAGCTGTTCCAATTGGGAACCGGTTAAATTCCTTGGAATTGTTAGTCTGATTGTCTATCAATCACGCTCATTGATTCCACTTTCACTTGACAATCAGATGATTTCAGTTTGTGTGCGGGAGGAAGACTTTTATTTAATTTTACTTTTATTTCTATACCATCGCACTCTCGTCCTTTTAAAGCGCAAACTGTGTCCAGGACAGAAACAATTATGCTGCTCACACAACTTTGGAGCTTTACAAGAATGCTAACGCTACGTTAGCCAAGAGCCCAGAGTGAAAGGTGAATGAATGTCGTCCCTGACCCAACAACCAGACCCTGAACTTTGTAAGAATATATTTTTATCGTTAAAGCTATATACCTCATAATTTTCACCACACATCTGTTTTATCCTTTACTTCACACAAATAAGTATTGTTAATAGTTTTGGATGTAGACTGTGTAGATTGGTCTGATACTAACAGACACAAGACCATGACCACCTCTCAGGAATGTGGGTGGTGGTTGTGATGCCTACAAGAACACAGGGCCATAAATTGTGGTGTTAGGGAATGCTCTTTTGCCCCTTCTCTAACTCTACAGGCCTGAATGGAGGACAAGAGGTGGTTGTCATGGTGATGGAAGTGTTGCCTGCAAAAGTGTCATCTACACATAAGGAGATGCCCAGAAAGGTTCAGAATAAGAAACGTTAAATAAGGGAAACTGTCGCTTCCCTCCAACTTTTGACCAATCATGTTATCATGTCTGTTTCTGTGACCCACAGTAAAAGTGTTTACTGCCTGGGTGTGGCAGTGTTACGGCCGAGAGGGCCAGGCTGTTTGTGTGGACTCAAATGCAGACACAGAGGGAGGCAAAACGGGCGTGAACACGGTGCTTTATTTACAGTGCCTAGTTAAATTACAAAGCAGGAAACTGTGAAAGCTATGAACTGAGAACTATGAGGCCAGACTATGAACATGAAACTCAGACTGAGTGCTTTCAGATGACCAGATGCAAGATTTCATAGACGGGTCCTGGGGAGGGGAAAAAGGGGCAGCGGCTTCGAGGTACACGGAGTCAGCGTTGCAGGTGAAAGTGTCATGCGAGGAGGGGGGTGTCCAGGGGGTCCGGGTGAGGAGTGTCCAGAGAGGGGCCAGAATATACTGGGAGCAACGGACAGGGAGGCAGGCAGGTGAAGTCTTACGATGAAAAAGGAGCAACATGATAACAGAGAACCAGCGTCCAGACAGAGATGCGTGTAGTCCAGCTTGTGATGCGTGACGGCCAGGGGTTCCTATGACAAAGAGAAAACACGGTGAGGAGAAATGCAATTGTTAAGGGGCTCTCACAAGAGCTTGGCGGCCTAGCACTAATGTGAGTTAGCAGTAGATCTGGCAGAGGTCTTCTTCTTCTTCTTCTTCTTCTTTATAGGGTTTATTGGCGGTTTGCAAACAGCAAAATGGTGCATAACCGCCACCAACTGATGTGGAGTGTGGACCGAAATGACAAAAAAAAAAAAAAAAAAAAAAATTCAAATCCTCCCGAACAAATGGGTCTGCCTTAAAAACCAAAATACAGCCTGATAACTTTCACTTATAGAGTTCATGCGAAATAAATCAAGAAAGTCCAACTTCACTCTCATATTGTCCAGCTTTTTGATCAGTTGTCTCCTTTCAATATCATACTTCTGACAAAGCAATAAACGTGTTCTATTGTTTCCTGTCCCCTACTGCAGTCACACTCCCCTGTATAGTGTTTTCCTATTAAAAATAATGTGCTATTCAAACCAGTGTGTCCGAATCTAAGTCGAGATATAACCATCTCCTCTCTCCTGTTTCGTCCTGTACTTCTCATTTTCCCCACTTTCCTTTGGATTTTGTAAAACCATCGCCCTTTCCTCTCTTCCTCCCATTGCTTTTGCCACCTTTCCTTCATTTTCTATCGTATTCTACTCTTGAGCTCCGTCCTACTAGCACTAATAACCATATCTACCATCGGTCTCCTTGTTGCTTCTTTTGCTGTCCTATCTGCCGTTTCATTTCCTTTAACTCCATGATGCGCTGGTACCCATAAGAATGTGACCATAAGCCCCATCATAATAATTCTGAATAATGTTTGCTGGATCTCTATCAGAATGTCAGGTCTGCATTCTGAGTGACTGTCTTGCAGACTGGCCAGTGATGAGCTCGAGTCTGAACATATCACAGATCTTAGTGGCTTTATTTCTTCAATCCACTGGACTGCTAACAATATTGAAACCATTTCTCCTGTGTACACTGATAAATCGGCACTGATCCTTTTCCCTACCGTGATATTAAATTCAGGAACAATAAATGCTATCCCACTTTGGTTGGCTGTATTCTTTGTATCTGTGTAGATTTTGACATAACTATAATACTGATTAATATATTCCTGCGCTGTATGTGAATTTTAGATAAAACCCCTCTCCTTGTTCTTTTTGTTTAACAATGTGAAATCTACTACTGCATCAGGGAGCATCCATGGTGGTATTGTAGGCAATGGTACTATTTGACTTGTGTTGATCTTGTCCAGATTAAGTTCAGCTGCTTTCTGTCCCACTGTCCACCCAAAGCTCTTCAATTCACTTTTCTCTTTTTCCCAGCATGGTTGGAAAACAGTTTTTGTTGGATGATCTTGACCATGTCCTTGTAAACTTGCCCAGTAATTCAATGTCAGTTGCTCTCTTCTTATTTGTAATGGCATTTCCCCCATTTCTACCTGTACTGCTACTGCAGATGTTGTTTTGAATGCACCTGAGCAAAGTCTTAACGCTTGATATTGGATACTATCTAACTTACGAAGACTTGTTCCGGCAGCAGAATTATATACTATACACTTCGATCAACCCGCTGGTGGGCAGCTCTGAACACCACATCCAGAACACCCTGGATTTTGTTGAGAAGGTGAGAGATGTCATTATGGAGGCAGATGAAACCATGGTCTCATACGACGTTACATCTCTCTTCACTTGCATCCCAGTCACGGAAGCGTTGGAGGTAAAAGAGATTACTGGATGACAACAGCCTCAGCAACAGGACCACTCTCAGCATTGACCAAGTGTGTTTGCTTTTGGAACTGTGTCTTCTTTCCACCTACTTCACATACAAGGGTCAGTTCTACAGGCAGAAACATGGGTGTGCCATGGGCTCCCCAGTTTCACCCATCGTGGCCAATTTGTACATGGAAGAAGTGGAAAAGAGGGCTTTGCTATCCTACTCTGGAACACCACCAAGCCATTGGTTCAGATTTGTGGATGATGCCTGGGAGAAAATCAAATCTCAGGACGTACCACAATTCATGGATCACATTAACTCGGTGGACCGACACATCAAATTTACCAGGGAGGATATGAAAAGTGGCATGTTAGCCTTCTTAGACTGTGAGATTTCCATCAGTAATGGGAGACATCTAAAAGCTGACGTGTACCGTAAACCTACACATACGGATCAGTATTTAAGGTTTGACTCTCATCATCCACTGGAGCACAAACTGGGTGTCATCAGGACGCTACAACACAGAGCGAACACCATCCCCACAGACACAGCGGCCAGGGAGGCAGAAGAACAGCACATCAAGAAGGCCCTGAGTAAATGTGGTTATCCCACCTGGACTTTTGTCAAAGCTGGAAAGGCACTTAAAGAAAGCTCCAGCCGATCCAGGAGAGAAGGACAACCGCTGCCCAAGTGAAAACCTGTAGTGATCCCATATGTGTCAGGAGTATCGGAGCAGTTGAGACGGATCGGGTCCCCCGACACAAACAGAGTAACATAGTGTACGCTGTTAAGTGCCAGGAGGATTGCCAGGATTTATACATCGGGGAAACCAAACAACCTCTGCCGAAGCGGATGGCACAACACAGAACAGTTACCTCGTCAGGCCAGGACTTTGCAGTCTATTTACACCTACAGGCCAGTGGACACTCTTTCAAGGATGAGGATGTACACATCCTGGATAGGGAAGAACGCTGGTTTGAGCACGGAGTCAAGGAGGCCATTTACGTGAAAAGGGAAAGACCATCTCTGAATCGAGGAGGGGGCCTAAGGGTAGGGATGGGTATTGATAAGATTTTCACGATTCAGATTCCATTTTACGATTAGATTCTTTATCGATTAGATTCTTTATCAATTCTCTTATTGATTCTTTTTAAAAAAGGAGAACACTAAGGTCGATTAGCTTAGAACTTTGTTTTATATCTTCTCTTTGAACAAGATAGAAATTTAGGAGTAACATGGCCTTACAAACCCAACAGTGAGATCTTTAAGAGATCCAGCCTACGGCTCTTCAATGGGGTGTCACAGGGTCCCCAGGAAAAAAATTGTAAATGTAAAATAATAAAATATATTCTTCTGTAGCAATAACAAAGTATAACATAAATTATTCTGTAGCAATTACACAAGAATATCCAGTAATGTCCCTGCCTACAATTAAACACATTCACTTACCGAAAATCGGGGGCATCTGCTGTGGCAAATGGGTTCAAGCCTTTTACCACAAACTTAGTCACTGCTCGGTGACATTCATCTATCCTGGCCTGAAAGGAGACGCTACCGGACTGCAGCGAGAACTGCCAGCATCTGAGCCAGCCAGACTCTGTCTGTCTCTCTCATCATGGTCACCTAAATGCACAGTAATGGCAGGTTTTGTAATAAGGCAGATCGTGCTAGCATAATATGCACTGTTAGTTGATTATTTACCTGCCGCATTAACGGGAGAGGACGTGCAAATGTTATTGCTGCTGATGGGTTGATATTCACTAGTCCGGAGCGGAATTAAAACACAACATTCATTTAAGGTTATTGTGTGTTTTGTGAGCAAATGCTTTTGCATATTCGTAGTGTTTCCTCCCTTAAATGAAATATCTACTTTGCAAGTATTGCAAGTTGCCCTGTTGTCATCCGTTCTCGTAAAGTATAATCAAACTTTTGAGCATTTAAGCCGCCATGTTTCCTGCCATGACGCTCCGCAACATGGTGACGTCATTCGGGGCGACTGGAATCGATAAGGGAATCGTTTGCAAAAATGGCAAACAATTCCAAGGAATTGAAACAGTGGGAACCGGTTCTCAACAAGAACCGGGTTTCGATACCCATCCCTACCTAAGGGTACATCTGTCGCCATCTTACAATGCTGTGATTGCAGCCATTCTCCAACTACCTGTGAATGGTACTCATGGCCATTGATCAGTGGTCTTTGATCAGTGGTTGTTGATCAATGGTCATGAGAATTTGCATAATTAAGATTAAGGAACTGACCTCCCAGCCCATTGTTCCTTCAGTCTGCTGGTTTCAGTCATTATGCAAATGTACTGTTTATAAGATTGGGGAAACCTGCAGTCAGCTGAGATTGAAGAAGTCACTTGGATGAGTGACGAAAGGTTTCTCCCACAAAACGCTACGTCCAGATGAACAGAATCAACTTTTGGGGATTATTATGCAGTTCTAATAAAATGTCTTTAGCTGAGTCTCTCAAGTGACTTATCATTGTGTAACATGGCAGAGGGCTGTTGTGAGCGCTGGTCTTATATGCTGGTGACTTGATTGGAATCAGGTGTGAAGGCTGATTGGAGTCCCCGCCTGAAGGTGGAGCCCAGCAGAGTGGAAAAACCCAGCACTCACCCGGCCCATGACAGGCAGCCTTTGTCTCTGAGCCAGAGAGATGGAGGTCCATGGCGTCATGTAAAACTAATGTGAAATGCTAACCATTTGATAATAAATTGTGAAAATGTATAATTTGAGCATATTTGTCTTCTCTCTCGTTAAAAAAAACCAAAAAACTGAAAACTTCAACATGTTTCTACAGGATAATTACTGTAGCGATCGCTTTGAAGTCTCTCTGTGCTGGTTTTCATCTTTGCTTTTTGCTGTCGGCTTTGTGTTCATACCTAAATAATAGGAGAAAGATAATATGTGTGTCCTCATTTAGATATGGATTTGTGTTGACGTGTGGGAGTGTACATTTTAGGTTTATACTGTTAACTGGTAATCAATGACAATGGCTTTCAGGTAATTTTACACAGAAACGCAAAAATAATATAGTGATTAGTAAAATGAATTACTTTCTTCTTGAAGTAATTAAGTAACATACTACATTACTTGTTCTGTTCTGTGTAATACATTACTTTTTTGGGGGTAATGACCCCAATACTAATCACAACAAAGAGGGTAAATACCTCCAGTATAAACATATGACCACCCAGCATGCAATAACTTTGTATGAATGTAAAGTCTCTAAAATGCTGCTTAGCAACAGTGGCTATCTTCTCTCCTCGTGTCCCTCGTCTTTGTCTCGTTCTTTTGTCCCTGTTGTGTATGCGTGTGTGTTAGCAGCTCCTCCTGGTTCCTACACTTTCCTGCTGGCTGTTTACCTGTCGCAGATCAGCTGACCAGACTCACCTGCAGATCGTTGGATAATAAGGCTGCCGACTTACCTGTAAGGCTGGATCAGCCACTCAGCCATAAGTAGGTAACATACTTGGCCTCAGTCTTGTTGTGCTTTTCAGTCCGTCCTTGCCTTGGAATAATCTGTTTCTGTTCAGACCTTTCTGTGTTTTCTGAGCTCCGTGAGCAATTACGATAGGGTGTGTGTATGTGTGGCCTCGGACAAACCTGAAATACCTTTGCCATCTCACCTGGATCTCAATGCATCACTGCATTATTTCTGTATCCTCTAACTACCCTGCAAATAAACTTGTTAAACTTCCTCCTGTGCTCTTTTTGTCAGTTCATGACAAAATCTCTGTCGTGTTTTTTTTTCCCAAAGAACTTTCCTTTTTCTGTATGTAAAAATCCCAACAATACATGCAAAACCATGCATGTAAGGTAAGTTCTTACTATTCTGCATCAACAATCTACAATTATTGATTTTAACTATAAAGGTAGTTGGATAAGGTAGTTATTAGAAACTAGCTAATTCAGCTGGACTGCTAAATGTTGAATAAAAGTTTTCAAAGGCCTTTTTGAAGTTGAAAAGTGCAACTCAACAGGAACAACAGTTCCTCTCTGATTTAATCAAAAGGCATTACTCAGCAGGTGGCTGCTCCCTTTGTGAGTGTCCTTTCACGAAATGTTACTCCGACTCTCTCCTCCCTGGTAAGGAAATTTTTTTTTCTTCCTGCAGAGCTTTACAGCCAGACTGGAGTGAAGCCACCAAATCCTTCCTCCAACAATTCTTCCACCTGCCACCTTCCTGACTCCCCAGCATCTTTGTCTGCATGAAGAGGAGGGGGTGGATTTGGATCAATATGACTCATTCTCTTGTTTCCTTTATCTAAGGCATTTCTCCTTTTTAAATTTCTTACCTCGTTCCAACTTCCCATCATCCTGTCCTCCCTTTATTATCTACTGTTTCTGTTCTTCACTTTTTTCTACTCTGTACTCTGTATTTAACAGCTTGTCATTCGACCCTCTATTTTTCAGACCATTCTTTCACTTTTCACCTTACCTTTCACCCTTCTCAACTCTAACTTTTCCTTGAATATTTTTATCATCGTATTTTCTCACTTGCACTGCCTTTTTTCACCTTCTACTTTTCCTTCTATAAATTAATGATTTCTAGTCATTACTTTTCTGCTCAAACTATCCACTCATTTATACATTTCTTTTACATATTTCTTCTTTAAAGATAGCCACAATATTTCCTGTGTAATTTTTTGTCTCATTGTAATTATACCATCAATTTTACCTGTACATGTCACATAAAATTTTACAAGACATGTAAAAATAACATGCAAAAACCCAATTCTTTTCAAATATAAACATTCACAGAAATTTTAATGGTTTTAAAAAAAAAAACAAAAAGTAAAGATGATAGTGGTATGATGTTATCATTACTCTAGTAATGCAAGAACTAATGCTTTATCCTGTTACAGACAATACATTTTGAATATGTATTGTGACTCACTGTGCCACTCAGAGTTATTGCATTGCTGTGATGTGTAGTTACATTTCTGGGGAGAAGCACAGGTTGTGAATTTGGCTATATAATAACTGTCTGTTTCTATTACCAGATATGGTTAAAATTTACATTAACTTTGAAAAATATGTCTCATGTTGTTAAAATTTTCAATACTTTTCCCTTAATATCAGGAACGCTGAAGATACAAATTCTATGATTGTATTATTTGTAATTGAACTCATAATTAGGGGGAAAAGAAGTGAGACAATACTAACCAGGACAAAATGGATCATTGCAAAATAACCACACGGCATGTTTATACTTGCCACATCAATATTATAGCAACACAGTCATTTCTTGGTATATGTATGATATGATTTGGATCATACATATATCAAGAAATATCACATATATGGCTACATCAGGATGTTTTCAAGCAATAATTTCTGAAGATTATAGACTGCTTGACAAAAAAGCCTCATGTAAATATTAATAGATTAATGAAAACATATTTTACAATGTCTGCAAGTTCACGTAAAGATGGATGTTATACAGCCTCCAACATTTTCCCAGTATCTTCAGAGACTTTGGGGGAACAGATTAAGGATGCAGGAAACATTGACTTTACAGGAAATATCAAAGGCTAGTGTGAACAAAGTTCATGCAAATGCCAAAAACAAGTCAAAGCTGTTAATTTTTAGACAGCCAAACATCACTTTCTCCGTTTCCTGACACACACAGTAGATGTTTAAATTAATTCAGGGCATCTCCACATTCCTCTCAACTTCTCTATCCCCTAGATTTCAGTGGGGAGATTTAGTTCCCTGTCTACTAGAATAGGATAGAATAGCTTTTTATTGTCACTGTTACAAGAACAATGAAAGGCAGTTTGGCATCTCTCCATGTGTGTGAAGTACACAATAGCATACAGTGGGGCAAAAAAGTATTTAGTCAGCCACCGATTGTGCAAGTTCCCCCACTTAAAATGATGACAGAGGTCAGTAATTTGCACCACAGGTACACTTCAACTGTGAGAGACAGAATGTGAAAAAAAAATATCCATGAATTCACATGGTAGGATTTGTAAAGAATTTATTCGTAAATCAGGGTGGAAAATAAGTATTTGGTCAATAACAAAAATACAACTCAATACTTTGTAACATAACCTTTGTTGGCAATAACAGAGGTCAAACGTTTACTATAGGTCTTTACCAGGTTTGTACACACAGTAGCTGGTATTTTGGCCCATTCCTCCATGCAGATCTTCTCGAGAGCAGTGATGTTTTGGGGCTGTCGCCGAGCAACACGGACTTTCAACTCCCGCCACAGATTTTCTATGGGGTTGAGGTCTGGAGACTGGCTAGGCCACTCCAGGACTTTCAAATGCTTCTTACGGAGCCACTCCTTTGTTGCCCGGGCGGTGTGTTTTGGATCATTGTCATGTTGGAAGACCCAGCCTCGTTTCATCTTCAAAGTTCTCACTGATGGAAGGAGGTTTTGGCTCAAAATCTCACGATACATGGCCCCATTCATTCTGTCCTTAACACGGATCAGTCGTCCTGTCCCCTTGGCAGAAAAACAGCCCCATAGCATGATGTTTCCACCCCCATGCTTCACAGTAGGTATGGTGTTCTTGGGATGCAACTCAGTATTCTTCGTCCTCCAAACACGACGAGTTGAGTTTATACCAAAAAGTTCTACTTTGGTTTCATCTGACCACATGACATTCTCCCAATCCTCTGCTGTATCATCCATGTGCTCTCTGGCAAACTTCAGACGGGCCTGGACATGCACTGGCTTCAGCAGCGGAACACGTCTGGCACTGCGGGATTTGATTCCCTGCCGTTGTAGTGTGTTACTGATGGTGACCTTTGTTACTTTGGTCCCAGCTCTCTGCAGGTCATTCACCAGGTCCCCCCGTGTGGTTCTGGGATCTTTGCTCACCGTTCTCATGATCATTTTGACCCCACGGGATGAGATCTTGCGTGGAGCCCCAGATCGAGGGAGATTATCAGTGGTCTTGTATGTCTTCCATTTTCTGATGATTGCTCCCACAGTTGATTTTTTCACACCAAGCTGCTTGCCTATTGTAGATTCACTCTTCCCAGTCTGGTGCAGGTCTACAATACTTTTCCTGGTGTCCTTCGAAAGCTCTTTGGTCTTGGCCATGGCGGAGTTTGGAGTCTGACTGTTTGAGGCTGTGGACAGGTGTCTTTTATACAGATGATGAGTTCAAACAGGTGCCATTCATACAGGTAAAGAGTGGGGGACAGAAAAGCTTCTTACAGAGGACGTCACAGGTCTGTGAGAGCCAGAGATTTTCCTTGTTTGAGGTGACCAAATACTTATTTTCCACCCTAATTTACAAATAAATTCTTTACAAATCCTACCATGTGAATTCATGGATTTTTTTTTCACATTCTGTCTCTCACAGTTGAAGTGTACCTCTGGTGCAAATTACTGACCTCTGTCATCATTTTAAGTGGGGGAACTTGCACAATCGGTGGCTGACTAAATACTTTTTTGCCCCACTGTAGGTGTTACTACTGTCCAGGTGTGTGAGGACTGTGTGAAGAGCTGTTATTATGGCATCCTCTGTCGACCTGTTTGCCCTGTATGTAAACTGGTGTGGATCGAGGTCTGCAGGGATGGCAGCTGTAATGTGTGGCATGATGAGCTGTTCAAAACATTTGGCAATTATGGGTGTTAAAGCAACTGGACGATAGTCATTCAAGCAGCTCACTGTCTTCTTCTTGGGCACTGGAACGATGGTGGCTGACTTAAGGCAGGATGGTACTACAGACTGTAGCAGTGAGAGGTTGAAGATGGTGGTGAAAGCCTCTGCTAGTTGGTCTGCACATGCTTTAAGCACTCTACCGGCTACACCATCAGGACCAGCTGCTTTCCTCGCGTTGACTCTGCACAGTGTGGCTCTGACCTGATGTTTCTCAAGCTGGATGGGAGCGTCGTCCCTCTCTGTAACGGCAGGATGGGTGATGGTGTCCCTGTTTTCTTGGTCAAAGCGGGCGAAGAAATGGTTTAGGGTGTCAGGTACTATCATTGTGGCATGTTGGTTTATATTCTCTTATCAGGTTCTGACACTTTTCCTCTCTGAACTTTTCACCTCAGGTGTTTAATAACACTTAGCTAAACCTTTCTGCTCACTTTTCATCTGTTTTCATCTGTAGAACCTCACCTATTGTCCTTTTGGACCACATAAATTCATAATGAGCACAGATTGCAACATTTTGGGGAAAAATCAAAATGGCACCAAATGCTAAAACTGACAAATTGATTGTTTTTGTTATTTATTTAAGAAACAAACTAAGATACAGAAACACTGTTAGCTTCTCTGAGCCAACATTTGTGATATATGGGGGTACATGGGTAGCCTACACATCTGGGAAGACCTAATTAATACTGAACAATACCTACGGATTTTGCTGCCATCCTGACAATGTTTGTTTTGTTTATTTATTTATTTTATCAGAAATATGTCAACAAGACAGTGCCAAGCCACTTCATGTGTATATGTCAAAAGCTTGCCTCTCTAATAAGAGTGTGGATGCCTACTTGCAAGTCTGGAAAATATTCAAATTGAGAAGAGTAGGCCGTAAACTCTGAGCAGCAACAATGGGAACAAGTTTGGCTTCTAAAAGTGTTGTTAAAGAGAAGAGTTTACCCAATTTTCTAAAATGTTTTGCAAAAAACAAATTTAAAATGAACATATTAAAAAATAAAAAATAAATCGTTTGTTGTCGTTTGTTTGTTAAGCGAAGGGTTTACATGAATTGCCATGTGTTTTTTTTACACTTTACATAGTCAGCCAACATTTTATTTTGAGTCGTGATTCTCAGAGTTTTAAAAAGTCCACACTTTATTTTATGTCTTCATCGCTCATATTCTTCATTTTTCTCACTTTAGCTCCAATTTTGTAAAATATTAAGTTGTCACTTCTTTGGAATTCCTTTCTTTGCTTCCAGGTTTTAAAAGAAGCATCATTTTAACAAATCACATTCTTTACAAACAGCACCAACATACATATATATGAATAAACATCACGGTGATCACCACATACACACAACCTTGGAAGCCTCTGGGTGCCATGGCTACCTTCCAGTGAGCAGATTAAACTGAATAGACAGTAAGCCAGGGTTTTAATTAGTGTGTGAGTGTGTGTGAGACTGCTAAAGAGACACACCTGTCGCCTGGCGGGAACACATTGTACCAACCAGATGCCTGACAAATGCCAGCTTCTCATAGACAAACACACACACGTACTCATGCTTGATTCGTACCCATATCCAGAGCCTGGGGATCAATTTGGGTGTAGTCCCATAAAACAAACACCATGAAAGTGCCCCTTTAATTTATTTCCATTTATTTGCATTTTCCTAATATGATTTCTTCAAACCCTTGTAGGACATTTAATTAGTATAAGAAAACAGCAGATCCAAAATACACCTTTAAGTCAGTTTATACAAGAAGACATGTATAAAAAAAATGAAATGTCAAAAATGCTGTTGAAATGATGTCCAAACAGTTGTTTTTTGTCACATGTAGCTCACAGCAGGATGCTGTAGACTATAAGTTTACGGGACACATGCCCTGTCTATTTTCACTTTGTAGCAGGGAGGTAAAAGAAATGTTAATATATGAGGAGGTGTTGAAAAGTTCAGGTCTGCAAAACAATTTTAGCTTAAAACTATTGAGGAGTGTTAGATGAGTATTGAGGAGCTGTTGACAGTATGGTGGAGCTTGTCTATGTCAGAAAGAATAAATGATTTAACTACTAATAAACCAGCCTTTTATGAACTAACCAAGTTTAGGTATTTATTGGGCAAGCAAATAATTCACCAGCCTACCTTTGTAACCTAGGTGGCCTTGCTAGTCATTAAAGTCACAATTCTAGCAGTAATATCCTTTACATAGTCATTAGCATCTCCAGGTTAGTGATTAGCATTCTTAGACTAGTCAGTATTCTAGCCAGTAACTCTTTTCAGCTCCTCATTTTGTATGTCTGTGTAAGATTGTGCAATTGAATGAATACAATAAAATAATGTACACTGTGTGCTCATTTTATCAATGAAACATCATCATGTATTGCTGTATGAATTTATGACATGATGAAAAATAGGTTACGAGGTTACATGCAAAATACTACTCAGTAGGATCAATACATACTGGGATTTCTGTCCATTTTTTATAGTGAGTTAGATCCTGTAAACTGTTTTCAATTTTCTGTGTTCAGTATCAATTTGTTTCAATTTAAAGCTAGCACCTCTGTGACTCAAGATGGAAGTTTAAACAGGGTGCTAACATGGTTCTCTTGTGCAATAATTAAGTGGAAAAAAAATTGGCCCTTGCTTTTCAGAGAGGAATTCGAAGGCACACATCCTGATTAGTTGGCATCTTCCAGCTGCTATTGTCATCTGTGTTGCCTGTTATTTCCACAAACATGAGCAGATGAGACCAACAAATTGTATTTGTGAACATAACATGCAAATTAGCCTCATATCCCCTAAATTCCCCCACCAGAGACCACCTCCAGACCTGGATGCTGCCCCAGTCTCTGTCCAATTTAGTCTAGAATAGGATTTTCACCTTGCCAGAGTGCCTGTTAATGTGGGTATGTATCCTAAGAACAGTGAGTATAACATGGTAAACAAATACGTAAACGACATAGTAGTTGCTGCTCAAGGACTATAGAAAAAATGGCAGTGCCATTTGTTATGTTATTCAAAGTTCTCAGATTTTTAAAAGCCAGCTTTGTTGAGCAAAAAAAATGAAGCCGTAGTTGAGATAAACAGAAGTGAGGTAAAGGATTTTCCATTCAACAGCCTAAAAATAAAATTAAAAAATATCTTTAAGCTACTTTAAAAAAGTTATTTTATTTAATTTTAATCTAAGATTGTGACAAATGTCTGTCTTCATATACTATCAGTGAATGTTTATGTCAGATATCTCCCACTATGTGTTATTATGAAAGAAAAGTCTGGACTAAAAGAATCAGTTGAATGTTTATTTACATGTCTGGTACTTTGAAATAAAGCAAAAGAAATTCCCAATGAGTTTGAAATAAAGGGTTGGTAATAAAATAATGTTGAATGTACTGGAATGTAATCTTAAAATAACGGCTGGTTTTTATGTCAATCCAATCTTAAAGGACCAGTAAACCATGTATGTTGTTATGACAACATTAGGTAGGGAAAGGATTTAAGTTTTCCAAACCAATCACTGAAGACCACCACGTTTTGTTTTCACAATTGTTCATGTGTCCTGATATTCACAGGTTACACAAACATGACTTAAACTCCCTGAAAAAATAGGTTGGTTACTGTAATTTCTCATTTGACTCAAAGGTAATGTACTACTTCATGTTGTATTGTCCTATATGTGAAGTTGAAAATAAAAAACACTGAAATTTCTAGAAGCTCTCTGTGAAGTTACTTATAACAGGGTGAAGTTGGTGAAAGGTGATTCTCAGTCTTGTAACCCTTGGATGACCCACAATTTTCCCTGCTGGGTGTAACGTTTGCACTGAGGGACGACAAAAGTGAAAGGTTAACCTGCAGGTTTCCCCCTGATGACACCTCTCCAGCTTTCTTTACAAAGTTAGAATTTTGAAAAGTGCCCTTCCAGCAGTGAAAACTAGAATCAATACAAATGAGTGATGGTGTCTCAATATGTGGGATGAAGGACAAGGCTTAAAAATTCAGCCATGCTTAAAGTGGGACCCCTGGTCACCCAAGATGGAAGGTATTATAGGTACCAACTAGTTTCAAATAACACTGATTTATACTGATTTAATACACATTCAAGGAACATGTCAGCTGCTGTCTTTGTTTTAAGGTTAAGGTTCAACTAGTCGCAATAGGTCGTGTATATCTTTAGTCGTTTTGCCTTGTCTAAACAGAGACATCTGCAACAAATTACCTAAGAAACACAGCAGACATTCTGCATAGCTCTCTCCCACTCTGCAGTGGAATGATACATAGATCAAAGGTTTTCTTAATGTTATTTGACAACCAAAGAAGTCTGACAGTCGAGGACTTTCATCCACAATTACCTGGTTCCCTGAACCTTTACAGACGACTTTGGAACATTGACAGATCAAAACATGGGTCATCAGGTTTGAATAAAGTGAATACAGACTCATACTGGTTTTATTAAATCAAAAGTGGGAAAATAAGTACTGAGATATTCTGACATCCATGACCATTTTCATATGTTTAACTTGACTCAAACTGTTAAGTTGAATCATCATCAAAATGAAATAAAGTTGTTGTTTTATTGTGTTTTTTTTCTTCAGGGAAAAGAACAGGGACTCTTGATTGTAGTTTCTCAGACTCTACTTTGCCCCTCTAATTGCTGCATAAAATCCATATGATGTTTCTTTTTGCATTCCTTTATGTCAAATTATTTGATGGCATTGAACTAACTGCCACCTCCTGCTCCACATTCTTTTTTATGCAGTGAATATCTCTGTCACTATGCTGCCCTCACAAGCTGCAGTTCTCTGCCCGACTGTTTCTTCGAGCTCACTTCAAAAGAAAGGCTGCGGTGCTAATTACTCCCACAAGTGGAACCCTGCTGTTGAGTACAAAGCATGAAGCATAGATTTTCAGCTCTCTTTTCATCTGAAACTCAGAATGGCTCCTCACTCCTTCAACTCACTTGACCTTCTCCCTTGAAGTCATACATCCCTGTACTCCACTTTCACATTACACCATGTACACCTCTGCAGGAATTAGGCAGTGATCTGCCTCCAACAGTCTCAGCCCAGAAGATCCGCTGTCTCCTTCAGACTCTTTACCAGCTCTGTGATCAGACAAAAAGGAGGGAACTTCTTCAAAGAGAAAGACGAGCATGGTTGTTGTGTTTATACAGTGTTACCCTCAGCAGGTTTCCCTTAATGAGCTTATCCTTCATCTGTTGTACTGCATAGAACAGAGGATCAAGCATTCCTATATTAGCACTCTATACTCTTTAGTGAACTTTGTTTTTACCCCATTGTGAAGCGCAATACCTAAACAATCTCACTAATATTCTTGATATTCACAAAATGCTTTGCAGACGTTTGGACAAACAAATTAGCCACAACAAATCTACAGTAACATCTTTGTAAAGTTTGAAAAACCGCAGCTGCCATGTCTCACAATTTTGGAGCCCTTTCTTAGTTTACTTGCCAGGTCAGTTTACTTACCAGAAGGGGTAGAGTGACATTTGATGTAGACATTTATCATACAGTCCCAATTGAAAATACACTGAGGATTGCTTGATATATATTTTTTTGAGCTTGATCCCATTACTTTGTACTTTTTTTCTTCTGCCCCTCTCAAATCTTTCACTTATTTTAAAAGGTGGAGCTGTCAGTTTTATGGAACAGTTAGAGGAGTGGAAGTTAACTTCAAGAACAGCAGCACAAACTGTCTGATTTATTAAGATGTGCTGTAGAAGCACAATCAAGAGAAAGATTTAGTATATTTTAGTAAAAGTCACCCTATAGTCCATTATTAGCTGTTCACGCCTGTGACAAAGTGGTTAGGCATGAACTCATTTACCATTTGTCCCTTAACCATTGCATCACTGGGTGTAACCAAATGAAGGGTTTTTCATTTTGTATAGCATTGTTTATTTTCTTTATAGTAGCCTTTTGAGTTGTATTGTATGCAGTGTTTTACTTTTCAAACTCATTTAGCTGAGTAAATGAGTTTGTCAATTTCATGCATAAGCTTATTCCTGTTCTTTGTTTAGAATTGCATTGTTTGGTCTGACCTATTTGTTTCAATGGTAGAGACTAACGAGGTTCAGGTGAGGGTAAAGTCCTGTATAAAGCAAGTGGGATTTTTGCCAACCAGGTGGATTGTTTTATGGTAGAATGGAGATGCCAGAAATAAAGTATACGCAAAAGAAACTTAAATAGTCTGCTGATGCTGTTTACTTATCACCTTCCTTGCTGCTTACGTTATGCTACCTCACAACGCACTACCTTTGTCCACCCATCTTGTCCACCCAAAACTATGGGAAAATTCTAACAAAGATGCCAAACATTTCCCTCACCTAGCCAATAAGGACAGATTTCAACTGTATGTTGGCAGATATGTCCACACACATATGGTAGAAGGTAAAGATGTAGGTAAGTATACTTTGAACTTTCTTGACTTACTCAAGCAATAATCTAAATTTTTGCATGCAATTTGTTAAAATGCTCTGGTGGGAAGAGCCAAGTGTGCTGGTGAAGTAGCCATTCTAGACTGACTCAGTGATGCGTAATGTTGTTGTAACTTTAAGCATGTGGTAGGAGGTAATGTGCAGGAGAAAGGATTAAGTTCGGGCAAAGTCATCCAACATCTGAAGTTTTTATTTTTTTAATCAGCGGTAACTATTGAAAATAAAGTTATGTCTTTCTATTTAAATATGTCCTTTGATCCTTTCCTAGTACATTAGTCAAAAATCACAGCTTTAAGGTGTCACCAACATGGCTGCCGACTGGAGAGTCCAGCAGTGCAATACCAAATCACTGCAATGCCACTTACAGCATTTTTTTTTGCACTGTCTCCTTGACTAAACTTCCAGTCTAAAACTTTCCACTTCTAAAACTTCAAAATGTTTCCTAAAACGTGTCATTATTGTTAAAGAAAACTATTTGGTTGGGTAACTGTATTGGATTCTTTTACATAATGTAAAATGTTGAAATTAACTATGACTTACGTGATGAACTGGACTCTGTCCTATACATTTTACAATAAGTCTGAGCTTCTATCTCTATACTGCTGGATTTAAATCGCCAATATTTTATATATAATTGCAATTCCTTTTTTTTTTTTATAGCCATCAATGATTTAGATGTAGGTTAATGAAACATTTACATTTCCTCTTGCCACTCACTCCTCCTATTCTCTCTCTCTGTGTGTCGTCCTCAGTGCCAACAGTCTTATAATTTGGTCACCAAAATGCATCAACAGGTGGTTATCTGCTCTGACATTTGACTATCTTCAAGAAGCTGTGGTGTAACTCTGTGAGGCAGTTACAGGGCTTTATCTGTACGTTGTGAGTTGGAGTAGAGTGTCCGGCTCTGCTTGGCATTTTATTTCAGTCAGACACCAAAACGTTGGTGGATGCAAGTTCAGCAGTGGAACCTGTTCCTCTGGGCAGAGAGCCACACTTATCACACAGAGGCTTATTAAGTCCCAGAGGGGGAGCACACATATGCACAGACACATGCGCACACACACAGACACACACACTCAGTGGGACAGAGAAATGCAGATACATGGACCGACATAAGAAATACACACAGACATGCAGAGATTAAAGGACATACTTGCACAAGTGTGTACACCATAGGCACATGTGCTCTGACATCAGGAAAGGACACACACCTGCACAAATTAGAGGTCAATGCAAAGTGAATTCTGTCAGTATCTTGCTCAGGGGAAGTGTTGAACTTTAACATTTATTCATTCTGAGTCATTTTCACTTCTGCTGCTCTGCACTTTAGCTCTCACTGTGTCTAATTCGCTCTTTGTTCACTGTCACCTTACTATCCTACCCTCCTCACAAGGGCACTGGGTTAGACTCAAATGAAGAGGGACACAACGAACTAATAGAGTACATAAACACAACCAATGTTATTCTAATATACTGTTGTGAGAAACTATTTCTGGTGTATTTGGTTTGTAATTAGTTAATATGAATTTTAGCTGTTGATGCTTAGATTCCTTCAATAAATTCCACCTTCATACCAATATTGACAGTATTAACCAGGGCTGTCAAACATCGGGCTCAAAATCAGCCCTGCAGACGCCAACACTAATCCAGCCCACTGGGTGGCTTTGGAAAATGTGAAGGAAACAGAAAGTTTGGATTTTTTAATTGTTTTTTCATAAGTTTTACAGCTTATCTTACTTATGACTTCCCATGTGGTCATTCATACTACACCAAAGTAATTAGTTTATAGATTTATGTAATTTTACACATTTACTTACTGTAATTTTACATTTACTAGGAAAGTGAGACATACTGTTGAATTAGCACTTTTACATATTTAGCTATCACAGGGATTACATTAAACATCCGCACATTGACCATAATGGCAGTTTCACTGGTCTGGCTCATATGAGATCAAAAATGGGCCCACAATGTAAAATGTGTTTGATATCTCTGACATAAGTAGTATACTGTCAGTGAAGTGGATGGAAATCGGCCAGCAGAGCTCATAAAAGTGAGATCAGTTTTGTAAATCTACAAAGAGCAAAAAAACCCAGAGCAGCAGCATCACTGCCTGCACACAAACAAAACCTAAAGGGTCTCACAATAGAAACTATATTAAGTTGTGATTCTTTTTCTGAAGCTAAGACTCTACAACCAATATTAGGGCTTCCTCCACCTGCTCACTGCCACTTTAACCCCTGACTGTGGTCATTTTCCTGTTTAGATGTGTGGGCAAAGTCTCCCTCTATGTAGGCAACAATGTAATGTAGGTTTTTCTTAGTGGCAACGTGTTCTTAATTTACAGTATTTACAGTCTCCCCTTTGGTGCCACAAACCACACCCCTGAATCACACAGACATCATGGGTTGAAATTTTAGACTACACAGGGTGGCCAAAGCCCTGATACACACGCACGCGCGCGCGCGCGCACACACACACACACACACACACACACACACACACACACACACACACACACACACACACACACACACACACAGGTAGCAGCTGGCATCATCTGGGATAGGATGAAGCATGTGATCAAAGCTGTTTGTTGCCAATCAGGTCTGTCTTTGATGTGAGCTCCTTCAGGTTAAGACTGAGTCCTCTGAGGGTCCTTCAGCAAGATCCCCCAGCCAGAGAGAGGTAGAGTATGATAATATTTATATTCCTAGAATCCCTCTAGAAGCATGTTTTGTCACTCCAGCCCTCTCAGCTATGCCCTCCTGACATTTCTTGCAGTTATTTTTACAATCTAGTTATAAATAAAAGTGAGTTTTCCATAATTTTAATTTCAGTGGGCACGGGGATGTAAAATTGCAAATAAGTAAACCAAACAAAACAACAGAAAGTGTTTAATAAATTTACCCCAAAATGAGGTTTATAAAAGCTTTCCTCAGAAAATTACATTTCTTTTTTTTTTTTTTTTTTTTTTTTTTTTTTTCTTTAAATGACATCAGAAACAGCAGTATGCGACATTACGTGATGGCAGAGCTTCAGTTCATCCTTTGTAGAAATTACATTTCTACTGGGCTTGAATTCTTTAGAACTGGAACTGTAGAGCCTCATTAACAATGTGTGATCAATATCTGTGGTCATACAATGAACATCGGAACACTGAACATCTACAAATGCGCACTTTGTACCTCTGACCACATTGCAAGAGTCTCTTGAATCTATATCATGCTGGTGAGATTTCTATGAATGACCTCACATATAAGCTGTCTTCCTACAGATACTTTTTCAAATTCCACCTGAAGACAAAAAAACAAAACAAAAAAAAAAACTTAGTCTACTGTGAATACCAAAATAGCAAGTATGCATTCTGGGCATATCTTGGTACTCATGGCCATTGATCAGTGGTCTTTGATCAGTGGGTTTTGGTCAGTGGTTGTTGGTCAATGGTCATGAGAATTTGCATAATTAAGATTAAGGAACTGACCTCCCAGCCAATTGTTCCTTCAGTGGGCTGGTTTCAGTCATTATGCAAACGTACTGCTTATAAGATTGGGGAAACCTGCAGTCAGTGAGACTGAAGAAGCCACTTGGATGAGTGACAAAACGTTTCTCCCACAAAATGCTACGTCCAGATGAACAGAATCAACTTTTTGGAGACATGCTGGGCATAATTTATGCAATAGTGTATGGTAAACTGGCATAATGTAGAGTCAGCTGAGGACATAGAGACATGAGATTTACGGTGTCATTTTGGTAAAGTGTACTTTTGGGTTGCTTTATTTACAAACCCACTAGATTAAAAAAAAATCAAGAAAAATGAAAAAAATAGAAATACACACTCTTGGGTAAGAGAAAGTCCTTACGGGCAAAAATATCTCTGCACAGAAGAATGGAGGAAAATAAGTCTACAAAGACAAAAGAGAATTGGAAAAAGGACCCACATGACATCAAAACACAGCTCAGATTGAGTCTGGTACACAAGTAAATAATGAATGAAGGAGATAAAGTAGCTTTGATGCAGATACTGACAACCAGAGAAGGATAGCAGATATGACCTGCAGAAAAATGTGTTGCACATTCCACATAAGGTTTCTGTGGATGAGGTTTTTCAGATAACTTGCCATTCCCCAGTACCAGTTACTCTGCCCATGTCTGCCAAAGCAGGGCCCAGCCATAGCCTGCTTTTACATCTGTATCTATCCAGGGCCTGCTATCGGGTCCCCACCAGTGACTGCTGCTCTGCCTGAGCCACCAGATTCTTCAGTAGATTCTGTTTCTGAGTGTCCTGCCACAGTCACCTGATTCCATCCCATCCAAGAGTGCCTCGTCTCCTCTGGCAGCCTAGCACCCTGAAGGCTCTTGTCTTCTATTAAAATACCGGCCGCCAGCAAAGCCTCTGGAAAAATTCGGTCTCCTTGTTGGTTAAGTCCTTGTCGACACTGGCTTCCTGCTAATCCTTCGCCAGGAGCTCCATCTCCTCCACAAGAAACAAAGCCAGCCACCTGAACTGCTCCGTTTCCACTCCCAGTCCTCTGGCTGGCCCGCTGATCTGTTTTGCCTCTTCTGCTGTTTTTCCAGGCTGTTCTCCTGAATCAGTCTAGGTTTTGACACTGGCCTCCAGCCTGGTTCCCAGAACTGCTCCATTGCCTTATACTTTTCCCCGTTTTGACTTAATCTGGTGTTTAACTTTTGCTTCATTATTTTTCCAATTTTTTTTATTGGATAAAAAAACGCATTAACTCAAGATAAAGCATACACCGACTAATTATATTGCATGGTTAGGGCTGGATCCTCCAGATCCTGAATCTTCCCTTAGTTACACTGCAATAGGTCTAGGCTGTTAAGGGTTTCCCATGATGCACCAAGTGCTTCTTCTTCACTTGCCTGCTTCACTCACTATGTGTTTATACACTACTCTGCATGTATTCATTAGTTATTATTCATCTCTGGCTCTCTTTCACAGTGTGTTTTTGTTCTGTCTTCCTCTCCTCACCCCAACCAGTCATGGCAAATGGTGCCTCTCCTTGAGCCTGGTTCTGCTGGAGGTTTCTTCCTGTTAAAAGGGAGTTTTTCCTTCCCACTGTTTCCAAATTGGTTGGACGTAATAATGTGATTATTTCTAAGTTATTATCATCACTTAATTACCAAACTAGAGTAATATTAATTACTATTACTTACAATATTAATTAGTAATATTCACATATTAGAATTTCAATTGTAATAACCTCATAATAATAAAGTAATACTGGCTGATGTTTTAGCATATTTGGATAGTATTCTATATTATAATGCTTGAATGAATCATACCTTAGTTTCTCAGCTTTCTCTTTTGCTTAAAAGCAATGATGTAAATATAATGTTGAGTGCTCATTATGTTTTTCACAACTGTAAGGAAAATGTATTACAATTGCCCTAATATAAATTAATTTAATCTATTTTCATAATAAACCAAAATAACTGGTGCACTTTTTTTTACTGCTGTGAAAGCAGAGTGAATTGTGGGACTACTGACTGAAAGACCTTTAATCTTCCCATTTAACGTTAGGCAATGCTGGAAAGAGCCGCCTACCAGTAGGTGGCAGACTGCTGGCTGGTTTACTATAATATCTATAATAAAATATCCCTCACTGTTATTGCTGTTGGATGTTATTGTTGACTCAGTATGTTCATATTCTGCACTAACATTTCTTGGATGGTTGTGACTGAAGCTTCTGCTATACCTGTGTGCTCTAACTAGGGATGGGTACCAGTGTCCGGTGCCATGATGGCACCGGTTCTGACATAAATGGTAGTAACCAGACCGAAAAGCAGCGCACATTTCGGTGCTTTATTTCGGTGCTTTTTTTTCCTGAGCTGTGATACACTTCTAGCCAATCATTTTACGTTTCCGAGGATAGTGTGTGAGTGTGTGTGAATGGGTGGATGACTGGATATGTAAAGCGCTTTGGGGTCCTTAGGGACTAGTAAAGCGCTATATAAATACAGGCCATTTACCATTTAGTAGGCGGGCCCAGGTACGTACGTTCTTTTAGAGCAGAGCTACAGATTAAAAATGTCCAAGGCGAAGCGGTCAAAAGTCTGGCTGTACTTCACAGCAAAATATGCAAACTCAGCAGCCTGCAACAAGTGCTTTAAGCTGATACTGTGATACTGTCAAAGGAGGTAACACCTCAAATCCGATGAAACACCTGGCGACGCATAGCGTTTTTTTTAAAAGCCCAGAAATGCGCCGTATTTGATAGCTTGCTGTGAGACCTCACACCGAGCACATCTACTGCGGGTGGGTTGCCTGTTATGCAACATCCCACAAAAACAAGAAGAGGAGAGTCCTGGCCCCTAGCCCTGCCAGTGTAGCATAAATGATGACGGATGATGATGGCAGCAGCAGCCGTTCTTTTCTGCGTGAGTAGCTTAATGTTGTTCGTGTGTAATTTACGTTGAGTAGGCTAACCACGTTATTACATTAATGCATGTAAGGTGAACTAGCAAACATCATCATAGCTACATGCGGCTGTCTTCTTGTTTGATGGCAGATACTCCCTTCACCCTGGCCAAAAAGGCTAAAATGACCAAAGAAAAAGTGGAAAACAGTTAAACATGAGAGGTTTAGGACAAAGTTTGTGTTTTTTCCATTGTTTAAGCACTGCTTCCAGCCAAGAGTGATACCATATATGCCCCATAGCTGCAGAAAAGGCTAACATTGTTATCTTTTTACAAAAAACAGCTGAACATGAGAGGTTTTTGGACCAATTTTGTGTTCTCCATTCTTTAAGCACCGGTTTGAGCACCGTTTGAGCACCGGCACTGTTTCAAACGTACCGATTTGGCACCGGTATCGGATAAAACCTAAACGATACCCATCCCTAGCTCTAACGATCTTCAAAGTCACTTCCCTTTTGCAAATTGGCCACAAAATACAAATTAGTAGTCACTATTCAGAATTTCTGTACATGTTAAAGTGCCTACTTTCAGTTCAGTATGAATACAGTATAGATGCTGCAAACAGTTTATTGTAAACTGACCAATGAATGACCAATAAAACCTAAAAAAGTGTATTATAAATATGGAAAAATGAAATATAATCGTTGTTTCCTGACATAAACCTAATGCATATACAAATCCCCTCATGTACAGCTCTGCTTAAAAACACAGTTTCAGCCGTCAGTCCATTACATGCCATAAAACTTTTAAAAGCACAGTCTGCCTCATGTGTGTATATGACACTGAATAACATTAGCACACACCCAATTCATTGATAATTTATTGGAAATGTTAAAACCACCAATCCACTCACTGCAAGTGATTTTCCCGTTCAACTCTCTTTTCCTCCTTTTTCTTCTTTGTCCATCAGCCCTGCACAGGGATAGAGGGACGTTAGATTCCACGGAGAAGATGTGTTGGGATGAACAAAAGCTCTGCTCCTGGGAGAAGCAGAGCAAACATGGTTGGACTGGACCTACTGGGATAGCTGATAGAGAGGCAAAGCAGCGGTGAAGTGTTTTGATGCTGGGAAACCTACCTGGATAAAAGGAGTATATGCTCTTACTGTATATGCAAGAGTATATACATCTGCTGTTGTGGTTGGAGGACTGGGCTGATGTAAAATTACACAGTACAATAATAGTCAAAGTCAAATTTATTTATATAGCACATTTAAAACAACCACTGTTGACCAAGGTGCTGTACATTTAATCCGCTGGACGGATCAATCGGTGGCCGCGTTACAGGACGCACTCGATGACGCAGACTGGGGCATGTTCAGAAACAGCTCCGATGATGATGTCAACGTGTTTACGGAAGCGGTTGTGGGATTCATCGGGAAACTAGCGGATGATACCGTGGAGACAAAGACTATCACAACGTTTCCCAACCAGAAGCCGTGGGTGGATAAAACCATCTGCGACGCTCTGAGATCCCGCACCGCTGCCTACAACACGGGACTCATGACGGGGGACATGGACCCGTACAAAGCCGCGTCATATAACGTGCGGAGGGCGGTGAAAGAGGTGAAGCAGCGCTACGGGAGGAAACTAGAGTCACAACTCCAACAGAGTGACTCTAGGAGCCTGTGGCGGGGACTAAGGACAATAACGGACTATAAAGCACCAACAACCGGTATGACGAACGCGGCCGTGACTCTGGCAGACGAGCTGAACACTTTCTATGCTCGCTTCGAGGCTGCAGCTAAGGACTCCAACAATGCTAGTGTTAGCGGCGCTAACGGCTGCAGACAGGAAGATACTGCCAGCACCGGAAACGTGCTCGTCATCTCCGAGCATGAAGTAAGGAGAGCCTTCAAGAGAGTGAACACCAGGAAAGCAGCAGGACCAGACGGCATCCCAGGTCGTATCCTCAGAGACTGCGCATACCAGCTAGCTCCTGTGTTCACTGAGATATTCAACATCTCTTTATCTCAGTCGGTGATCCCCACATGCTTCAAAGAGTCCATCATTGTTCCTGTCCCGAAGAAACCCCGCCCTGCTTCTCTCAATGACTATCGCCCTGTAGCCCTCACCTCAGTAGTGATGAAGTGCTTTGAACGCCTGGTCAGAGACTTCATCATTTCTTCACTACCAGACACACTGGACCCACTACAGTTCGCTTACCGTCCAAATCGTTCCACAGACGATGCCATCTCTCATCTCCTCCACACATCACTCACTCACTTGGACACTAGAAGGGGGAATTATGTTAAAATGCTCTTCATAGACTACAGCTCTGCATTTAACACCATAATTCCCTCCACACTCACCACCAAGCTGGAGCATCTGGGACTCAGCTCATCTATGTGTCAGTGGATCTCCAACTTCCTAACTGGCAGACCACAGGCAGTAAGGATGGGCGGACATGTCTCAGCCTCCACCACTCTCAGCACTGGAGCCCCCCAGGGGTGTGTTCTGAGCCCCCTGCTGTACTCTTTGTACACATATGACTGCGTGGCCACTACCAGCTCCACCACCATCATCAAGTTTGCTGACGACACCGTCGTGGTGGGCCTGATCTCTGATAACAACGAGATGGCCTACCTGAAGGAGATTAAGAATCTGGAGAACTGGTGCCAGAGGAACAACCTCCTTCTAAACGTCAGTAAGACAAAGGAGCTGATAGTGGACTTCAGCACTAAGCAGGAGAGGAACTACCAGACCCCCGTCATCAACGAGTGCCCAGTGGAGAGAGTGGACAGCTTCAAATACCTCGGAGTTCACATCACGCAGGACCTGTCATGGTCCTGTCACATCAACACCGTGGTGAAAAAGGCCCGTCAGCGTCTCTACCACCTCAGACGCTTGAGAGACTTCCAACTGCCCTCCAAGGTGCTCAGGAACTTTTACTCCTGCACCATAGAGAGCATCCTGGCGGGAAACATCTTAACCTGGTTCGGGAACAGCACCATGCAGGACAGACGAGCTCTACAGAGGGTTGTGCGGTCAGCTGAGCGCACCATCCGCTCCGAGCTCCCTGACCTGCACTCAATCTACAGCAGGCGGTGCTGGACCAAGGCCAGGAAGATCGTGAAGGACCTCAGCCATCCCAACAACAGACTGTTCTCTCTGTTGAGGTCAGGAAAGCGATTCCGCTCCCTGAAGACCAACACAGAGAGACTGAGGAGGAGCTTCTTCCCGCAGGCGATACGGTCTCTCAATCACACCACCACACAGTACTGACCCACACATACAGTTCTTACACACACACTGGACATTCTGGACATTGTTTTCACTTCATTACTTAAATCACGCTGCTGTTATTGTGTATATGCTGCTGTTATTGTGTATATATTTATTTATATTTCTTCATACATTCTTATATAGTTCTATATTGTGTATTTTGTTGTACAGTTATTTTATTTTCAACTTTAATTTATATATTTTATCTTATTCTCCCAGTTAAATTTACCCTTCATTCTAATTTGTGTTGTACAGTTATTTCATTTTTAACCTTAATTTATATTTTATTCCTTCCTAGTTAAATTTACCCTTTTTAATTTTTCATATTTATTTCCTATCTTATTCATAGCCTTTTCCTTTTTTGTTTTCTTTAGGTCACGAGCAGTTGTCCAAGCATTTCACTACATATCGTACTGTGTATGACTGTGTACGTGACAAATAAAATTTGAATTTGAATTTGAATTATTAAAAGTAATCATTGTTTTTATTTTTTGTTGTTGAAGTTACATTTATATGCTGGGTTATTAGGAAGTGTTGGGGTGAATAGTTGAGAAACTACAAAGGGAAAAACTGTCAGACCGCAGCTCACATACTGAGTCTTTTGTTTGAGTTTAGTCAACTATTAAACCAGCCGATAAGATAAGATAAGATAACCTTTATTAGTCCCACACGTGGGAAATTTGTTTTGTCACAGCAGGAAGTGGACAGTGCAAAAGTTATGAGGCAAAAATTAGAATACAATAAGAATAAATACAGTACACAACTGTACAGAATAGAATAAAATACTATATACAGTAGAATACAATAAAATAAATATACAATAAGATAAAAATAGAATACAAATACTATATACAACTGAGTAAAAATACAACGATGACAGAAAGGATTATTGCACTTAGTATTATTGCATATGTATGGATGTGTGTGCTTGATCAGTTAAAGTCTTTGTTGTGGAGTCTGACAGCAGTGGGGAGGAAAGACCTGCGAAATCTCTCCGTCCCACACCGTGGGTGCCGCAGTCTCCCACTGAAGGAGCTGCTCAGTGCTGTCACAGTCTGCTGCATGGGGTGGGAGATGTTGTCCAACAGTGATGACAGCTTAGCCACCATTCTCCTGTCACTCACCACCTCCACTGGGTCCAGAGGACATCCTAGAACAGAGCTGGCCCTTCGGATCACCCTGTTCAGTCTCTTCCTGTCCCCAGCAGAGATGCTGCCGCCCCAGCAGACCACACGATAAAAGATAGCAGAAGCCACCACAGAGTCATAGAAGGTCTTCAGGAGTGGGCTCTCCACTCCAAACGACCTGAGTCTCCGCAGCAGGTACAGCCTGCTCTGCCCTTTCCTGTAGAGGGCGTCTGAGTTATGAGTCCAGTCCAGTCTATTGTTCAGATGAACACCAAGGTACCTGTAGCTGTCCACAGCCTCAATGTCCATACCCTGGATGTTCAGTGGTTGCAGTGGAGAATGCTTGTGCCTGCGGAAGTCTACCACCAGTTCCTTGGTTTTACTGGCGTTGATCTGGAGGTAGTTCAGCTGGCACCAGTCCACAAAGTCTTGGGTCAGACCTCTGTACTCCTTGTCGTTCCCATCAGTGATGAGGCCGACTATTGCAGAGTCATCAGAGAACTTCTGCAGGAAGCACTGGGTGGAATTGTGGGACAAGTCTGCAGTGTAGATGGTGAAGAGGAACGGAGCCAGAACCGTTCCCTGTGGGGCCCCCGTACTGCAGACGACCCTGTCCAACACACAGCCCTGAGTCCTCACATACTGTGGTCTGTCGGTGAGGTAGTCCAGGATCCAGGTAGTGAGGTGATGGTCCACTCCAGAGTTCACCAGCTTGTCCTTTAGAACCGAGGGAAGAATGGTGTTGAAGGCACTGGAGAAATCAAAGAACATGATTCTCACAGTGCTTCCAGCGGTCTCCAGGTGAGCGAGGGAACGATGTAGGAGGTGAATGACGGCATCATCCGCTCCAATGCCAGGCTGGTAGGCAAACTGAAGTGGGTCCAGTGATGAGCTTATTAGGCGCCGAAGCTGAGCCAGGACCAACCACTCCAGGGTCTTCATCAGGTGGGATGTCAGAGCTACCGGCCTGTAGCTGTTGAGGTCCTTGGGGCGTGAAGTCTTTGGCACTGGTACAACACAGGAGGTTTTCCAGAGCTGTGGGACTCTTCCCAACCTCAGGCTCAGGTTGAAGAGGTGCTCCATCACCCCACACAGTTGGTCCGCGCAGGACCTGACGACCCTCGAGCTGATGCCATCTGGACCCGCTGCCTTCTTGCCATTAATCCTCCTCAGTTCCCTCCTAACCTGGGTGGTTGAGAGAGACAGGCTGGAGCCTTGTGTTGAGTGTGTATTGGATGCTGCAGTTGGGGGTGGGGGGGAGTGAGCAGGGTGAATAGAGGAGGTGTGAAGTGTCTGAGGTGGAACAGCAGCAGTGGGGGTGGGTGAGTCTGCAGCCGATGTTGCAGACTGCCTCATGGCTGAATCAAATCTGTTGAAGAAATGATTCAGTTCATTTGCCCACCTCACATCCCTCCCAGGCAGAGAGTTCTGCTGTTTGTGGCCCGAGATGGTTCTGAGGCCTCTCCAGACTTCACCAACGTTGTTTTGTTGAAGCTGGTTCTCCATCTTCTGCCTGTAGCTCTCCTTCCCATTCCTTATCAGTCCCCTCAGCTCTCTCTGCACCCTTTTCAACTCCTCTTTGTCTCTGGATTTGAAGGCCCTCCTCTTCTGCTTGAGGACGGTTTTAATTTCTGGGGTAATCCAAGGTTTGTTGTTGGAGAAACACCGTACAGTCCTAGTAGGTACAGTGTTATCCACACAGAAGTTTATATAGTCAGTAATGCATGTAGTAAGGCTGTCGATGTCCTCTCCGTGGTCATCACAAATCACCTCCCACACAGTCGACTCAAAACAATCCTTAAGAGCCTCCTCGCTCTCCTCTGACCATCTCTGCACTGTGCGGGTGGCTGGTGGCTCCCTGCGCACTAAGGGCTCATACACAGGGACAAGGTGCACCAGGTTGTGATCAGATCTGCCCAGGGGAGGGAGAGGTGATGAACTGTATGCCTCTTCTGCATTGGCATACAGTAAGTCCAGTGTTTTATTGACTCTGGTTGGGCAGGTCACATACTGGGTGAAGGTGGGCAGTGTGGAGTCCAGTGAGGTATGATTGAAGTCAATGGTGTTTTGTTAACCTCAGTCAAGTGCTATGAATAGCCAATTATAACCATATAAAACAACAAGACAACAAGACAACAACAAGACAACATTTTTAGTAATGGCCTTTTACAGATTGTTTTACTAACAATGATTTTGATTTTGTTAAAACCTCAATTTCAAATGTTTTTAAGAACAACACTTTAAAAGTGCTTAAAACAAAGAAACCCCTCCCAGCAACTAATCAATTACTAAACTTTGGTTAAACATTAGTTTCAGTAAACAATATTTCATTAGTGAAATACTGAACAAAAACAGGAACCACTAGAGTTCAATATAAGGAGATAGTTCTGGGCGATGGCATGGGGCTAGACAGAGGAGGTGCAGCAGTTCGAGAGAGCACCTCGGTCACAGCGGAAGGTCTAGTGCCAGAGGCCAGGCCAGAAACAGATAATTATCTCACTCTTGAAGCAAGGAAACTGCTCCTCCAAGATGATGTCTGCTGGGTAGCAAGCAGGTTGTAGGTCCAAATACAGAACTCAGGATTGGAAGTGGAACACACTGGAAATCTTGTGAAACATGGAGCATGGAGCACAGGAGGAGGATGTGACATTGAACAAAGAGTGATGCAGACAATAAATACTCCGAAGATAATGAGGGGAGTGGAAACAGGTGAGCTAAGACTCATAGGGGGAAACTAAACAAGGGAAGATATGTCTGTGTAGGTTCTCAATCATCCAGGTTATGGTATTCTAAGGAGCTTTGAAAGAAAGTGAGTAAACTTCTTTCAGTTTTGTGAAAATGTTTCACTTCTTATCCAAGAGGATTCTTCAGTTCTAAAACCAAATGTTGGAGAACCCCGGGTATTCCAGGTTTCAGAAGCCACTCAGATGAAAGGTGAAATATCTTCACAAAACTTTAAGAAGTCCAGTCACTTTCATTGCAAGCTCCTTAGAAAACAAGGGAAGCAAAACTAAGAGCGCACAAGTTGAAGGAATAAAGAAAATAAAACAGAAGGTAACTAAACACAAAACCACAGAAAGACAAAAACTTGACAGGACATGGGAACACAAACAAAGGATGATGGATGATTGGGATAGAATACAAAACAGACCTAACCTTAATAAAAGGAAAACTAAGGACATCAGGAACAAAGGACAAAACAACAGAGGAATTACACCCAATGTGACATAAAAGGAGAGCATAGCTCCCCCCGAAGGGCAAGAGCTTTGGTTGTAGGGTGTCATATTGAAAAAAAAGTGTGCTGCACCACTATCTCCATGTCCTTTCATATGATACATATTTCAGTGGTATGGTCCTCGTCTGTGGAACAACCTGCCGGAGGAGCTCAGGGCTGCAGAGAACGTACATGTTTTTAAGAACAGGCTCAATACCCACCTTTTTAATTTAGCTTTTACCTAACGTTTATTTATTTTATGCTTATTTATTATATCCTGTTATTCTATTTACATTATTAATTTAGGTTTTACCTAATATTTATTGATTTTATTCTTATTCTTCTTTTTTTTAACTTCTTACACTATTTATATTTATATTGTATCCCATTCTTATTTATTTTATCTTTTTATCCTGTATATATTCTTATTGGGTCATATCTCCAGTGTTTCCTCGGAAGGGGCTCTCTGCACCGGGGCTGTGATTGACCGTGGCTGCTGGGGCTCTGCCGGTCTTCTCAGCCTGGCTGGGGGGCTTCTTTGCTTCCCTCCTGCTGTGTGCCCAGCCTGGTGGCTGCGGTCTGTGACCGGCTCCCGGTGCAGACGGCTCCCTGTGATAGTGTTTCCTTACCTGGCTCATGTGTGCCCAGCCCAATATACTCTTTAGGTGTGTGTGTGTGTGTGTGTGTGTGTGTGTGTGTGTGTGTGTGTGTGTGTGTGTGTGTGTGTGTGTGTGGGGGGGGGTATGTATTCACGATCATTTATGCTGATGAGAGTGTGGGGAGTGAGTTGGAGGGCGGAGTGGGGTGGGCTGCTTTTAACCATGCAAAGCACTTTGTGCTACATTTTTGTATGAAAAGTGCCTTATGAATAAAGATTGATTGATTGATTGATATGTACATACATATATTTGATGCAATTTCTTGAAATTTTTTTAAGGTCAGCTTTGACTTTGGGCACTAATAATAAAGGTAAAGGACAAATGTTTACCCAACCTAGGTACTCGTTTTCCCCAAGGCCTAGCATATTCTTATGAAGGTTGAGAAGATCCATCAAAATGTGGAATATATAAATTTTGGAGTGACTTTTTCACCAAAAATAAATCATCTCGAACTATTGTCAGTATCTAGCATCACACAAAATTTGAAAATGATATCTTAAAAACGGTATACTAGACTGCTAGCAAACAGATAGGCAGGCAGACAAACAAACAGAAACATTTACTTACTTACTCTCTTCAGGGGCAGAAAAATACCTGTGTGTGTGCGCAGCCATAGATTATTATATCCAAACTAATCGGTTTATTAATTCGGAACTCTATTTTGTGAAGTATCTACATGGTGTATTAATGTGTATGAATGTAAATCAAAGCACAACTGCTTGAAATTAAACTTCAACAAGTCTAACCAAAACTATGGGACAGGTGAAATGTGTTTTCACTTTGGTGAACTGAGAAAATTTTAACTACAAAAAACTGAAAGTTAAACAAAGAAAGTCAGTGAGGGAATTAGCAAAATGGAGGAAGAAAAGATTTATGAAGGGAAAAGACAGAAACATAAAATACTGACAGGCAAGAGGGACTGATACACAGCATCAGACCAAGCAAAACAACAGATGGATGATTGAATAATAGATAGGACCAAGTCAGACAGACAGATGAAAGACACAAACAGCAGGCCATTGCAATTGACAAAAAGGTCAGATGATTTAAGAGCCATGAACCAATAAATCAAACTGAAATACATTCACTGAGAGACAGGAAGCAAACAGAAGTAATATATAACGGATGATGGAGAGACATTTGTTAGAGGAGATGATGGAGAAAGTAGATGATTAATGTGTGTTTTTTTTCTCTAAGCCAGCTCATCCCGGCACTCAGTAGATACCAGTGATGGGAATTCCAGAACCGGCTCTTTAGGCTCGGCTCACCAAAAAGAGTTGTCTCTTTCTTCAGGTTGTTTTGTTTCTTTAATTAATTCATTATCAACAACAATATAAAATTATGCACAAAATGAATTACTAATGTAAAAAAATTATTTACATATGTTTATTATATAAATCTGCTTTTATTTATTCACTCCACATAAAATGTAAAAAAAATAAAATAAAACAACTACAATTCATCTTCCCGCAAAAACTGTCTCATAGAGCTCTGGGTTGGGTTTAGGTGGTTGTGGTGGTATACTGCATGATGCTGTAGATACTGCAGCAGCAACACTTGCAGTAGACACACTGGCACCTTCATTAATATCACACTCAACTGTGTTTAATCTTCCCATTGCACTGATGGGTGGACAGTTCTCAGGTGCCTGTGCAGGTTGTCTGTATTCTTTTCTGGCAGACTCTACACTCTGCCTTTGTATTGTGAATAAAATTGAAATGGTTCCAGATTTTGCTTATTGGTGTCACTCATTTTCTTTACTATAGCTTTCTAATGTGTCAATGTTGTCTCTTGTTGTTGCTCTATTTCTCTCTCTACCTCCTGCTCTGTTCGTGTGCTACTGCTGCTGTAAGTGTAACTACCGCCCCTCCCCTCGCTGCTCAGCGTAAACAAAAGGAACAAACACATATTGACCAATCACGTGCGGCGTGAAGCGGAAAAAAAGTGAGAGCAAGAGAGTGAGGGTGAAAGAAAGAAGAGGAAGAAACAACAAACAAACCACGGCTCCCAATAAGGAGCTATTACAGTTAGGTCTGTAAGTTCAATTTGCCTCTGAACGTCACCACAGTCAATTTAAAAACAAACAAGATTTAATTCAGAGGGATTGACATAAATATTGTATTAACTGTTATTGTTGAAAGAGTTATTGACATTTTGATCCATAGACTCAAATTTTCAGAAAAAACAAAACCTAATTCAAGATCCTAAGAATTATCTTAATATTTAGTAATAATACTAATTCTAATCTGGCCTTCCTGTACTAAACCAGTGGTTTGCACCTTGTTGCAAATGCTCTGTATTTACACTGGATAACATATTGTGAATGCTAATGAACAGCTATCAAGTAATTTATTTCAAGTTCATTTTATCTACCTAGCCATGGAATAATGCGGGGATATGTCTTACTTAGCTATACAAATCCTTGTCAGTCAATTATACTGAAGTCTGGACTTCGCTCAAAACTTGACTGTTTGATTTTTGATTTGATTCTTACACACACAAAATTGTTACTGAAGTTTCTTTTTAATTTCCTAAAGTGTTTTCCATTTCACTAAGGTCACTACAATTATGGCTACAACCGAGACTTAACTTAGCCATTTTGGAAAATGTTTCCTGAAGAATTTCACCATCTAAAATGAGACCTTGAACAGCTGGAGCAGGGGACACTGACTGCAGGATGTTAGATGGTAGGTTAGGAAATCCTTTCATGCTTAATTTCATGATGTAGAGTCAGATTCTGGTATAATACTAAATGTTGACTGAGCAGTAAATTCAGAACAAATTCTTGTTTATCTGAGTCTAGATATGTCTTTCAAATGTTCTTATTCTAAGTAAATCTCATATAAAGAATATAGTGGTTGAAATTATATTCCTCCACCATAGAACTGCCTTTTAAAAACATATTGTGGATTACTTTGACTCAGTCTTACATAAAGTTTCTGGAAACAAATTCATCTTTATCTATTTTGACCACACCGAAAAGTGCACGTAGATTAGAAATAGACAGAATACATGTCAGGAACTTCAGAAGCAGATCCCTGTGCAGAAACCCACAGACTTAATGATTCAAAAGTATGTGAGGTGCACATAAAGTCACACAGTCACATGAAGCAATGTTTAACAGAAAGTATGGCTGGGCAGCAATAGATGAACATAAACCAGCCATCTGACAAATCAGGAAAGGAAAGTAAATAACAACAAGTATAAACAATTGAGATAATCAGATTGAAGGAAAAAGTAAAACAAGACACCAAAGGAAACTAGCAAAGTAAAACAGGAAACAACAAGAAAAGAAACAGTGAACAGAGACAATGGAACATAGACCAGGAAACACTGAGGTGGCTAAAATAAAGAAACAGAATTTAAACAAAAACTAAAGACATGAACTAAATCTGTTCATAAAACAAGATTCTAAAACTTGGAAACCTAACTAAACCTTGTGACCATGGCACAAAATAGTGAGAGATGGTTTGGGAGAATGCTTCTTTTTTCAGGTGATTTACTGACTGCAGAAAATACAGAATAATGGTACCAAGCAACAGTTCTTACAGGCTGAGATGCTGTTTTCTAAAAGCATCTCCAGGGTAAGATACATGCAAATTCCATCTAAGCACTGTCATTAGTTTTCATAAGGGGAGCTTAGGTAGCTTTCACTGAACGTGAAAAAAAAAAAAGAACAATCACTTGTGCAATTACTGATTGAGGGAACTAATAGCACTGCATATAAAGGCTGCAAAAAGCGTCATAGACAGAATCTCATATTAAAACAGTTCCCCATCAGACCGATGCATTATTTTTTATCTGAAGGCCGAATTAGAAAAAATTCTGCTAACATGGAGAAATATGATCTGAGGGAATCTTGTTGTTTTTACCGGTTTTGAGTTAGCATGGTATTTTGAAGATGCTAACGGTGATCAGTAAGACAGATACCAGTTTGATGTAGCACATGAAACTCACTTTCAGCCTCCATGCAGTTGTTTACCCATGACTGAAGAGGAACAACATTCACTTTCCTGTAGACAACTAATCATAACTAGCACTTGTCTAATCTGCGCCCAAAACCTTACATTACCATTAACTAAAATGTTATTCTTACTATAAAGTGTTTCTTCACGTTTCTTTTTGTCCCTATAAGAAAGATAAGTCCCTTCAAGTCCCCACAACATTAGTAGTATCTAGTCCACACACGCACACACACACACACACACACACACATGGAGTCAAAAGTTAGCCAGCAGACATGCATGTATTACGAGACTTTCACACCCACTATTTGATCACACACAGTGCACAGAGATATACACACACACTCTCCTCCCTTGACCAGAGGGAGAGGGAAGCAGCACCGATTAGCAGAACAGAGGTTTTTACTCTGCGGGGGAAGCAAAACTCGTTTAGCAATCATATTACTCTGCATAATGCTCCATTAATGACATGCTAATCATATGTAAATTAGATGCTAATTGAGCAAGATGCAATTCCAAACCAACAGATGGTTCCCATACTGCTGTAATGGAGCCTCTGGTGGCTGTTAGAGTGAGTGTTTGTGTGTGTGTGTGTGTATGTGTAGGCAGGTATATCTGTTGGATGGTTGTGAACATCTACAGAAAAGAAAGAAAGAAGGCTGGGGAATGCTGGGTGAAAGTGGCTGCCGCTGAGCGCTGCACCACTTGTTATTGCTTTGGTCGCTAGCACATGCTACTGTGGCCTGTACTTTTCATGGAAGAAGACAACTTGTCTGTAAACACTTGTCATCAGTGGTAGTGAAATTTGAGAAAGTGAGACTTAAATAGTTGCAAAAGGCTGCAAACGTTCACCATCAAGGTAACAGTTATGCCTTGGTCCAATCAGTGTGCTTCAAGAGGTGAAATTTTCACTTTGAACGCAAATGGCATCTAATTCCAGTATTCCTTTGCCTGTATCTTAATGTGAGTATCTTAATGAGTCGTCTTGTATCCATGTTTGATCTTCACTTGTGTCTTGTTCACTCATCCCTACATATTCTACAATATGCTCCAGTCTTCCTTGTGTCCTTTGTCATGGCGTTTAGTCAGTGTGCCTCTATATTTCCTGGTATCATACTGGTCTTTTAAATTTGGTTCTGAACTTTTTGTATTTAGTTCAGGACTTTGATGACCTGCAATAAAGGCTTATCTTTATTTAGAATTTAGTCTGCAGTATTGTGAAATATTAAAAAATAAAAAAAATTAGTGAATTGATAAGCTGAAGAGAAAACAAAACAAAGCAAATAAGTCACATTTTTAGAAATATATATTTGATGATTCTAATGTATACAACATACATTTTATGATTACAACGTTCTTGGGTTTTTCCAGTGTCAATTTATCATGAGATGAATTTAAGAAAAAATATGAACAATTATTCAGACAGAGCAGCTGTCCAAGTCCATGAGTATACACAGATATACTGGAAATATACAGGGGAAAGGCAAGTTGGAACACAACATGACACCACACTGAACACCAGCAAAATGAAAGTTTAAATACACACATGCGGTCATTAGGAAGACGGTGGTGATGAGACACAGCTGAAATGAATTAACTCAATGTGTCATGGCTAGACGGTCCTCACTGATCGTCTTGCCAATTTGTTGTGGTGTTTGTGTGTACTATGTCGTGTTCTCCTCTCCATCCTGGGCATGTGTTTTTCTGCTGGAACATGTACTTCCGGAAGCCGTGGCACGGAACGGCAGTTGACCGGAGGGGAGTGTACTAAGCTAGAATCATCGCACCTGTGCAGAATTACCTTGCCAGCGCAGACCTATTTAACGGGGCGATTGAGTCACAACCAACGCTGGAACGTTGAACTAAACCGGGTAGCGTAGTCATGATTAGCATACCCGGTTTGTGAAGGAGAGGACGTTTCGTTATTGAGCGTGTGTTTTTTCTCATCTGCCTCCAGGGTTCAAGGATTGGAGGAGGAGCCGGCACCAGGAGTTGTTGTGGATTATTACTGCACTGTCACCGTGAGGAGAGGTCGCCGTATCACTGCACTGCCCTTTTTTGGATTATAGACTTGAACTGTTAACTCACTTTTTTCACTGTAAATAAATCCACTGTCATTTTGCAAGGAGTCTCGCACCTGAGTCCTTTAATCCAATTCACCATGACAGAACGTTCCAGCCAAGTGGACTCAGCGGACTCGGCACCTTGGCGGCGCGAGCTGTCGCTCCAGGCGGCGCTACTAGAACGCCATGAGAACATGTTACAACATTTCTCCAAGGAGCAATCAGCGCTAATCCAGGTTGTGACAGAGCTAAAAGGTATGTTGCTATCTCCACCTGGAGCTGCTGGGGGGCCTTTACCAGTGCCACCTCCGATCAACGTCGCTGCTGCTTGCCCACTGCCCCCCTCCCCTCCTCCGCCACGGCGTGAACATTTGTTGCCAGTCCCAGAAAAATTTTCCGGAGATTTGGACAAGAGTCGGGGTTTTTTAATGCAGTGTGCCCTCACGTTTAGGCAGCAGCCTCAGGCTTACGCCACTGATTGTTCTAAAATCACCCTGATGGTGGAGCTGTTGACAGGTCGAGCCTTGCAGTGGGCACAAGCGGTCCTAAACTCCCAGCCTCAGATTTCCTACACTGATTTTTTGAGCAAATTTCGAAGTGTTTTTGATAAAGGAACTAACCCTGACAGTGCGGCACATAGGATGTTTGTTTTGAAACAGGGCCGGAGGAGTGTCGCTGACTTTTCGGTGGATTTTTGGATTCTTGCTGAGGAGACTGGTTGGGAGGAGATGGCGCTCCGGGGAGCTTTCTTGAACAGTCTGAACGAGGGACTGAAGCGTGAGTTGGCTTCCAAAGAATTGCCTAAAACCTTGAGTGCGTTGATTAATTTATGTATTAAGTTGGACGATCACCTTCGGGAGTTCAGCAAGCGGACACCGGGAGGCGCTGGGTGGCGGACTGGATTACCGGCCCTGGAGTGGAAGGGGACGGACCCGCGGTCAGCGGAAGAGGAGGAGCAGCCGATGCAGTTAGGCGGAGCACGGTTGAGCTCCACAGATTGGAGGAAGAGACGCCAGACGGGTGGGTGTTTTGCATGTGGAAAGAAGGGACATTTTGCTGACGCATGCCCCTCTCGGGGAAACGACCAGGCCCGTCAGTAGCTGTGGGAGTACTGACGGGTGCGACCATGAACGTTGCTCCCCATCTGAGTTGTCCTGCTAAGTTGGTTTTTCAATCTCACACTCACCAGTGCCGTGCATTAGTGGACTCTGGAGCTGAACAAAATTTTTTGGATGAATCGCTCGCTAGGCAGTTGGGCTTCCCCGCGGTTCCTCTCCGGGAGCCTCTTCAGGTTTCAGCTCTTAACGGCAGCCCGTTAGCGGCAATAACCCATCGCACTGTCGATCTGACTTTAGTTCTTTCTGGTAACCATGTTGAGAGAGTTTCCCTGTTTCTGTTTAAAGCCCCCGGCACCCCATTGGTCTTGGGGTTCCCATGGCTCAAACAGCACAATCCGCAGATCGACTGGGCTCAGGGACGCGTGACAGGCTGGAGCGAGTGGTGCCATGAACATTGTTTACGTGCAGCGGTGCCCAGTTTAGTGCCCCTAAATCCGGCGGCTCAGGTGAAGGCACCCGATCTCTCAGCCGTCCCTCCAGAGTACCACGACCTGGCTCAAGTATTCAGCAAAGACCTAGCAGTGTCTCTCCCGCCTCATCGCCCTTATGATTGCGGGATAGATCTGCACCCTGGCGCCCCATTACCCACCAGCCGGCTTTACAGCATCTCAAGGCCCGAACGTGAGACGATGGAGCGCTACATTACAGACTCTCTCGCTGCCGGCTTAATTCGCCCATCTACATCCCCTTTGGGGGCTGGATTCTTCTTTGTACAGAAGAAGGACGGGTCTCTCCGCCCCTGTATTGATTTTCGGGGCCTGAACAAGATCACCGTCAAGAACAGATATCCCCTCCCTCTTCTTGTCTCAGCGTTTGAACTACTCCAAGGGGCGACTATCTTCTCCAAACTCGATCTCCGTAATGCATACCACCTGGTTCGTGTTCGTGAGGGGGATGAATGGAAGACTGCGTTTAACACCCATTTGGGGCACTTCGAATATCTGGTCATGCCATTCGGACTCACCAACGCCCCCGCTGTCTTCCAAGCAATGGTTAATGATGTGCTGCGTGACTTTATTAATCATTTTGTGTTTGTCTATTTAGACGACATTCTCATCTTCTCTAAGACTCGAGCCGAACATGTGAAACAGGTGCGACTGGTGCTGCAGCGTCTGCTGGAAAATCGACTGTTCGTCAAGGGTGAGAAATGCCAGTTTCATGTTCAGTCTGTGCCGTTTTTGGGGTTTATTGTGGAGGAGGGGCAGCTACGAGCCGATCCTGCTAAGGTGAAGGCAGTGGTGGAGTGGCCCGAACCCAAGACGCGTCGAGAACTGCAAAGGTTTATTGGGTTCGCCAACTTTTACAGGAGGTTCATCAGGAACTTTAGCCAGGTGGTTTCTCCCCTCACACAACTCACTTCTCCCAAACTGCCCTTTCTATGGTCTAGTTCCGCGCAGCAGGCATTTGCTCGTTTGAAACAACTGTTTTCCTCTGCTCCCATTTTGATCCAGGCTGACCTCACCCGACCATTTGTGGTGGAAGTGGACGCATCGGATTCGGGGGTAGGGGCCGTTCTCTCCCAGCGGGTGGGTGGCAAGCTGCATCCATGTGCCTACTTCTCTCGACGGCTGACCCAAGCGGAACAGAATTACGACGTGGGCGATCGGGAGCTCCTCGCCATTAAGCTGGCCCTGGAGGAATGGAGGCACTGGTTGGAGGGAAGTGAACACCCCGTTGTGGTTTGGACGGACCATAAGAACTTGGCGTATATCCAGGCAGCTAAGCGTCTTAACGCACGTCAAGCCAGGTGGGCCTTGTTCTTTACACGTTTCAATATCACTATAACCTACAGACCAGGATCACGCAACACGAAACCCGACGCTCTCTCACGCCAATTTGCACCACACACGGATGACGGAGAGAAGCAGAGACCCATTCTGCCCGCCACTTGCATCGTGGGAGCTATCACATGGGAGATCGAGAGGATGGTTAAAGAGGCCCAGCAACAGGAGCCGGACCCAGGGACGGGCCCTGACGGACGACTGTTCGTCCCCACAACGGTCCGGGGCAAGGTTATACACTGGGCCCATACAGCAAAGTTCTCCTGCCACCCTGGTAAGAACCGCACCGTGAGTTTCCTGCGACGTTTGTTTTGGTGGCCCTCTCTTCTCAGGGATGTTCGGGACTACGTTGCGGCCTGCCCTACCTGCGCTCGCAATAAGACCCCCAGTGCCCCCCAGGCCGGTCTCTTGCACCCTCTGCCAGTCCCCAAGCGCCCCTGGTCGCATGTTGCTTTGGATTTTGTCACTGGTCTACCGTCGTCATCAGGTAACACGACCATACTAACTGTTGTAGATCGTTTTTCCAAGGCGGCGCACTTTGTGGCGTTGCCCAAACTCCCGACTGCCTTAGAGACGGCTCGGCTTCTTACCGAGCATGTTTTTCGGTTACATGGGATTCCACAAGACATTGTTTCTGATCGGGGCCCCCAGTTTACTTCCCGGGTCTGGAGGGCGTTTTGTTCAGGACTAGGGGCCCGTGTGAGTTTGTCTTCAGGTTTTCATCCTCAGACGAACGGTCAGGCGGAGAGGGCGAATCAGGAGTTGGAAACCATGTTACGCTGTGTGGTTTCCTCGAACCAATCCACCTGGAGTGACCAGTTGGCTTGGATTGAGTATGCCCACAATTCCAGCACGTCGGCAGCCACTGGTGTGTCTCCGTTTGAAGCGTCGCTGGGGTACCAGCCACCATTACTTGCCATCACTGAAGGTGAGCTGGCCGTTCCCTCTGTTCAGCATCATATGAGACGCTGCAGGCGGGCGTGGCGCGCCACCAAGGCGGCTCTGTTAAGGACGACGGCACAGAATAAGAGGTTGGCCGATCGTCGCCGCACTCCGGCCCCTGCCTATCGTGTTGGACAGCAGGTGTGGCTCTCTTCCAGGTATATTCCCTTACGAACTGAATCCAAGAAGTTGGCCCCGCGTTTTATTGGGCCCTTTTCGATCCAAGCTGTGTTGAATCCGGTGTCTGTTCGTTTGGCCCTTCCTCGCAACATGAGGATTCATAATGTGTTTCATGTTTCCCAGGTGAAACCGGTCCGGACCAGCCCTTTGTGCCCGCCTTCCAGGCCCCCGCCGCCCGCCCGGGTTGTTGCCGGCGCTCCTGCTTATGCCATCACGCGGATTATGGATGCCAGGCGTCGCGGTAGGGGCTTCCAGTTTTTGGTTGATTGGGAGGGGTATGGTCCGGAAGAGCGTGCTTGGGTGCCGCGGTCTGCGATTCTGGATGGTGCTATGGTGAAGGAATTCCGCCGCCGGCACCCTGACAAATTTGGTCGGTCGCCGGGAGGCTCCCGTTAATGGGGGGGTACTGTCATGGCTAGACGGTCCTCACTGATCGTCTTGCCAATTTGTTGTGGTGTTTGTGTGTACTATGTCGTGTTCTCCTCTCCATCCTGGGCATGTGTTTTTCTGCTGGAACATGTACTTCCGGAAGCCGTGGCACGGAACGGCAGTTGACCGGAGGGGAGTGTACTAAGCTAGAATCATCGCACCTGTGCAGAATTACCTTGCCAGCGCAGACCTATTTAACGGGGCGATTGAGTCACAACCAACGCTGGAACGTTGAACTAAACCGGGTAGCGTAGTCATGATTAGCATACCCGGTTTGTGAAGGAGAGGACGTTTCGTTATTGAGCGTGTGTTTTTTCTCATCTGCCTCCAGGGTTCAAGGATTGGAGGAGGAGCCGGCACCAGGAGTTGTTGTGGATTATTACTGCACTGTCACCGTGAGGAGAGGTCGCCGTATCACTGCACTGCCCTTTTTTGGATTATAGACTTGAACTGTTAACTCACTTTTTTCACTGTAAATAAATCCACTGTCATTTTGCAAGGAGTCTCGCACCTGAGTCCTTTAATCCAATTCACCATGACACAATGAGAGAGGAGAAGTAAAAACTAGAGACAATGCACAAGAGATGAGTTAAAGACAAGGTAAAACAGGAAGTAGCTAAGTGCAGACGGCAGACACACATGGCAGATTAACTCAGGAATACTGGTGGAGGCTAAGGAAATAAAACAAAACTATGAACTTCCGATGAAGAAACAACATAAGCCAGGGACCAGGGCCCTGTGCTTCGTACGTCGCTTACTACATCCAAGATCAAATGAAACATCCAAGACCAAACCATCGCGCTAACCGTGAGCGCGCTAATCCGGTTCCCCGAACACACCTGCTGTTGACGATTAGTACAGCTGGACGCAGTAATGTGACATCACTGGGTGTCGTAAAAGGGGCTACGCATCGATAGTAGAAACATTGATCGGCAACCCTCTGATTGGTCGGCGAAAATGTCGACGGAGCGCGCTCGGCTCGGTATTTTTCGGCAGCAGAGCAAGAACTCTTGAGTGAGGGATTTCAGGAGTTTCAGAGTTTAATCAGAACGCAAGGGAACACTGCAAAGGCTGCAAAAGCAAGGAGCGAGGGCTGGCAGGAAGTTGCTGACAAATTAAACTCGTAAGTAATTTAATAATAACAATAATAATGGAGTGGATTGATATAGCGCTTTTCAAGGCACCCAAAGCGCTTTACAATGCCACTATTCAGTCACTCTCACATTCACACACTGGTGGAGGCAGCTACAGTTGTAGCCACAGCTGCCCTGGGGCAGACTGACAGAAGCCAGGCTGCCATATCGCGCCATCGGCCCCTCTGGCCAACACCAGTAGGCGGTAGGGTAGATTTATTATATTACACTATATTATCCAATATTATATTACATTATATTATAATATGTTATATTTTATCCTCTTTCACATTAGAGCCACGACAGGACCCACTAGAACATGGGAACAGGTAAAAGTGAAATATAAGAATATTCTACACAATGGTAATATTTATCACTTATATTGCTTTTAGTCTCTTGGAAAGAGACCCTGGAATAATCTGTTTGTTTATAACAGCAACCAAGAAAAGGGCAGAGCAACAAAAGACAGGTGGTGGTCCTGCACCCCCTCGTCAACAAGTTGGTTAAGTAAATAATACCCTCACGGGAAAATCGATATCTCTCTATGAGCACACTGTCGCGCTGAGCTAAAGGATCCTGTCTGTCCCGCAATATACGCTGAATTCTGAGGACTCTCCTTATCAATCTTGCACCTTCCGCAATGGGTGGCTCGCGTATACGGACAGGACATAGCTGCGACAGACTTCCCAAATCCACCTTCGCTTTTATAGCCGTGGTCTCTCATCTTGATTACACGAAGTAATTTACAATTGCTACTCTGAAATATGAATTAAATCTGTAATAATCACATACATGTAATAGAATGTTAATAGTACATTTCCCTTTTTTAGGAAATGACCTGTGTGAAATCAATAAATGGATCAGGTGCTGCATTGTCTTTAGTTACATTGATGTTATTTATTTATGGTGAAACAGTGGTGGAATATCGCTGTTGCTTTCGTATGAATGACGCGGGCATACCTGCGTGGCCGCGATCTAATCCTGTTTACATAAAGTAAACCTGCTCCCCAGCAGGTTTACGCTTACGGCTCTGTTGCTATGACAGCAAGTCCCGGATGGGCTTCGGGGAACCGAACGATCCAGGATCACGCGAAATCGTCAACAATCTCATCCAGCTAACTCACTTAGCGCGGTATGAAGAACAGGCCCCAGGATGGGGTGTATAATTGCTTACATGTGTTTCAAAATAAACACATGTAAGCAATATATGTGTATGTATGTATATATATATATTTTTTCTAGATTTTGGCCAAATATACCAGTGAAAAAGTAATTGAAATAACACTAGAACATGTCCATTTGCATTGTAATTTATAATGAGTAGTGTGACCCGCACACCTACAGTAAAGTCATAGTGTACATTAAATGTTTTCCATTTTTATATAAATCAAACCCACCATACACATTCATTCTGTCCGTTGATGTGTTGCTTGTGTCTAGGATCTGTTCACTGCTACAGGATGTAAAAATTATATTCATTCATATTAGAGATAAATATTAATGATATTAATATTCTTCTATAGTTAGTTATCATTAAGTCTACTATAAAATTAAAAGACATATGAAAACTTTATTCTTGGCTGCTGCTCTTCATGACACCTAGTTATAAGAACAAGGTCCAGAGGACTGAAACAGGCGAGCTCTGTCAAGAGATCAAAGCACAAATAAGTGAGGAAATAAATCCGCTGTTATGTATTCATGAATTTGTTTCATAATATCTACAGCTGCTGTTTTGCACTGTTAAAATTATTAATGTATGTTCCAGTCGGGAGTTGAACCCTCCCTCCCTCTACAATCCATCATCCAAAGAGATCGCAGCCCTCTTCAAAGCCCTCTTTAATTACTTTTATTTTTTAAAGCTTGTTGTGGAAAATCAGAAATATAACACTTGTCTATTGGATTGAAAGTTTTACAAAGGTCCATATGTGCTGAGTTGGCAGTGACATGCCTGTCTTAGTAATAGCATTGGATCCCCTTGGAATGAGCAGACAGGAAGACTTCTATGGTCAAAACAATACTAGGCATGCTTCCATGGTTGTAAGAGATGTCAGTAAAAATAATATGATTTCAAGTACAGTTAATAAGCTCAAGGCAGGGTGCTACTTAACTGCAGGAAAGCAGTTTTTTTTAACACATGCAACCTGCAAAAATTCTGGCTTTAAAAATCCTTGTCAGGTCATTTGACTTTCTGGGTTAGATGAGAGACTTTTTTTCTCCCTGATGTGTGCAAGAGAAGTGTGGCTGGAAAATAATGGGACCAACCAGAAAGACTGTCAGTTCTCACTAGCTGCCTGGGGGAGGCAAATCACCCAGTACAGTGAGACTAGCACCATTCTGAGATCGGGTTTAATCATTAATTAGCTACACGATGACGAAAATGGCTCCAAGAAAAGCGGAAAGACTGGCAGTCTGACATCTAGCTATTTTCTGTTTTGTGCAGATTCACCAAGGTGCCAATCTCACACATATTCACTATTAAATTTAAGCTTGAGTCTGTTTTCTGCTTCTTAGTAAGCACCCAAAGCAGGAATTTGTGAGTCAGTAAATTTAGTTTTAAAACATGGAGTACAGCTCTGAACTTTTCTGGACAATATCTGAAGGAGATGCATGTAAGGATGCAACTAATAAAGTGATTGTACTGAATTGTACTGTTGTGAGTGTAGCACAGATAATAGCCTGTTGGATTCACAGCAAGGGAGAGATTGTCCTGCATCCCACTACTTAAGCAGCAGCTCTGCCAAACCAGAGAATCTCCATTAATGCTGAACATGGCCAACGAAAACTCACACATATTGTGTGCATGTGAGAAAAGATCACGTTGGACAATATCCAGGCCTTATTTTTGCAACATTTTCCACAGATGTATGAAAAGAAAGAGTTTTTCAAATTTGAGCAATTTAAAGAAAACAAGTATTTTGATATCTTGCTATAAATACACTATTCAGCTCCTCGCTGAAATTACAGGGAGTGCAGAATTATTAGGTAAATGAGTATTTTGTCCACATCATCCTCTTCATGCATGTTGTCTTACTCCAAGCTGTATAGGCTCGAAAGCCTACTACCAATTAAGCATATTAGGTTATGTGCATCTCTGTAATGAGAAGGGGTGTGGTCTAATGACATCAACACCCTATATCAGGTGTGCATAATTATTAGGCAACGTCCTTTCCTTTGGCAAAATGGGTCAAAAGAAGGACTTGACAGGCTCAGAAAAGTCAAAAATAGTGAGATATCTTGCAGAGGGATGCAGCAGTCTCAAAATTGCAAAGCTTCTGAAGCGTGATCATCGAACAATCAAGCGTTTCATTCAAAATAGTCAACAGGGTCGCAAGAAGCGTGTGGAAAAACCAAGGCGCAAAATAACTGCCCATGAACTGAGAAAAGTCAAGCGTGCAGCTGCCAAGATGCCACTTGCCACCAGTTTGGCCATATTTCAGAGCTGCAACATCACTGGAGTGCCCAAAAGCACAAGGTGTGCAATACTCAGAGACATGGCCAAGGTAAGAAAGGCTGAAAGACGACCACCACTGAACAAGACACACAAGCTGAAACGTCAAGACTGGGCCAAGAAATATCTCAAGACTGGTTTTTCTAAGGTTTTATGGACTGATGAAATGAGAGTGAGTCTTGATGGGCCAGATGGATGGGCCCGTGGCTGGATTGGTAAAGGGCAGAGAGCTCCAGTCCGACTCAGACGCCAGCAAGGTGGAGGTGGAGTACTGGTTTGGGCTGGTATCATCAAAGATGAGCTTGTGGGGCCTTTTCGGGTTGAGGATGGAGTCAAGCTCAACTCCCAGTCCTACTGCCAGTTTCTGGAAGACACCTTCTTCAAGCAGTGGTACAGGAAGAAGTCCGCATCCTTCAAGAAAAACATGATTTTCATGCAGGACAATGCTCCATCACACACGTCCAAGTACTCCACAGCGTGGCTGGCAAGAAAGGGTATAAAAGAAGAAAAACTAATGACATGGCCACCTTGTTCACCTGATCTGAACCCCATTGAGAACCTGTGGTCCATCATCAAATGTGAGATTTACAAGGAGGGAAAACAGTACACCTCTCTGAACAGTGTCTGGGAGGCTGTGGTTGCTGCTGCACGCAATGTTGATGGTGAACAGATCAAAACACTGACAGGATCCATGGATGGCAGGCTTTTGAGTGTCCTTGCAAAGAAAGGTGGCTATATTGGTCGCTGATTTGTTTTTGTTTTGTTTTTGAATGTCAGAAATGTATATTTGTGAATGTGGAGATGTTATATTGGTGTCACTGGTAAAAATAAATAATTGAAATGGGTATATATTTGTTTTTTGTTAAGTTGCCTAATAATTGTGCACAGTAATAGTCACCTGCACACACAGATATCCCCCTAAAATAGCTAAAACTAAAAACAAACTAAAAACTACTTCCAAAAACATTCAGCTTTGATATTAATGAGTTTTTTGGGTTCATTGAGAACATGGTTGTTGTTCAATAATAAAATTATTCCTCAAAAATACAACTTGCCTAATAATTCTGCACTCCCTGTAAGCTCAGTCAACAATCAAAAAACGTCTTTCATGCTCATTCACGTTGCTTTTTCTTAGCCCCCTTTGTGTGTTGTATGTAGCTGGTAATGTGAATGCTTTGCAATACATTCAGCCTTGGAACCCAGAGGAAGAGTTAAAATGTCAGTAGGTCTCGATTTGACAACCTGACAGAGCGACTTTTAGAGGGGAAAAACAACTCAAGGTTCTTTCTTCAATGCAACACTGACATGTAAAATTGCCAGAGAATTTCCAGTGAAATGCATTTATTTGTGACGGATGTTTGCGTGTTTGTGAGTCTGCAGCAACATGAAACGCAACATGCCCACAAAAATAAAAGGTGCAAAGCCTAGTTTCAACAGAAACTGACTGATTGAAAGAAAATGGTTTCCTGAGTTTTGCGTTTTTCTGTGTTTCTCTTTCTCACTTCACACCCACATGTAACAGCAAACAGATTAGCAAGGAACAAAAGGGCAAGGAAGAGGTTCACTGTGGTGAAGAGACCGTGTGAGTAATATGGGGGCGACTGAGAGAGAACCACCACAAAACCCTTTCTGATGCAACTTTTAAAAAAGATCACATAAGATAGCATTTTTTTCCTTTATAAAAGTGCATTACTACTTTAAAACATATTTAATTACACAATGAAAAAGTACTTCAGTGGGCATATTTTATTATTCAAACGCCAGTAATTATTTTTTGTTTGTTTTATGTAGATGAAGAAAACCTTACTTTTTCAAACACACTGTCCTTTGCAAAATGCCAACTTTTCTAACTTCCTAAGTGCCCATTTACCGATTTTCATGCCATTTTTCACCTAAGTATTTTGCCTTTATTTTCGATAATTATGTTTAAAAACAGTAATCTATTTTCAAACCCACTGCTCCCCACCGATCTGGTTTCATTCATATCAGTAATTGTGTAATGTTAGGTTAAGAAAATGTAGATGAGATGGAAACATTGTTAAAGGTTTATATATTAGATTGGATCTGTTTTAGTTTTCTTCCCTAAAAAATGTTAGACCTCTTTAGAATTTTTGTTGTTGTTGTTTTGTTTATTTTTTGGCAGGAAAAAAATGTTAAAGCCACTTTACTGTATTTCCTACTTGTAAGGAAACATGATATAAAAGAGACTTGTTCTGTAAAACCCAGGTTTCGAGTATAAGTGTAAATATTTGTCATGACTGAAATACGAGCAGTTTAGGTTATGAAATGATCAGAGTTAACTTCCTCGGTGTCTACATTGATGGTTCTTTTAAATTGAATAAGCAGGTGAGTGCAGTAGTTCAGTCCTGCTTCCTTCAGTTAAGACAGCTAGCCAAGGTAAAGCCATACCTCCTGGCTAACGTCTTTGAACGTGTTATTCACCTTTTCCTTACTTGCAGATTGGACTACTGCAATTCATTTATTATGGTCTAGACCAGGCCACCATCCATCGTCTTCAGATGGTCCAAAATGCAGCTGCCCGCCTGCTAACTGGTACCAGACGGAGAGAGCATATAACCCCAGTTTTAGCTTCTTTACACTGACTTCCTGTCTTCTACAGGATCCAATTTAAACTTTTACTTTTTGTTTTTAAGTCACTTAATGCCCGAGCCCCTCCTTACCTGTCTGAGCTCCTCTCTGCTTATGCTCCAGGAAAAACCATGAGGTCTAGCTCAAAATTAATGCTGCCCATCCCATGGACTTATCTCAAATCTCGTGGTGCTAGAGCCTTCTCTGTCGCAGGTCCCAGACTTTGGAATAGTCTCCCCCTAAATATTAGATCTGCACAAACACTTGAGCAATTTAAATCACTACTAAAGACACATTTTTATGCCCTGGCTTTTAACACACTATGACCCAAGCATTCTGGTCTTATTTTAAATAATTTTAGTTATTGTTTTAATTCTTTTATTATCCTATTATTGTTTTATATTGTTATTACTGTATTACATTGTTGCTTTTTAATGCCATTTTTATATTGTTAAGCACTTTGTGCAGCATCGGCTGTTTGAAATGTGCTATATAAATGAACTTGACCTTGACTTGACCTTATAGCTGCGTAAAATGGGCAGAAAAACACACTCTGCAGTTACATTACCCTGTAGATCCTGTGTTACTTTTCACACAGAAGTAGTAGATGCATTATATTCCCTCTCAGCTTTTAACTGTTTCATGTTAAATGACTGCAACATACGCAATGCATGAATAAACTGTCAGGTATAGAGATGCAGCATTTATACAGTAGATCTCTCAGATTTATTTAAAAAAAAAGAAAACTTCAGTTATATATTGTGCTTTCTCCTTATCTTTTGTGCATTTAAGAAAATGAAAGATCCTTCAAAACAATTTCCAGGTGATAAGAGAAGGAAGGAACAAGTATAATGAAAAGCACTCAATGTCACTTCAATATGTCCTTTGCTCTAGTAAGTGTTACTATGGCAACTAAAAGATGCTATCACAATAAAAATGGTAGTCTGAGGGTCATTTACGCAATCAGCTTATTAAGACCCAGTCTTGCCCTACAGTGGTTGTAGTAGTAAATTATGCTGTTGAAGATCACGTTTGCATGCATGGGTGTGAAAAGACCAGTGTTGGGTAAGTTACTTTAAATTAGTAACTTAGTTACATTACTAGTTACTTCTATCAAAAATAACTCAGGTACTTTAAGTTACTCATTACTTTCAAAGTAACTAGTTACTAGGGAAAGTAACTTTCGTTTTACTCAGAATTCTCTTGTTAATGTGTTGCTTCCCTAACTGGATGCCCAGCAAGATTGCCAGTCTTCTAGCTTACTTACATGTTAGCACTGAGCTACTGCCACCCACGCCTGGACCGTCGTCAACTGCTGCCATGATTCTAGCCTACATCACAGCGTCATGTGGGCTTTTTTAAACCCAGTGGGAGTATCCCCCCAAAGGACCTCGGGTCTCTCCTCCTCCTCCTGCCTCCCCTTTCCCTCATCCACCTGCTGGCCTCCACCACTTGATAATGTTACTGAATCTGTGGAAGCTCCGCGATGCCACCACCAAACAATTGAGCTATTTTTTACACATCTGCCAGCATCTGGGCAATCCACCACCTTTCATTGTTTATACCGTTACGGAAAAAACCAAAACCAAAAAAACATCGGCACATCAAGTGCCGAGTCCAGCTGTGGCTGCATATGTTTTAGTAGTAATTTCTTTTTGAGGGCATTGCCATATTGGAATCCCAACTTCTCTGACAAGGCTAACCAGAACGCCGTTTACTCGAGTGTGACATCCTTCTTAGGTCCATGTACCGATTTCCGAGGTAAGTCGAACGCAACAGACGAAGTAATGAATAACGACCCTATCTAAATCCCAGTAATGATTAATGTGTTACTGATTTTGGCATAATAACTAGTTACCGTGCTCATTACCACAATAATAACGTGGTTACTTAATAACGCGTTAGTCCCTACACTGGAAAAGACAGACTGCTGGTTTGCATGATTCTCCCTACAGTTGTTCTGGTTTGGTCCTGAATAATTGCTGATGTCTGCTTCTCATTAATACCAAAGCTCAGTGGTTCTCATGAAATATGTCAGCATGAACACACTCACTGACATAACACATGCCCTTGCCCATCATTAAGAGCTTCATGTCTAACCCAATCGTTATACTCACTTTAACTTAAACATACTTCTAATATTAACATTTAAGCCATGTGTTTCAGCCAGCCTCTTGAGGAAAAAAACTCTCCTTATGGAGAAAACCTTTGAAAAGTATATATGTTTTCAAGTGAAAATGTGACTGTTTCCCAGAAGGTTATTTCTCCAAAAAGTGCCCATTTTCCAAAAAGGTATGAAAACCCACTTTTCATTAACCTATAAATAAAACAGCACGTGTATGAAATCATCCATATTAAAAATATGCGTTCTTTCTTACATGCTGTAACATTTTATCATAAGTATAGAAGAAGCACACGCGTGATGTTATGAGGAGCATTCCACCTCTCCCTGCTTGGTAAGATTATTGATGGCAAGCTGAGCAATTTGTCTTTTAAGCAAAAATATCTTTTTACTCTGAGGACGCTCACATTGCAATTACGGGCAGCTTATTAATGATGCTCAGATGTGGAGAGAGAATTTCTGCTCTCGTTTATTCATCACACATGACTTTTTCTCCCACAGAGGAATCACTGCTGGCACAAATGGACCAGTCACAGTTTATTCATTCACAGAGCACACATTTTTTTCACTTTAAAAGCCAGAGTCAGTGAAAAAGGATGAGTGGTTAAAAGGTTCTGATAACAAAGGAACCCATTTGCTTCGGTTACCTACAAATTTTCACAAACAACATGTAAGCTCAGCTGTTATTTTACTGTAAAACACACTAATAGGATCAAGTTGGGATTTTTTGTGCCACATATTTTTGTTGTCTACATTATCGATCCACTCATTGTAGATCAGATCAATTAATTTGCACTTAACTAATTTTATATCAGACAAATAAATATTTTAGTCACTATTTTTTTCTTTCAATTTGATAATAAACCTTCGGACAGTCTAAATTAAGGTTTTATACTGTAAAAGTATACAGCTGTCGCTTTATTCACAAAATGTTTGCTAAACAAAACCACAAACTTATCAACATACTTGGGGAAAATTAATTTGTATTACATAAGCACAGCTTCTGCGAGGGGGGTCCACTTGTGGCCTCCAAATCGAGGCAAACGAAGGCTACATTTAGATGAGCTTTAGAACTGGGACTGGCCCCGCCGGCCTGTAATGATGCATTCAGCCTTGAAATGCAGACTTCAGCCTTGAAATGCAGACTTTGGCTTCGGCTCTGAATTGTGATGAAGCATGTGTATGCATGCACACCTGGAAAGTTTGATGCTCTTACTTGAGAAATAGGCAGCAGCAAAAACAGTGAGATAATCTGGATATTCTGTCCACATGTATACACCATCGGGCAGGCTGAACTGTGATTGATTGGCTAATAGCAGCTGGCTTTTGCAGGATCCTTGTCTGAGTAATAGGCGTTTCTACTGTTATGAACTTTATATGTCCAATAGCTTAATAAACTGTCACTTGATACAGTATGCCATTGCACGTTTCCATTTATTTATATCAATAACTAAAATTTTACTCAAATCATTTTAAACAATAGGTCATATTGTTTGATTCACATTTTAATGTGCACTCTGTAGAAATGTAGTTGAAACTTTCAGATCAAATAATTTATTATTCATATTAAAAGATTTTTACTATTTTGCATTAGTATGTCTTACTTTGATCCTGGTATATATTGCACTTGGCTGGTTTATCAGGTGCAACTGTTCAACTGCACATTAACACAAATATTTAATTACCCAATCATAGCAGCGGCTCAATTTATTGAGGCATCTAGGTGTGGTCTAGACAACTTACTGAGGATTAAAATGGATGAAGGACGGTAATTTAAATGACTATCAATTTGGCATCTTTGTTGGTGCCACACAAGCTGGTCTGAGTACTTCATGAACTGATGATGTTTGGACTTTCACAACCAGCCACCTTTATGGTGCAAAAAAGAGAAAAGATTCAGTGAGCAGCAACAAAATACCTTGTTGATGCCAGACATCAGAAGAGAATGGCCAGACTTTGGGGAAGAAAAAAATTAAGGTTAATTACAACCAATTTATGCAAGAAGAACATCTCTGAATGCACAATATGCAGCAGATGAGGTGCAGCACCAGAAAACCCCATCTGGTGTTTTTCGTGGACTCGTCAAAATTAAGCAATAGAAGATTGGAAAAATGCATCCTGATCTGATGAGTTTGCATTTCTGCTGTGCCAGTCATGTGGCAGAGAGAGAATTTGGCCTAAAAAACATGGAAGCATGGACCCATTCCACCTTGCTGGTGGTGATGGTGTACTGGGGAACAGTGTTGGGAAGGTTACTTTTAAAATGTATTACAGAATACATGCCCCAAAATGTATTTTGTAACGTATTCCGTTACATTACTCAATGAGAGTAACGTATTCTGAATACTTTGGATTTCTTAAGAAATGCAGCATATCAGAGTATTGTGGGCACCATGTCCATCCCTGTATGACCACAGCATACCCACCATCTGATGGCTGCTTCTATGAATAACATGCCACAACATAAAACTCAAATGTTTCCTAATATAAAATAAACAAATCCTTCCAAAAAAATGTTTGGATCCAGATCTTGATCTTGCTATGTTTGGTTCCAGGATTTTTACCTTAGAGTTTTTGGTTGCTTTCTGTATGTTTTATTGTTTGTTTGTTTTTTTTTTTTAAAGAAATCTTATTTTTTGGTTATTGCTAGGTTGTGGTTTGATTCCTGTTTTTTCCATTATTCCAGTAATGGGATGGGTAAAGTTATTTGTGAAATAGAAATACAAGAGGCCTGCACTACAAAGCAGGATTTGGCCTTATTCAGGTAACTTCAGGGTTAATCCTGGGTTATCTGTAGAGAAGGCAGATCACTGTTTACCAGGGTATGCTATGGTAATTAATACTGCAGACCTCTATTGGAGGAGGTTTTGTTAGAGATAAGATATCAACAGTTAGTACCTTCCAGATAACTGATCAGTAAATGGTGATTTCCTGTCACCATTTCTCGAAGAGCCCTTTGACCTCTGTGCACTAATAGCAGGAGGGTGTAAAAGTTTATCAACAGCATCTAAAGTCTGTATTTCCTTTTGAGCATCAGTAATAAATATGGATTGTTAGACACAACTTTCTTTCTTTCTCCTGTTGGCTTCAAACAATTTTACAACTGTTTTATTCAATAAGCATTATGAGGCCACTGGGGCTCCAGTTGAAAGAATAAAACCTAAAAGTGTCTTACACACATTTAAAGGTTTATTTAATGGAATACTTAAGTTATAATCTGTCAGATTTTCCTGTGTCTTAATGAGAGAAATGTGATATTTATAAGTCAACTTATACACTGAGCATTTTTGTCAGCTTTCTTTCCTGGCATCACATCACTGCTTTGTCTGCAGCAGCTGTTTGTATTATTTATTTAACCTCCTAATATTTTATACCTCTTCAAATCAGCCGCTCTGCTGCCAGTACACTTTCATATTTCCATATTTGTGATTGATGATATGCTGCCAATACCACATCTTTCATGTGAACACACGCATGGCTAGACCAGGAAACCCTGGGTTTAATAATTGAGATGATAACCACGTTTGTGTGACCTCGAAGCCTGACTGGTGATGTTATGACATGTGAAGCAAAATAACTCCTTGGTTATGCTGAACTACAGGGTTGGTTTATTTATGTTTAGTTCCTTTGGTTTTTATGTATTTTTAAAAGATTATTCTCACTCCTCAGTATCCCTAGTCTTGTGTTCAGTGTGATTTAGCTTGTTTCTGTGTTTATTTTAGTTCTCCTGTTATGTTTAAAGATGACGCCAGTGTACATGGCTTGCCATCCTTGGCTGTACCTGGTATGCTGCTTTTTACCCCCTCTACCTTTTTTTATGGACCTTGGCATTGTATTTTTTTTATCCTTTTAGTTGTATGCTCATCTAGTGGCTGTGCACTGATTACGTAAGACAGGCAAACACTTAAATCTTCGACTCTCCCATTCGTCTCGGGCTGATCCTTGCTGGAATCTGGGCAACGCCACCCCGCCACAACTGGACCCTCCAACCAGCTTCTTCCACCTACCCCTTCCTTGGGGTAGGTGTCTTGGGGTGACTGTGCCTTTGCTCTGGCTGCCCCGGGACTGTGGAATAACCTCCCTCTCACTATCCGCGCCTCTGATTCTGTTGCATTGTTTAAATCACGACTAAAGACCCAGTTGTTCAATCTTTCCTTTCCTTCTAGTTAACATTTGACTTAGGATTTTACATTATGTACTTTTATGCTTATTTTAATTCTTTGTTTGATATGTATCTGCTGCTTCTCCTATGTATCAGTGACAGTGATCTGCTTGCATACCTAGTACTTGCTTTGGTCCCATTTCTTTTACCTTTCTTTTATTCTATACATTTACTTGTTAAGCACCTTGGTATACCCTTGGTTTTTAAGTGTGCTTTATAAAAAAAGATTATTATTATTATTATTAGATTACTTTTTACAAACTTTTGGATTTTTTTGTTGATGAAGTTTTGTGATTGGTTTGGACTTTGTGCCTTGGACTGCAGAGATGGGCAGTAACGCGTTACTTGTACTGACCTTACTTTGAGTTTGATTCCATAAAAAGTGACAAAAACATTAGTGTCCATCGTGCGTGGGAAGAAAACTTCTTTTTACAGCGAAAAAAACCCCCTAAACTTCCAAGCAAGCACCGAGTGCGCAATGACGTAATGGGAAACTCACAGAGAAACTCGCGGATTCTTCAACTGACCGTGGCACACCTGCACCAGGGTAAACCTCCGCCTACCGCAGTTCTGCTTTACAGGTGAAAATAGAGCAACAGGACCGCTGAGTCTTTGACTTTATTTATTTTCTGCTGTGTTTTACTTGCATCTATTTGAAAGTCAGAGAATGTTGCATATAATTAAATTTTTGCTTGATGCATAAAGTTAAAAGATTAAAACTGATAAAACAAGTTTTAAAAAGGGACCTCTCCATTTGATTACATTTTGTATGATGGATTATGTAGAAAAAGTAGAATTGGGCTGAAAGATCTATCGCTTTATCACCTCTTCAGGTTGTAAATCGTGTTTTTAAAAAGTAACTAAGTAACTAAGTAATTAATTACTTTTGAAAATAAGTAATCAGTAAAGTAACAGGATTACTTTTTTGGGGAAGTAATCAGTAATTAGTTACTGATTACTTTTTTCAAGTAACTTGACCAACACTGTTGGACTGTGCAACTCAATCTAATAAAAGTTTCTTTGGCTACGTTCACACTGCAGGCGAAAGCGCATCAAATCAGATTTTTTTTTTGACCCTATGCGACCCATATCCGATCATGCTATGACAGTGTGAACAGCACAAATCCGATATTTTCAAATCCGATCTGGGTCACTTTCGTATGTGGTACTGAATCCGATACATATCCGATGTTTCAGAAAGCGACTGCTGTTTGAATGGTCTAGTCGCATTAAATCCGTCTTTTACGTCACTGACACAAGACAGACGCCAATTATCAGCACTGGAGAAGCGCCCGATAAGACATCGCGAACGCTTCCTGGCCATCCCGTGTAGATGTCAGTGAAACTGTTGGGAAGACAACGTTGGAGAAACGTGAACATTTTATTTGTACTGTATAATCTGCAGATTGTGACAGAAATCTGCAACTATCCTTTGAAGCACCGCTCATCTCTAAAACAGCAATAAGGATAATTATTAGGTTATCTACATTATTATGTAAATAACAAAATAACTTAAAGCAAAAATTGGGAAACGTGAAGTCCGAAGTCTTTATATTAAGGGCCATCAGTCAAACAATATTGTTTGCTCTGGGTCTAAACAGAGCGCGTTGTGTGACATCTTCTTTTGCGCATGCGGGCCGCTTTGAGCGTTCACACTAGAGCGCGTTTGCTGTCGCATTTTATTTGTAGTGTGAACGAGCAGACAAAAAAATCGGATTTGATCAAAAAATCGGAATTGAGCATTAAGACCTGCAGTGTGAACGTAGCCTTTGTTTGTTACTATCTTCTGCTTTGGGTCTTGCACTCTTAAACCATCATCAACAAATCTATCACCTTTAAGTTGGTCCAGACATATCGTAGTGTAAAAGTTGGATTCAAATATGTCCCTAACTTTTTCAACAATACTTCTACAGTGCAAAAAGACAAACCGAGCGCATTACTTGATCGCCTAAACTGAAGTGATAGATGTACATATTTGAAATTACGATAATAGATAGATAGATATCCTGATTCCATTCAGGCAATAATGTCATCAGGGTGTGGCTCGTCGAAAAGTTTATTTCAAAAGACTCAATTAAAATGTGTTATACCCTGAATAGCAGCGGGTTTTATGAGAGCACAGACAGCAGAAGCACCAAGCAATGAGGCGTTAATTTGAGGTTGGGGAACAGAACGTATTGGCCAAGTTAAATTCAAGACATTGTTTGTATCAGTACTGCAAGGTCGTGTTTCAACACTTAATTAAAATGGTGTAAAGATAAAAATAATATTTGATATAATACCAGTAAATGATTGTGTTCACATGTGATGTATCTAATATCTAAATATTTTAAACAATATAAACCAATTTGCCAGGAAACTGTCCCACTGGTGAGGTAGCAATACCTGTGAGGCACAAGCAAAATTTTCACTACACAATTATTTGTTCAGCAGCAGGATATCTTCAGAACACCATATTGTCGGTCTGTTTGACCTGTCTGCCGTATCTCAACTGTCTGTCTCGATGAGAGCATGAGATACTGGCCACTGTCAAGACATTAAGAAGTTTGATTTCAATGTTTAAATAAATTAGACACGAACACCATGACACTGGGAAAATAAATCAGCATAAGGGAACAGGAAAGTGACACTACTAAAAGAAACAAGAGCAAGAGCCCATATGGATAAATGTTTTCTGATAGATTTGCATTTTATTTTACTCGATTCACCTTACAGTTCTAAGCGCAAGTTCATGCAAGTTCTTTTTTCCCCCCTGCAGCTATTCCTGTATTAATTTTTAGCATTCCTTTTTCGATGTGTACCAGCTGCCTTTCAATTTATTAGGAAAGTGGGACCTGCAGCTCAGCCTGGAGTGACAAGAAGATTAGATTTGTGGAATTTGTTTCACTTCACTGCTGTTGTTGTGGCTTTATTTTTCAGCTCCATTAGTAATGGTATTGTCTTAACAAGCAGTCCATTGTCATACTGATTATCTTATTGTTTGCAGCTGCTGGGATGAACTCAGGGTGTATATACAGAGAGACATCACTGCTGATATTTCATGGAGACGGAACGATTAAGGGGGTTTCCAGGTTGTGCTAGAGGCTGTTGTACATATCCCTTTTTTTTCTTAATGATAAGTCCAGCTGTTTACGGTGGTATGCTATTGCTATTCCTGTGGTGTTCTTTAACAAAGCCCTGCTTCTGAAATAGTGTGCTCCCTTCAAATGCTTTTTTCTTAATAACTTGTCTCGGTTATACTTTAATCCATACAGTGATAGTAACCACAGTATTCACCAAATCACTCCCACTTTTGCACACACTGGGGGCTCTGCCACGTGCCGGGTGGTTGTTGGGCACCTGGGACACTGGGTCCTTTGTCTGTGGTTTCTCTGGGGGTTCCTGCTCTTTGACTTTAGGTGCTCTACCTGGGCCTCCCTCTTCCTTCTGCTGGGGTGTGCACGTGGTTAACACCAAAATGTGTGACCCTAGGTCTTCAGTACTCTTGGGAGGCTGTGAGGATGAGCTGCAACTCCTGGACCTTTCTCTTTCTGCCTCTGGTTTCTGGGGGGCATTGCTTCAGTCCCTCATCCTCATTACAAGGAAGAGTTTTTCTAATATTATAGCTGATTAATTTTTTGTAAAATCAGCTGCTGGTACAAGAAATCAGTGTGATTGGTCTGCTATTGCCAACCTCAACCCTTTTCTTTGAATGTGCTCGTATCTAGATCAGGAAACCATGGGTTACCTTAGAGGGTTACCACTTGTTCCGGTCGCCTGTGTTAGGGTAAGTGAATCCAGATAACAGAAAGACACTCTGGTGATGTTGAACTGACGTCATAGTACGGCGCCCAGATTGCATTCCCAGGTGTGTGGCTGCACTGAGCAGGGGTTTTCATCTCATAGCTGAGAGGTTTGCTAGGATGAAAACTGGAAAGTCTGGTTGCTCTTAACTGCATCCTTATTTGGCTGTTTCGGGGACTGACTTCTTCCCAGACAAGTGGGAAGAAGTCAGTCAGATGAGGTCCAGCATTTGTTGCTGACCAAAATACCTTAACCAAAGCCACTCATTGTCTGAAGACATGGTGAGGGCCTCTTCACCTTGTTAATGCAGCTGCTTATGCTCTTCCAACACATTTCAATAGAAAATGTAATGACAGTATGATACAGAACTCATTTCTGCTGATAGAAAAGCTCCCCAGAGTCATATTAACTGCATGAGAAATAATCTGTGATCCTCTCAAACCACTGGGGAATGTCTTTAGCTGTTCTGACACCTCATTAGCTTAATCTAGTGCGTTCAACTTTTCAAGAACTGGAAGGCATAAACTCTTCATCACCTCCAAACCTTTGCTTTTTCTAATAAGATGTGTGCACAGCTGGTGGAGAATATACTGTAGAATATAAAGGGTGACTGTGGATCCAAGAAAAGTATCTTGGCAACCACTGGTTTCTTTGGAGTGCCTGGCTCTGCTCTCCCAGTTCACTTTAGTTCATTTTAGTGGCTCTTTAGATGTGTATAGATTAGAGATGGACCGATCCGATATTACGTATCGGTATCGGTCCGATACTGACCTAAATTACTGGATCGGATATCGGAGAAAAATAAAAAATGTAATCCAATCCATTAAATATCAGGAAAGCACCTCACAAAACTTGCAACACGCCGTAACTCACCTCAGAACGTTAGCACGTTGGAGCAGTATGCATCACGTGATAGAGCGGCTGTGGCATGCGGGACCTGTCGGTGGTCTAGATAGCATGTGGAGCTTCGCTAGCAACCCGGCATTTCATCTCCGACAAAGTTATCCCCGAGAGAAGTAAAGCAAGTGTGTAAGTCCATCTCTGAATGTTTGTAAAGCATTCCTGCGTTAAGCTTAACGAGCGACTGCCTCTCGCTCTCCGGCTGCTACTTCAATCATGAAACGGCTTAATGATCAGCTGATCGGCTTTTCTGTCGTGAGTCCGTCTCTCTGGTTTGTTTTTGGCCCACTTTGCACCAGACAGAGGAAACCAGCGGCTGAACAACAGCAGCACGTTTAAGCTTGATCAGCTGTTGTTAGAATGTATTTAATATTACTTTCTACTCGAGGATCTTTTTCTACGTAGCTGACGCTGGTAACTGTGCAGGGGCGGATCTAGCAAAGTTTAGCCAGGGGGGCCGATAGGGCATTAACAGGGAAAAGGGGGCACAAAGACATACTTTTCTTTCTTATTCTCATTTAAAATGTCTAGCTTTTAATTATTTAATATTTATCCGAATCTTACACCCAAAGTTTTAATCTGATGTAAAATGTATAGAAGTCCATTATTGTATATAGTGACTATTAAGTCTAATATATATACCCTAGTAAGCTATAATACTTTTTCCTTTGGGAAGGTACCATCTGTGCAGTCTGCAATTTTGTTGAAGAGAGATGTTGAATCTATTTAATATTTCTTGAAAAAGAATTGATTTCTGTGCATTTTTTTTCACACTGCATCAAATTAAGGTTGATTACGTCGATTAAGCATCATGAGGTGGAGCGTGAGGGGTGGTTCCCTATTTTTTATTTATTTATTTTTGTTGTTGCTGGGAGTTGGAACCCTGTTAGTTAGGTTGCTTAATATTTACGCTAAGTACTCTTTAAAATACCAGAATAGGGAGGATGGTGTAGGTTTAAGTTTATTAGATTGATCAGTATTGCTGAACTATGAAATTTTTTTTGCATATAGGTATAACAGAATAGCTTTAGTGTAGTTGTTGTTTTAAACTTGAGTATGAACATATACAAAATGCAGCAAGATATTTAAAAAAAAACAGTTTTGTTGATTAAAAAACACTATATCGGATTCATATCGGTATCGGCAGATATCCAAATTTATGATATCGGTATCGGTATCGGACATAAAAAAGTGGTATCGTATCATCTCTAGTATAGATGAAGGAGTTGATCAAACCAGTCCTGTAATTGGATGCAGTTTATACTCACAACATGCCCTGCTTTCGGAAAAGGATTTTACGCAATTGAGGATGTATTCCACCTTCAGGAACCAATCTTAAAATTCAACATTATGATCCAGGGGACCAGTCCTCTTGGCTTCCAATTGGTAAATGATATGCTCTGCCACCAGGGCCATAGCTGCCCAGTCCTAATGGTTACTGTTCAACTTACTGTTCAACAGTAAGAAGTAGTGTTCTACATTTAGGATTGCATTTAAAAATGTGCATGTAAGTACATTTCCAGATGCTATGTATAATTATTAAAGAAAGAAATCTAACTTGTTGGGACTCTGTAAATTGATGATTTGGGCATTGAATTGAGTAACTCATTATGGATGGAAAATTTCTTAATATGTTATATAATTATTCATTATAAGACATTATTTCTTGCTTAATTTGATTAACAAGCTGTCATTTTTCTGGAAGTATTTCAGATGTTTAATGTAAAAACACAACAGAAACATACTTTTTACATTAGCGCCATGAATGTGAACTATTTCCAAAAACGTAGTGGCAGGCATGCGAATCTGATCTAACAAAATGACACATGCATACCTACTTTCACTCTGTGTATGGAGAGAAGACAGACAGACTGAGTCAGCCAGGCTGGAGGTGACTGGATTGAGAATGAGCAGACTTGTATTGCGCTCTGGTGATTCTTCCCCTCTTCAAGGCTGAGTGAAGGAGTCAACACCACTGCCAGCTGCTGAATAGCCTTTCTTTGTATGAAGAGATGTTTTTGGTTTGTCTTCAAGGACAACTGTGAACAGAGTCATAAACAAGCCAAGAAAACTTTTCTTCTTGCTCCAAAATGTAAAGGGGTAGGTTAACACAAAGATAAAACTTAATGGCAGCGAGAGAAATGAGGCTTGCAATGAATCACAATACCGACCTTACGATCATTACATCATACCTCATATGCATCAAACTTCAATAGAAAGAATGCATGATATGCTGAACTTTTATCATCCTTACACACAGTACACTTTCTGTTGATGTTATGCCTCCCTGTCAATGCAATTCTATCCTGCCAATGCATACATCAGGGCAAGGATGCAATTTTCATTTCAAATTCAGGAAAAGCCACCACAGAAAATTGACAGAGCTAACACTAAGAACCCAGCTAACATGACATCCAGGCCTGAATAGTGTTTGAAAAGTTTCATCAGAGATGTAATTCTGATGTACACAAAGTGGGGGGAAAAGTTAGATGCATCAGTATATTTATATATAAATGTTAAAATAAGCTGAAATTTAATGGCAACTTGAGATGTTAAAATGGTTGCAAAAAGTGAGCCGCCAAGTTTGGTAATGTGCCCACTGAAAAAGGAAACGTCACTCTGGAAAACCCCTTTCAAACGCAGCAGTGAACAACCTGTAATTGCCTTTTACTGCACTGATGTAGCAGAGTGGCAAAATGTTTTGATACACTGAAAAGTGGCCGTAGGTAAAAGCAAAACAGACAATTATGTTGGCCTTTGGTAAACAAAATAATGATTATTTTTAACCTTATATAACAGCATGATGTGGCAAAGAGGGAGGTGGCAAAGGCAACAAAGGGCACATAATGAGTTTCAAGTGAGATGCTGAGAAATGAGAGAAAGACTTGTAAGGCAAGACAATGGATGTGATGAAAACTAAAAAGTAAGGCAAGTGTGTAAAGATGGACGGAGTACTTTGAGGAGCTGATGACTGACGAAAATGAGATAGATGGAGGAAAGTCATTGAATGGAATTTTTTTAATGCATGAGATCAGCATATATGCATTTTTTTTTATTTACCAGATAAACATAGCAACGACCTTAGAATTAAAAAATAATCCAACAAATCATCACATTTCTAAAGTGCTAAAGTTCATAGTCAATATTATGGAAAAAAAAACGTTTTAAACTATTGCAAAATGTTAAGTTTAAAAGTAAACCAGTTATACAGTAAAATGCATATTTTACCATATTTTTAAATGATTTTTAATTAGAAAAGCACCTGCTACATAAAGATTACTTTCTGGAAGGTGTATTCTGAACACATTTGGAGCACACATTGGATCAAAAGACAAAATAAATCAGAATCTTCTTGAAGAAATTCTAATTAAAGCCAAACACCATGTAGTGACTGTAGTTTAATACATTGAGATTTTTAGTAGATAAGGTATAAATTTGAACATGATGATGTCACTTCGTTCTCGAGTTATCACATTCAAAAAAATTTGGCTGTCCATGCTGCCAACTGCCTGCCAGCTCGGCAGGGTGACAACTATACGCCATCAGCGTGTTACAGCTGAGGGCTACAAAGTATTAAGCTAAATAAATGTCCTCCTATGGTGGATTACTATATATCAACTTAGAAAATGATGGACTTTTTTTCCTGCAAGATGTCACAGACAGTATCACGATGCAAAGCTGTAATTCAGCAAAATGAAAGAAAAAGCTGCACAACTAACCTCTGTAGGGAATTGTGATGTCAGCTATCAGGGAGTCTCCCAATACTTTGAATTGGTTCACTGCTTTTTATTCTGTAACATAACACAATGCTGTTTGGATTAATGAAAAACTGGAACAGAATGGATTACTGTCACATGGAGAGTTGTGAGTACTGTAATAGGATGAGTGTCAGGAGTGCTGAACGTCAGTATCAGATTTAAATGATGTTCATGCTGTGGGCTGTTTCAAGATGCAACGGTAAATATCAAAGGGAGAGAAATTTTTTTTATCCCTACCAGAGATGATTTTTTTTTTTTTTTTTTTACCAGGGGCAGGCATGTGTAGACAAAATGGGGGGATTTTTCCCTGGGTGAATAGCGCCCTGGTTGCAAGTGTTAGACAATGTCAGAGTCTAGTGCCTTCAAGCCCACATGCAACTCTAACCACACCACAATAACAATTCCTAGGTGCGTATGTGTCAGTGTGTTTAAGACCTATCCATCATGTGTCCCACTAGATGTGGTTATCTATCATGTAATATGGAGTTAAAGAGAGAAAAATGTTCACCCTTTTGCTACATTCTTCTTTCCCCCAAGGCAGCCAAAACACACACACACACACACACACACACACACACACACACACACACACACACACACACACACACACACACACACACACACACACACACACACTTTTACTCTCACTCACTAAATCGCCTCCTGAAATGAATCATGGGATGTCAAATGAGACCCACCACAATCAGTCAACCTGCTTAACAACCCAGAGGGAGCACAGGGAAGGTGGGCTTCTAGTAACAGAAATGCACACAAACTGACACACTTTCATGATACACATAATATTGACAATGTTGCCACACACTTTAAAACACGCCCACATGCAGACAAGCAGTATCATTTACATAGTCACTATGTTCCCTTTAACACACAATTATTCACTTTCATCTCATTGTCTTGGTCTCTTTTCTATTTTCTCTTGATCTCTCTTCCAGCACACACACAGTTTGTGTATCTGACGGCAGTAGAGGTTTCAGCAAGTTTTCTCTGCTGCAGATGCTGAGATGAGTTCCCTGCTCTAATTGAATAATAAGGAAGCAGCTCAGGAGGGAAATCATAGCAAACAACAGGAAGTGCAGACAGAAGTATGGTGTGTGTTTATGAATATCTACAGAGCATCCTCTTTTATTTTGCATTTAAACAAAATGCAGTCCATGTTATAGCCTATAAATTATATTATTAGAGAGGACACCTGGAATTTTTCACTTGCAGTTGCTTTTTGGAACACCATGACACGCTCAACATAACAGGCTTTACCATTAGTTATGTTGCCCTTGTAGGTATTTGTGCCCAGTCTGAGACTTGCATATTAAGTAAATGCTGGGATGGTTTGATCTGATTCTTACATTTTTGTTTTTTTTACATTTATTCCTTTTTTTCCTGGAAAACACTGAAAAATCCCTGATAACATGAAATGATCATAGAATATCTGAACTTATAACCTGTAGTAGCTGAAAACCTCAATAGCAATAATAACTCAAATTTCTCAGATATTCAGATTTTTCTTGAAGGTAGAAGTTAAAACTTTATTAATTCCCTAAAAGAAATCTATTTTTTACACTTTACCTATCCTAAGTATTATGAGGGGTGGACAGCCTTGCATGGCACCTGGGAACCAACTCTAGTTCTAAGCCTTTGCTTTGGTCAAGGACGCTTTGAAGGATAATTAACCTATCATATTTTTGATGGTGGGAGAAACCATAGCTCCCAGCAGAGTCTGTGAGGCAACAGTATAATCTATTGAACCACTGTGCGGTTTCTGCCACTCTGATATAACAATCAAGGCTTAAAGGGGAGACTGTGCTTCTAGAGCACTGGTTATCTGGGAAGGTTCTCAGTCATCCAGGTCATCGTAGTCTAAGGAGCTTGAAAAGAAAAGCGTCTGGACTTCTTTAAGTTGCTTGAAGATGTTTCACCTCTCATCCGAGAAGCTTCTTCAGTTCTAGGGTCAAATGGTGGAGAGTCCCAGATTTAAACCCTGTGGGAGTATCCCCCCAAATAGGGACAAAGGACCAGGTAAAGGGTCATCAGGGGGTTCTTTGTTTATTTCCTTTACAGTGGCCACTTCAATCACTGAAAAGCACTTTGGAATGAAAGTTTGGAGCACTGTATTATCACAATTTTCTTTTGTGTTTAGAAAAGTATATGAAGCTTTCATTATATTTACTGTGTTTTCTCTAAAATCAATACATTTTTTTTCTCATGCCTACCTCATCTTTGCATTTTCCTTTTCTCTTACTTATTCTTTTTCTTCTTCTGTTCTCTCTCCTTCACTGTACTTCATATAGTCTGCTCAAATAAATTACAGGAACTCTTTTTAATCAGAGTATAGGATCAAGTCAATTAAACTCCTGTGCTATTGATCTAGTCAAGTAAATAGTGTAAGGGGTTGTTAAATCAGTTTCTGCTTGGTGTTAATGAAATCAGCAACAGGGTCACTAGAGGAGCAACAATGAGATAACCCCGGAAACAGGAATGATTTTGCAGGTGGAGGATATTGACAATTTTCTTTCCGGGGTTGCCAGTTCACAATTTTGCATTTGGCTAAGGTCAGAGTCTCTGCTGGTAACTTAAGGTAATACATGGACCCAACAGAGGAAGCCCAACTCTACTAGGATGGCACATCAATATGTGCCATTGCCAGAAGGTTTGCTGTGCCTCCCAGCACAGCCTCAAAAGCATGGAGGAGATTCCATGAGACAGTTACTCTAGGACAGAGCTGGACAGGGCTGTAGAAGTGGAGGCCCTTAGCCCATGAGCAGGACTAGTATCTGATCCTTTGTGAAAGGAGGAACAGGAACACTGCCAGAGCTTAAAAAAAAAAAAAGACCTCCAGTAGGCCACTGCTGTAAATGTCTCTGACCAAGCAATCAGAAAATCAGACTTCTTGGTGACCTGAGGGCCCAACATCCTCTATTGCCCCCTGTACTCACTGCCTGGCACCATGGAGCCCAACAGTATCATAGGGTACTAACATTGCCAGGTCCACCCCTGGTGCCCTGTACGTTTCATAGGTGACATCAGGTTCACTTGAGAACATGTGACAGACATGAAAGGGTCTGCAGAAGCCTTCAAGAATGTTATACTGCCATAACATTGTTCAGCATGACTGGTTTGGTGGTGGGTCAGTGCTGGTCTGGGGAGGCATATCCATGTCCGGATGCAGAGACCTCTACAGGCTACAGCACAATGACTGTCATTAAGTATTGGGATTAAATCTTTGGACCCACCGTCAGACTGGCACAGTGGGTTCTGGGTTTCTCCTGGTCCACAACAATGCCTGGCCTCATGTAGCCCGAGTATGCATCAGTTCTGGAGGATGAAGGAATTGATACCATTGACTGGCCCTACACTCGCCTGACCCTAAAGCCAATAGAACTCCTCTGATACATTATGTTTTGGTCCATTTGACGCCATCAGGTTGGACCTCTGACTGTCGAGAAGTCCAGTGATGCCCTGATGTTCTTAGGCATGTGTACACATGAGGGCCAAACACACTACTGAGTACCATTTTGAGTTGCTGCAATGAAATTTCAGCAATTTCACCTTGATTTTTGTGGTATATATTGTATATATTGTATATATTGTATATATATATTGTATATATTGTGGTATATTGTACATATATTTATTAGTTTCAGATGTAGCCATTCTTGTATTTTGCTTGTTTACATTATTGTATTTTGCACAACTCTGTTGCTTGTGAAGCTCGCACACAAGAATTTCACTCACATGTGCTGTACCAATGTACCTGCACATGTGATGTGACAATAAAAGTGATTTGATTTGATTTGATTTGGTTTCTGAATAGGGCTGGGCGATATGGCCTAAAATTTATATCGCGATATAATTTGAAGCACATGCGGTAACGATATATATCGCGATATATTAAAACTGACTCGCATGCCAGATACATTCCCGAATAATACACGCATTTCAAAAAAGTACAGAATGCCATTTTAAAGAACATTTATTGTCAAAACTTTTATAAAATATTTTATAAATTACAAAACTTTTCAACTTTACAAAATTCTTAAATAACAAATAAAAATGACACTAAATGTGCAAACATTTTTGAATAATAAATGGAAGTAAAATATCAGTAAAACACAAAATTCTAAATTGTGCAAAATGTTAATAAATAAACATTAAATTTCTCCCTGCTGTCCTGATCACGTATTTATATTGCACAAAAAACAAAGATGCACATATCTGAACTGAAAACCCTTCAAGTTTTTTTTTTTTGTTTGTTTGTTTTTTTAACTTTTATTGCCAAAAATAACAAGGCAATTCACATCGACAACATGACCTGAGACCAAATCTGCTGCATATAATGGTGGGGGTTATTCAAAAACTTAATTTAAAAGAAAAAAAAACATATATACACATACAGTGGGGCAAAAAAGTATTTAGTCAGCCACCGATTGTGCAAGTTCCCCCACCTAAAATGATGACAGAGGTCAGTAATTTGCACCAGAGGTACACTTCAACTGTGAGAGACAGAATGTGAAAAAAAAATATCCATGAATTCACATGGTAGGATTTGTAAAGAATTTATTCGTAAATCAGGGTGGAAAATAAGTATTTGGTCAATAACAAAAATACAACTCAATACTTTGTAACATAACCTTTGTTGGCAATAACAGAGGTCAAACGTTTACTATAGGTCTTTACCAGGTTTGCACACACAGTAGCTGGTATTTTGGCCCATTCCTCCATGCAGATCTTCTCGAGAGCAGTGATGTTTTGGGGCTGTCGCCGAGCAACACGGACTTTCAACTCCCGCCACAGATTTTCTATGGGGTTGAGGTCTGGAGACTGGCTAGGCCACTCCAGGACTTTCAAATGCTTCTTACGGAGCCACTCCTTTGTTGCCCGGGCGGTGTGTTTTGGATCATTGTCATGTTGGAAGACCCAGCCTCGTTTCATCTTCAAAGTTCTCACTGCTGGAAGGAGGTTTTGGCTCAAAATCTCACGATACATGGCCCCATTCATTCTGTCCTTAACACGGATCAGTCGTCCTGTCCCCTTGGCAGACAAACAGCCCCATAGCATGATGTTTCCACCCCCATGCTTCACAGTAGGTATGGTGTTCTTGGGATGCAACTCAGTATTCTTCGTCCTCCAAACACGACGAGTTGAGTTTATACCAAAAAGTTCTACTTTGGTTTCATCTGACCACATGACATTCTCCCAATCCTCTGCTGTATCATCCATGTGCTCTCTGGCAAACTTCAGACGGGCCTGGACATGCACTGGCTTCAGCAGCGGAACACGTCTGGCACTGCGGGATTTGATTCCCTGCCGTTGTAGTGTGTTACTGATGGTGACCTTTGTTACTTTGGTCCCAGCTCTCTGCAGGTCATTCACCAGGTCCCCCCATGTGGCTCTGGGATCTTTGCTCACCGTTCTCATGATCATTTTGACCCCACGGGATGAGATCTTGCGTGGAGCCCCAGATCGAGGGAGATTATCAGTGGTCTTGTATGTCTTCCATTTTCTGATGATTGCTCCCACAGTTGATTTTTTCACACCAAGCTGCTTGCCTATTGTAGATTCACTCTTCCCAGTCTGGTGCAGGTCTACAATACTTTTCCTGGTGTCCTTCGAAAGCTCTTTGGTCTTGGCCATGGCGGAGTTTGGAGTCTGACTGTTTGAGGCTGTGGACAGGTGTCTTTTATACAGATGATGAGTTCAAACAGGTGCCATTCATACAGGTAACGAGTGGGGGACAGAAAAGCTTCTTACAGAAGACGTTACAGGTCTGTGAGAGCCAGAGATTTTCTTTGTTTGAGGTGACCAAATACTTATTTTCCACCCTAATTTACGAATAAATTCTTTACAAATCCTACCATGTGAATTCATGGATTTTTTTTTTCACATTCTGTCTCTCACAGTTGAAGTGTACCTCTGGTGCAAATTACTGACCTCTGTCATCATTTTAGGTGGGGGAACTTGCACAATCGGTGGCTGACTAAATACTTTTTTGCCCCACTGTATACATACATACATACCAATACCTAAGCACAGATGTAACAATGTTAAGGCTTGAATGTCCTTTCAAGATATTTTATAATTAGTCTCCATTTTTTCTCAAAGGTTGGCACTTTTAGTTGTAGTTGAGCTGTTATCCGTTCCATCGTATAGACATGTCTAGTTTTCAGAAGCCACTGGGCAACTGTGGGTGTTTCTGGTTTGAGCCAGTGAATTGTTATCATTTTTCTTGCAGTCATGAGGAGGAGATGCAGGAGAAAGTGCTGAAAACCCTTCAAGTTTAACAGGTTTCTTTTCTGTTAAATATAGAACAACAAATTTCAAACTTACAATGTGTATTGGATATACAACACAACATCAGTATTTATGGTTCTTGCATGCAGGACCATAAACTAACTTTCTTGCACATTAGAGGTTGTTCGCCAGGAACACAAGTTTGTCAACCGTCTCTGGCTTTAGTGCAGATCGGTGGCATGTTACTATGTTGCCACTGGTGCTGAATGCCCTTTCTGAGGGGGCACTCGTGGCAGGAATGCAGAAGTATTTCCTGGCTAGGCTTGCCACCCTGGGAAAATTAGCCTGGTGCAGCCTCCACCAATCCAGTGGGTCAGCTTCTCCGTCAACATCCAGTGCCTGCAAGTAACTCTTAAGCTCAATTTCAATCACTTCTCTGTCAGTGAGGGCAGTTGGGCCAGGCTGAGAAGATGCCTTTTTGAAAAAGTTGCCCAGACTTCTTTTACTCCTCTTGGGTTCTTTTTGGGCTTCTCCAGCAGTGCTTGTGTGTGATGGTGGTGACTCAGACACAGCTTGCATCTTTAGCAGTGACTGAATGTCATGATCCTGGGTCTGTTGACCCAGCGTTTTGAGTTTTAGTTTATGTAAGCCCTTCAGGTTTCCTAAGTTCATTTGTTATCATGCCTAGGTGTTTCTAGTTCTTATTATTTCCCCCTCGTGTTTCCAACTATGTTAAATCTCCCCTGCTCTTCATGCGTTTCATGTCTGTGTCTTACGTTGTCAAGTTCGGGTTGTCATGTATATGTCTCATTATGTTTCCTGTTTTATTGTGAAGAGGTCTGGTGTCTCTGTGTTCATCATGTTCAGTTTTACTCTCCTACTGTGACGTCATTATGTTCATGTGTGCCAGCTGTTTCCCCATGTGTTCCCACTTCCCTCATCATCCTCCTGTGTGTATTTAGTCCGTGTGCTTTCAGTCATTTGTTGTCAGGTCGTCTGCTCATCCATGTCTCATCTCCAGGTACCCATGTCAGTTCACTATGGTTAAGGTTTTTCATGTTTTGTTATTAGTTCACCCAGTTTAGGTTATTGTTTAGTTTTCACCGATGCCCTATTATTTTGTACCCTCGTTGCTAGTCTCAATAAACGGCTTGTTTTGTTAATCCACACCACGTTTTGGTCTGCGTTTGAGTCCTCCTCTGCAACACATACGGTCTGCCCCAGCCAGACCGTGACAGCGAATTTCTGCTGTTGCTTTTGTTAAAATGAACTCTCTTCGGTTATCAGCTCTATATGATGATTGTTACGCCCTTAGTCTAGGCGTGTAGGGACGCACATAAGGTTGGAGGAGAGAGAGACAAATCCCCGCCTTGGTTCCCAAGCCAAACATCCAAACCAGTTGTGAGTAAAAAGGTGATTTTATTTAAGGAAAAGAAGCATAGCTCCAGGGTGAGCCCAGGCCAAAATAATAAACAAAACCAACTAAGTCCCACCAAAGAAAACTAACTAAACCCTAGGAAAGAAACAGAACAAACAAATGACAGCACTATCCCTCGCTCCCTAACCCGGAAAACAGGAGAAAACGATTCCAAAAGAAAAGGCGGCTCACCCCTTCCGCTTCAGCCCACGAGTGCCTAAGCTCTCAGCTAATGCACCAGGAGCGGCTCCAGCAGTACACGCTCACACAAATACACAATAAAAGTACAGGCTGGGAAAACCAGGGTCAGGGCCGCGTCGGCTGTCAAGCTACTCGCTCGCTCCACTCTCTCTCCCTCTCTCTGTGGAGCTGTCAGAGCGGCTTTTTGAAGGTAGTCACCCGCTCCATGGTCCAATCAGCCGCTCACTACTCTTCATTAGGGGAGGGACCTGGAAAGAGTCTTAAGCACAGTACAGAAACACAGAAAGAAAACAGCCCACACAGGGTCCTCATGGCCACAGCCGTAACAATGATCTGGGTCGACAAAGGAGACCATAACCAGGAGGTCATCAATTGCAGGGTCTGAGTATTTCTCATTTAAATACTTGAGGATGGCACTCTTCATGCCCTTCGTCAGTTCTGTGTCTTCATCAGCTAGAGGAAGAACTGTGTAATTTAGGTGGAGCACAGGTTTGACATACGAAACACTAACATATTCTTCTCCAGACAGAGCATCTGTGAACTCAGAACAGATAACAACTGTGAACAGATTCTAACACGTCAATGTCCTGCCAAGTTGGTACCAGGTGCCTGGTTTTTCTATCTGCCTTCAGGACCTGTGATATGGCCTTCTCCTGTTCAAGTACCCGCTGAATCATCTGTTGTCGAGACCCCCATCTTGTTGGCGTTTCAGTGATGAGGCAGTGAGGAGGCAGGTTTAGCTCAGCCTGGGCATTAGCCATTTCTCTCTTCCTTTTCCAAGTGTAAGAAAAGGCACTCACTATTTTCTTGCACTTGCCAATTGCACGTTCAACACAGGTGTCTTTCATGCTTCTCTCCAAGGATAAAATTGGAAGATATTATTATTAGTCCCGTTACACTTGCACAAGATAACAAAACATCAAATCAAATCAAATCACTTTTTATTGTCACATCACATGTGCAGGCACACTGGCACAGTACATGCGAGTGAAATTCTTGTGTGCGAGCCCCACAAGCAACAGAGATGTGCAAACACAACAACACAAACGAGCAAAATACAAGAATGGCCAACCTGAAACTAATAAATATATGTACAATATATAATAGTGTATGCATTTCTGGATGTGTATACTAAATATTTTCCTACGTGTGTGTGTGTGTGTGTGTGTGTGTGTATATACACATTTTTACAAATTAAATAGTAAAAAAAAATAAAATAAAATAATAATAATAATAATAATAATAATAATAAAATATATAAAATATACAGAGTTGAATATGTGCAAAACAAGTGGCATTTATATACAGTGTGGAGTGCATAATGTTGAAGTTCCAGTAGTGAAGCTGAGGTGTCTATGACGTGTTCAGCAGTCTGATGGCCTGATGGAATCTGTTTGTACATCTGTACAAACACATCAACAACATATACAAATACCGGCGCTGGTGCCCTACCCTCAATTTTAAATGCATATAGACACTAAGGGTTTTCGGGAGGAGCCGTGCTGCCCTCTGAGAGGAAGCTAGTACCATGCTCTCCTGTGTTTTAAATGCACTTTAGAACAGCACACAGCAACACTACATATGAGCGGGCGTAGGGAGGTTTGGGGTCTTCACTCACCCCGGTTCTGTTAGCCGTCAGGGCTGGGGGGCTGGGAGGAGGTGCTGGCCGTCAGATTGGGGTCTGGGATGCGGAGCCTCACTGCCACTGCAGATAAGGAGGTGGTCCGCTTGCCTCCACCACAGAGAGAAGGGTTACATCTCCTGGGTTCAGGTGCGGCTTGCCCCTCTGGGGGTGGGGGTACCTGGACCTGGGATATAGAGTATGTTTGGGGAGTGTGACTGTCTGTGCAATGTCTATTTGTGTCTGTCTACACGTTGGGTGAGTGCCGAGTATTTGGTTGTGTATATGGAGTGGGAATGCACGTTTGTGTCCGCGTGCGCCTGCTCGTCTGTGTCTATATGTCAGCTTGGGTCTTAGACTCAACCTCTCTGGGTACATCTCAGGCCCTCCAAAGTATGGAGGCCTATCTCCCCTCACCACACTCCCTGCCGGTGGCTGATGCCCTCAGACGCTGGTGTGTTGGTGGTCCTTGTCGACTGGGTCTGGGCGCTCATGTATGTACCGGCTGACTCCTGGTTGGCGGGGCCTGGCACCTGCGGCCCGGCTGGGCCCCTTCTGGGGGATGGGGTGCCCTCAGGCCTCTGGCCTCTGGGCCTGAAGCTCGGTCCTCTCTGGCACAGCTGGCTGCCGGCAGAGCCCGTGGGCACGCCACTGCAACCCCCTCTGGCCTCTTCTCCATAGCTGCTGGGTGACCTCTCGTTTGGGGCTCTCCTCAGCTCTTCCCAGGAGGGTGGCACGGTTCCCCCCCTTTTGGTGGTCCTCCTCGGGTCCTCGTACTCTGGGGCCTCTGGATATCTGGGGCCTGGATCTCCTCCATACCTGCTTCATGCCCTGGGGGACGGAGCTATGGCTCCCCACACTCCCTAGCAGATTGTTACATGGAGAAACCTTTGGAATACAAGCATGCTGATCCACACAGGTATGCACACAGGTGTACACACGGGTATTCACAGACGGGGACTACAGCTTTCTTGGCTGCTGCCTCAAAGCACATTGTGCGCTGTCTATCTTGCGTGCTGCACAATATCGTTTAATATTTAGTATCTACTGTTATCTACTGCTAGCTAGTTTATTGTGATGGTGCTGTTTTTTATTATGTTGCTCTTTTTTTGTTTGCTTTCTCTTCTGTTTTTTTTTTCTCCATACAGGTGATCCAGGTGTTTTGTTTGTTTTTCTTTCTTTCTTCCCCCCTTTCTCACCGTCTCTTCTCCCCTCTGGTTTTCTTTCTCTCCCTCTCTTTCTTTCATTCTTTCTCCCTGTCCTATCCCCCAGTCATGTCTGTCCCGTCTGTAGCAACCGAAAATAAAATAAATACATAATTATAATAAAGGTCAATCAAGTGGACCAATATGGCAAGGCCATGATGATCCACTTGGTAAAATAAATCCGCTTGGCATCTTTCTTGGCCTTAAGACAACAATTCTGATGGCTAAAGATCCAAACGGGACACACAAAAAAAAAAAACATATACAAATACTACTGGTATTTATCTAATCCTAGATAAGACTGAACTAATTATTTTATTTGATGATTAAAAACACCACACCATACTTAGTCATTAATATGTAGTATTACTAATATAGAATGTTAAAAGCAATTATACACTGTATAATGATGTAATAATAACACACACATTGTATGTGTGTGCATGTTTGAGAAACCCTGTGATGGGTCACATATAATCAGGGGTTGACTTTTTTTTTGCTTTAGAACTCTAATGAGTACCTACATTGGTACGACATTATAATTGGTACGCACCAAAATTAAAAATGTTTTATGTATTTCGGACATGTTGGAAAGTGCGCACCGGGCTCGTGGTCTCAGTCGTAAATTAGGTACGCATTTGCACAGTAAAGCCTGAAAATTGGTGTGCATTTTGCACATCACTTATGCGCATATTATTGAACTAGGACTAAAAGAAACGTTTAACTTACCAATGGCGAGGTGGAGCCTGTGGCCGAAGCACTGCAGTCTTGTCCAACCGCTCAATTCCACTGCTTTCACAATATTTGCGCCATTGTCGGTGGTTATGCAGACTTGAAATTCATGACTCCAGTGCTTCCTTTAATCCCTGAGATATCTGTTCACCCGTGTGATCCTCGGGGAAATAAGATGTCTGTAGGTCATGTGCTGCACAACTTCCACTCTTCGTTGATGAAGTGGACTGTGAGACTAATGTAAGGCTCCATTGTGCGACTCAACCACAAGTCCGTAGTAGTTGCATAGTGTTTTATGCTCCGGAGTTCTTTCTTCACTTGCTCGCGGACTTGGTCAAACAGTTGGGGCATTTCAGTTTGGCTAAAACGTTTCCCGTCAGGTACCTCGTAATGTGGATCAAGTGTTTTAACCATGTCCTTAAAGCCGCTTTTCTCCACTGTGAGAAACGGCACCATGTCCTTGCACAAGTACACTGTTATGGCATTTGTGATGTCAATCCACCGCTGACTTGTTTTGGCATACGGAGTGCCTTTGGAAAAGGCTTGGAAAATATTGGTCTGCTGGCGTCTAAGGTCACCTTTTTTATTTCCACTCGACTGATTGGGCGTTTGTGCAGTGCGCAGTTTTTGGCTTTCCTGGTACTCCAAAATGTGCTTAGTCTTGAGATGATAAAACAAATTACCGGTATTTCCTGTCTTTGAAATCACTGTCGCTTGGCATACTTTGCAGATTATATTTTTCTGCTCAGTATCTGACTGCCTAAAACCAAACCAGTTCCATATGACCGACGTCACACCGGTCTTTTTTACGAGCACCTCGTCCTCCTCCTCACGTCTATGCTCCATGCTTGCAGCCGCTGCCATGTTTTCGCCCAAAACAGGCGCAGCTTGATGACATCATCAACATGTGCTATTGTGATAGAGCGGTATAGTCAAAATCTCTATTGTTGGCCAAATTTATATTGTTTTTATCGTATATCGTTTATATCGCCCACCCCTATTTTTGAATGCATTCTTCTGTAGGTTGATCATTTTGATTTCCATAAAACTATGGCACCCACACACATTAGCCAGTTCATATCAGTATAGATATCCTGTATTACTTTTTTCCCTTTGAGATCTGATGTGTTTTCTAAGTGTTCATTTAATGTTTTTAAGCAGTGCACTTAGAGAGCATGGTCTGTGGCCTATAATTTGAATCCAATTACTTGTCAGCATGGCTAGAAGCAAGATCCCGGAACTGAAGAAAGCTTAACATGATCACTTGAAGTTATAAGTTATAAGATTTTGATTTTGTTTTGGGCTATATGGTAAGATTTCTTAATATTTCTTTTTTTGGTTTGCTTTTCATTTCCCTACTTTTCCTGCTCTTTAAAGTCTTTACTCTTTAAAATAAATTAACCAGAGACATTTCAGACAAAATATAATTGGTGCGAGCTTGCCCAGAGGTTTCTGAGATATTTGTCTTGGTGGTATTCATGTCTTGTAAATTTTATCTGTACCTCATACAAAATCTGATCATCACTTTTAATGTTTTTTTAACACATGTATCCATTTTTCATAGTCTTAAGGAAAAACTGGGGTAAATAGATAGCAATTTACTATTATTTTGTATCACAACAGGTAATGTCTTTTACTTTTCTTAACATTTATCTATTCTGTTTCCCTCCTTTGTCTTTCAGTTTTCTCCTCCTCCATGCTTCAGCTTGTTCCTCCCTCCTAGGAGAAGCTGGAAGCAACATTCATAATGTATACAGCCTCCAACACCAAAGCAGATTTTTCATGCGGTGTTTCTAAGACCAAGGTGGAGCTAAGAAAGAGAAATGCTGTGTGAAGGGTGCAGGAAGTATAAACTCAGTGTTCTGGGGATTCACATGTGGGGGAAAAAAAGATAGTTACAGTAGACTTAATGTATACAGTCCCGATCAAAAATTTAAGACCACTTGAAAAATGGCAACAAAAAAAAATCATATTTATCATATATACACACATATGTATGTATATATATATATATATATATATATATATATATATATATATATACACACACACACACACAGTGTTGGGAAGGTTACTTTTAAAATGTAATTCCACTACAGATTATAGAATACATGTCATGGTCCTGGGCCATGTGGGCCCAGTATTCTTAGTTTCTTATATTTTTGTATTTCGTTCCTTATTTAGGCCATGTTTCCTAAGTTGTCCTGTTGTGGTGTTCCTTATTTGACTTCCCCTTGTGACTTTTATCCCCTGTGTGCCCCTCTATGTATCTGTGAGCCCTCATCTCCCCTCCTTGTGTTTCCTTCCATGTTTCCCCAGCCCACTATGCCTGTGCTCTCTCTCTCCTCCTGTTTGCACCTCTGTGTACTTCCTGTTTTACTTTGACAGTCTCCCGTCAGTGTTGTTTACTCCTGCCATGTCTTGTTATGTTTATCTGTGTCAGCTGTGTTCCCATGTGTGGCCACTTCCCCTGATCATCCCTCTTGTGTATTTAGTCTCTGTGTTTCATGTAGTCTGTGTCGCGTCGTCTGTGTTCTCACCCCCATGTTTTCACGATCAGTCTTTTGTGATCATCTTCGTCTCAGAGTTCTCTTAGTTTGTCACAGTATTAGTTTTCCCAGTTTAGTTATAGTTTAGCCACGCTAACCCTGCTGTGTTTGTATTCCTGGTCTTCAGTCATATTAAAGGCTCGCTTTCTGTTAAACTCACTCCCGTCTACTCACTTGTGTACGCTCCTGGGTCCATTACACACACCACCGCACGGCCTGCCTCTGCAGACCGTGACAATACATGCCCCAAAATGTATTTTGTAACGTATTACATTACGTTACTCAATGAGAGTAACGTATTCTGAATACTTTGGATTACTTAATATATTATCATGCTTTTTACAATTACATGAATGTACTGTTGCTGTGTGATTTATTACTATTACGAAAAATAGCCTTACTTTGTTGTCTGGGTCTGGGACTCGAGCTTGAAGGATAGACCACCTGCAGGGGCAAGAGGGATATTTTTATATATAGTATAATTTATATAAATATAATAAAATGTATATAATTTATATTTTTGCTATTGTCTGAACTTTATTTTCTTTATGGGCCAGTAAGTTGCCTACATATGTAGTTGCCCTATTAATTAATTGTTAATTTAATACCAACAATGGGGGCTAGTTGGACTTTGGGTAAATGGTAAATGGTCTGTACTTGCATAGCGCTTTACTTGGTCCTAGGGACCCCAAAGCGCTTTACACTATACACAATCATCCACCCATTCACACATTCACACACTGGTGATGGCAAGCTACAATGTAGCCACAGCCGCCCTGGGGCGTACTGACAGAGGCGAGGCTGCCGGACACTGGCGCCACCGGGCTCTCTGACCACCACCAGTAGGCAACGGGTGAAGTGTCTGAGACTGAGACTGTCCAAGCCGGGGCTCGAACCGGCAACCTTCCGATTACAAGACGAACGCCCAACTCTTGAACCACGATCGCCCCAATCGTATTTAGTTGGGTAACTAAATACTGTCTGAGCTTCTTTTCTATTTATTTTGCAACAGCAACCAGCAGTTACTAATGCAAGGTCTTACGCTGGTCCATTATTTTCTTGTAATCCTGTATGAGTCTCTTTATTTTTCATCTAAATGTCTTTGGTGTCTTGTGGATGCCTAGCAACAACTTGAGGGGAATTGTGGATCTTAATATTATACTTTTGTGAATAAAAATCAATAGTCCCCACTTCTTGCAATACAGAGAACAGAGAAAAAAAGGGTACTGCTTTCAACAGTTATTATGCAAAACTTATTTCAGAATGCCCATGTACATTAAATATTCATCACTTTTTTTCCCCACACCTTAGAAATCAAAGGCTTCATTTTTTTTTCATCATGAATCTTTTTTCTTAAAAAAATCTGCTAGTTATTTTTCCACACAAACCATGTTTTCCTAAACATCCTTACTTAGGTTACTGAGCTTGAGAGAGAACCTAAGAAAACGTTCTACTTCAAGAACAAAGTACTAAGAATGTACCTACTGCAAAATGTGACTATGTATTACTAAAGTCTTTCTTGAAAACACTGCAAACTGCAAGCCCAAAAAAGCATGAGGACTTCTATGATAGCAGCCCTACTGAAAATTGGGTTGTCATAGTCCTGGGTCTCCAGACCAATATTTTCAGCCTGTTTTGGACTTTTTTAGTTCTTTGGAATTATGTTCAAATTCTCCCCCCTCAGTTTTGTTACTTATATTTCTAGTTCTTGTTTGTCTATGTTTGTGTCTAGTGTGTTCTACTTTCGTATCTGTGCTTCATATTTCCTGTATGAAGTCAGTCGTGTCTCTGTCTCCACAGTTGTGTGCCCAGTTGGGTCTGTTTGGTCACCCAGTAGGGTTGGCCGATATGTAAAGATTTTCCAACCGACAACTGTCAGTCCAATAATCAACGAAGGGCGATATATTTGCGCATGCACAGACCTTTTGATGGGAGGAGCAATGTAATCATGGACGGACCGATTTGTGCATTTACAACACAGAAGAAGTCCAAGCATTAGTGATGTGCGGATCGATCCTGAAATATCGATTCCTCCGATACCAATCATTTATGTTCTAGAATCAATTCTCACATTAAAATATCGATATTTTAGTACTTTAGGGTAAATGTGTAGTTTATCATTAACAGGAACACAGTGGAAAGAAACTACATCATTCGGATTGTCTACATTCAAAGGAACTACTTCCTCTTCCGCCTTTCATACTTATGTGCGAAATACGCTGTATAAATGTCTCGCAGCCACTGGCGTGCACTCACAACAATGGCTGAGCATAATTGGAGTCATGTGTGGACGTATTTTACCTCCACAAACAGCTGACACATGGTTGTCTCATGTGGCAAAAAAGTGAGGTGTTGTGGCCATACATGCCAACCTTGAGACCTCAGAATTAGGGAGATATTCAAAAGGGCTGTTGCTCCTTGCTATCTAAAATATAACCGGGCGCTGACTTAAACTCTCGACCGTCTGTTTAATCAGTTTTCTGTTTGACGTTTATTCAGCTGTGTGAAAACCCCGGAGGAACCCACCCGATGGATTAATAAAATTTAATTTCATTTAATCTAATCACTTTAATCTCAGCCAAACCGATTTACCCACGAACAAATAAAACACTGAAAAAGCCAAACAATAACATTTTTAAGTTATCAAAGTGACTCATACATCATGTTTAACCCGAGTAGCGAAAGACCGCGGGGGTTTGAAGACGATGTGTCGGTCGGCTCAGATATTTGAAGTTTACACAGCTACATTCTCACCTGAAAATATGTTAAAGGTTTTTTGCGACCAAGAAAGAGAACTAAGAGTAATATTAAAACTAAGTAGCTGCCGTCATTGTTGGAAACTGGAATTGGCTGAATTCTGCGATATGGTTTTTCAATTTTGTTGTCCTGGTGGAAAATCGGGAGAAATTCGGGAGAATGGTGGCTCCGGGAGATTTTTGGGAGGGGCGCTGAAATTCGGGATTCTCCTGGAAAAATCGGGAGGGTTGGCATGTATGGTTGTGGCAACATCAATAACCTTGTCAAACACCTCAGAGTAAATCATATCACAGAATATGAGGAGCGTATGTTGAGGCGAACTGAAGAGGAGGAGAGGGACAGGCGCTGCTAGGGCGAGACAGACGTCTCTCACTGAATCCTTTAGTGCTGCAGGCAGGCAAGGTGTTCAAATAGCGCACAACTTCAGTTTTTTTTTTTATTTCTATGTGATGAACTCTGCATTGTTAAGTGATAAGAACAAGTAATCTGATGTCCTGTAATCATTATGACACTATAATTTGAGATACAATAAATAAAATAAGTTTTTGTACAAAGTATCGGTATCGGATCAGTATCGTCGATACCACCCTGAATATTACCTGGTATTGGATCGGAAAGGAAATCAGTGGTATCGCACATCACTACTGATCAGTGTCAGTTTAACTGTAACACATTCATTATTTAGATCCAGCAGAGAAATAACTGAATGTAAAAATGGCAGCCCACAGGCAGGTTTATAGACATATATGCATGCATTATGAAATTTATGTATCCCAGATAATTGTTATTCATCTAGTCATGGCAGACCCACCCCTTCCTCCCAAGTTAACTGCAACCCAAAAGAACTAGTGGGGCTATTTACACACTCACAACCAGTGTGGGGTAAAAAGAGCCACCAAAAAGCTGTCAGCCACAGATGTGCTAGAAGAGTTAGAAACTCTACTTATGGAGAAACTTTCTAAGTCTAACAGAGGACAGGTACTCCTGCCCAAATAACATGATATAACCCCACATACAGCCCAGCCATAAAGTGAACCAAGTCATTTAGTTAAAGACAGCATGGGACCAAATGCATGTAACCAGCCTGCATCAACCTGACATTTCTTCCTCCTGAATTAAATGAATGAATGGATGAAAGTTAAATGACTACAAACCTAAAGCCACTAGTTCCCACACTGGAGCTCCCTGACACTGTGTGTTAACCGTATTTAGCTTGTATCAACAGTTGTAACAGGCTAAGCCACCTGAGACACTGCATTGAATTTGTTCCTGTCTTAATGATTTCAGCTGACTGGTTTCAACTCAGATGTTCTGCTTTTTCATTTCAGTAGATCAAAGCAGCTCGTGCTCCTTCTGCTTCCAATTTAGAAGAAGAAGAAGAAGAAGAAGGCGAAGGCTTCAGCAAAGTGGCGTTCATGGTCTCAGTGAACAGTCACGGTCACACACTGCATGTGGTTTTAAAAGCAACATGTCTGTTCACCACAACAATGGAGATGTGTAATATTAGTGCAGCTACGGTTTGTTTTTGAGCATCAGTTCTGTTTTCTACTTTGATCACTTAGACCAAAAAAGTGTTGTTTTCAGATTCTTTCTTTTACATCTATTAACCACCTGTTCATTTTTTTATTACAATTAGTTTCACATAAATGTTAGTGTTTCCTTTATGATCTTTTAATGCTTACACTACACTGTACACGTCTACATTAGAGACATTTCTGTTACCTGTTCCTGTTGACTCAGAGTTGTGAAATGTTCTTTTATTTGATACACAATATGAAGCTCATAATTTTCTTACAAATAAAACTCTAATGACAAACATGAACATCTGTGCTTATTTCTGAGACATGAGTTTTTGAATGTGTTCATATTTAGTCAGTGTGCATCTGTCTGCTGAAACTGTAATGGTGAACCTGAGGTGATGGTCAACAGAAGGCAAATATATATCAATATAAAACAATATTGAAGTAATGTCTTTACCCTCTGCAGCGTGTGGACGCAATCACCTTATTCACTGTAGTAAACGTGCACCGCTAGCTCACGTGACTGACTGTCTCCATGGTTACATCGTATATTATTAGCTATGTTAACAGCTTCCAAAGATGCCGCCATAGCTCTCTACAGCTGTAACACTTAAACACTTTGCAAATCATTTCACGTGTTTGATAGTTATGAAGACAGAATATGTTTTTAAGGTCATGCTAGGCGGTTGCTATGGTGGTTGCTGTGGACTCGGGTGGACCGTGTCCGATTCCTGTTATTAGCTGTCCGCCGTATAGGGAGGCTGCGTTCCATTTACAAGTAGTGACAGTCTGCCGCAACTCGAACTCAAACCCCGCTTTGTTCTTTAATTATAGGCCTTTTATAGCCGTTCATGACACGCACATACACACATAAAGCACTTTGCCTCACCATGAGAATGCAAGTTTACCTAACCTAACCTTAAAGTATCTGATATAGGATAGAAAAATGAAGCAACCAGAGATTTAATGATGAAGACTCTGGGTTCTGTAGTTCACGTTTTACAGTCCTGAATGACTCTTTGCATATGATTTATTGAAGAGCAGTTTAGAAAGCACTTTACATTTAGACTGTTGCTGTTTCATTTTTTACATTGTTGCCGTGTTATGTCATGAATAAGGTTCACCTGCTGGGGGTTTGATGGATCAGCTGGACAATACAGTCAAAGACAGACTTCATTCATCATATGCAAGAATCCTAGTTGGATTTTTGTTGTCACTCGTGTTTTTGAACCAAATATTGAAAACAATTCTGACAGACTGGATACCTGGCCAGGGTGTACATTACCTTGTACTCAAGCATCCCAGGACAGAGCCCTGCCCCACCATGAGCCTGGGTGGATACGTGGTTATAATATAAAAGGACCGATACTGAATATGAATATTTCATGAAAATTGAATTATAATACAAATTAGTAATAAGGGTTTCTCTGCGCCCTTATCTACCCCATACTCAAAGAGCTGCGGGCAGAGAGGGTGACAGGAGAGGATGGCATTGAAGAGAAGATGCTCGGCTTCTGGAGTCTCCTGGTCCTGTCAGTAGGATGCATCTGCTGTGTCTTCTCGTGGATGCTCACTTACCTTGACTCATTCCAGCCTGGTATGGATTTCCCAACACTGCGGACAGTGGCCCACGTCAGAGACGTTTAATATTGATTACATATGTCTGAATTGCTAACCCTAACCCTAGCTCAACAGACCACAATGCCCTGGACTGTCAGTATTATTACATGCTGTGAACACAAGTACCTTTGATCACAGTTTATGTTGTAAAAGAGAAGGAATATTGGAAAAAAGATCAACATTGTGATATTATTTCTTCCAAACTGACCAGAAACATGCTTGTCAGACTCTCACAGCAAAGGATCAGACTCACTGTGCATGACGGCTCAGGCCAATGATGTCTGTTAGATTGTCAGTTGTTTAGTGCTTCTGTACAGTTAGGGTCACCGTCTCTATTTCAGAATAATTAATATGCGGAAAACACAAAGTTGATTGTCTTCCAGTATTCTAGCATAATTAAAAAACTTTGACTTTGTAAGTACATATTATTAGTCCTAATGCCAGTATGAGTCTTCATAACTCCTGCTTTAAAATACTGAACTTTGAAATTGACCTGATGAAAGATCATTTACAGTGGCACTCTGTCAGGATCATTCTGACTGTAAGATCACTGTATTAATCTGAATCCTTCTGAAATGTGCTGTGAATGAATGCTGATGCAACTCACTGTGGGAAAGCTGTTAATAAAATGAATCTGTGACACATGCAACACATTCACAGAGGAAGAGGACACAAAGGGAGGACACGCAGAGGCTGTGTTGAAGTCAGAAATCCAAATCTTTATTAAAAAACAGGCGGCGGTAACAAACAGGAAGACAAGCAGTCCATCAAACAGTCTACAGGGTCAAACATTCAGAGAATTCAAACAGCAGTAAAAAATAACTGGAACTGAAAAACTTAAAGCAATGTGTGACGCAATAAAAGGAAGCAGCGCAGTATATTCACTGAATTATCATCAATTACAAAAGAGAAAAACCGATTTCTAAGGATTATTTTCTTAAATGCAGTTAGAGTGGCTGGTAAAGATGGAAACATACAGAATGTAAACTGTGTGAGTTTGTGAACTTTGTTAGTAACAAATGAGGTAAAAAAAAAACAACCCCAAAACAGACAAAACAGAGAAAGAGGCTCTCACTATTCATTCATAATTAGAAAGAAACATTCTGGTCGTGGATTTTTACAGTCTTAGTTCCGCTCGCTGTCATCATTATAATCATCATGATCAATGGCGAGGTCCTGAGGTGGGCGGGGCTGTCTCTGGTGATGTCACCATGAAGGAACAGCATCTGGCACGTGTTGGTGAAACATCCCAGTACGCTGGTGTAGTTTCCTCTCCAGCTGTTTGACATGTGACACTTGAACATTAAGGGGAAGAAGAAGAAACAGTGTTAGGTCAGGTGACCACATGGTTTCTAAAGTAACTGACAGGAAGTAACCAGGCCGTTAGAAATGGATGGCATGTGTTTAGAGTTACTGGAGTTGGGTAACTCTACTTACCAAAAGCAGCAGCACACAGATGAAGGATCAGATGCTGAATGTTGCAGGAACATGCTCATGTGTGGTGGTCATTCAGTGCTGCAGGTTAGACAGTCCAAGACTGATATGCTGCCCATCTGAGAGTTTGAAAACACACATGCAAAGATTTATTTTGTGTTACAGTCAAAGTTGGATGTTCATTTTTGTCCTTTAAAAATGTTTGTGTATTTGAAAGCACTAACATTTAAGGATGACTTGGATCGTCTCCTTTAAAGGGGAGACAAGTGTATCCACTGATCCACGTCACTTTACCTGGATGATGACTCCTCCCCCCTCACTCAGAAACACTCCTAATATAACCAAGCAAATAAATAATATTGAAGATTTACTTACATCATTACAAAAACAGCAAAAACATCTTCCTTTGATTCTATTTCTCCATTCCTGCTGAACATCAGGCAACAAATATCTCAATAAATCACAGTAAAATGTAAAGCACATGTTTTCTCTGCTTTGTCTAACCTCTGCAGAGCCTCTGTCAAGAAAAACACATCTGTAAGCATAAAACAAATATACATTTCATAACACGTCACTAGACAAACCTCGGTCAGCTGATTTCCTCTGTGCAGTGCAGACGAACATCAGTCAGCAAGTCAAGGTGGTGAGATGGACTGGTGCCCTTTGTGACTCTGCTGGTTCTTCTAAGGAAACACCACCGTCTCTCCACACTGTCACCATCTGTGAGCACAAACTGCCGCTCTGCTCTGCCAGCATGTAGGAAATCACATATCACACACACAGGGGTGAAGAAGCATCAGAGCTCAACTTTGGATACTTTAGATCTAAACAGATCAAAGCAGCTCTTAGTTTCAACAATCAGTGAGCAGACAAACAATGATACCAAACTGATTCTGTATGAATACAATATGGTATTTTCAATACAGCTGTCAAATTAATTTATTAAAACTAATACAGATATATGTATATATTTTTTTGATAAATTAGTTTGCTAAATTATAAGAATATATATTTTTATTTTTTTCATTTAACAATTGCAACTGAAAGAAATTAAATATTGAACAAAAATATATTGTCACATTCTGAGCATGCTCAGCACGCTGACAGACTTGAAGTTGCTACAGATTTTAAGAAGTGATAATTATAGGGAAGAAACTTCTCTTTTTCATCCGTTTAATCAAACATTTGATGCCTTAGATGTCTCAGTCCTGTAGCGTTCTGCAACTACAACTAACCTGAGGCTTGGATTTGGCTGCAGGTGCCCCTGTACATCCTTCTCAGCAGCACACATGTGGGTACCATTTAATCCCACTTCTTCCTGAGCTTTGCTTCATCACAAGACCAAAGGTGGCATCACGTGTCAGTCTTATCATCATCCAGAAGAAACATTTGAAGAAACATCATGGAGAAGAAACATTTACGCGCCTCCTGGTTTTGTTTTCTGATCCTGCGAAAAGACTGAGGACAACAAAGCCCAGAGAACACGAGATACACAACATCCAACATTCAGACTCAACAGCCTCCATAAATGAAGACCACCGCGTTTGTTCAGTTATAGTAGATATGAGCATACTTCACATTACTGGGTATGAATAATAATGAGGAGGCAAACTTTGAAGATGCAGAGCATGATGTCCCACCATCAGACTGTAAACAAACATCCACCAGGCTTCTTTGTTGCCAAAATTGATGATTCTCCCATCAGGGATCAGTAGAGTGTATTAACCTGTGGTATAAGCAGCAGTCACTGAAATATTACTGTTTCAGATAAGAAATCTAGCACATAAAAGCCAGGGTGGGAGGGATCTCTGCAAACTGACTTAACTCTGCAAGTGTGAAGCTCAACAAAAATCTGACTCTCCAGTCACAGACAAACAAAAACTCCAGCTGGGAGATAGAAAACGCTGTCTGGGTCTTGCTGGATGTTGCTGGTCAGAGTCCCACATTAGCAGAGTGCTTCTTGGTCCCATTGACCCATGTGGACAGTGACTGTGGAGAACTGTTCTGGAAAACAGAGAAGAGAATTAAAATAACAAAAAGCCAAACAGGATTTCCACAAAGACTCTCTTGGAATCAGCAATCAAAAAAATCACTGGTTCATATTAAATATGAACAGGTTCCTTAAATGTGCGCAGTTCAGATCTGATTTAATTTAATTTCCTTCACACAGCACATTCGTCCAGGCTGACAGGTAAACATAGAATTAATCTCAGGTAACATGACTCATAGTAGAGTTTCAGTAAGAAAGACTGCAGGCTCTAATATTATTACCACACAATCCAAGGACACACCGACAGCTCAGATTTGTAGAACTATTTAAACAAATGTCTTCTGAATATTCAATTCATGTTCACAGTGGGAGGGGGGGGGGGGGGTGTCGTGGAATTTTTTAAATAAAGTCTGCAACACAGAAAGAGCTGTGATCAAGCTTTTTATTACTGCGCCAACACACATCAAACATCACAGTTCAGTCATGTCAGCGCTGCCACAGAGGTCGTGCTCCTGCTCCTTTATGCATTCCAAGGAAGAGGGAGGAAGTTAAACTGATCCTACCACACTTCACGTGTCTCGCTATGAAACCTAACAGATCAATGGTTAAGCTGTTTTGTGCCCTTGGCCTTATCAGCACCTGTAAAGGGAGTTGTTTTCTCAAACTGCTGACGCTGAAGTAAGTTCATCTAGTTTTAGAAACTTTCACTGAACAGTAACAGTGTCACAACTAAGCACATGCATAAGCACTTAAATACTTTAAATGAGAATAACAGAACATTTCTATTACAGAGGCTAGAGCCTGTCCCAGTACTCATAGGTAGAGCACACCTGGACAGGTCACCAGTCTGTCAGAGGACTAACACAGAGACAGACATCAGAGTAACAAATCTATTTAAAATTAATGTAAGTTTGCTGCAGCTGTATGTATGAACATGTGTTTCTGTGCTCACAGTCCACCTCTCAGGAACCTGCAGTTCACTTTTAGTCTACTTTAAACAGACCTCACAAAAGGCTGATGTGGCTGGATCAGTAGTCTGATTTAAGTACGATACCTTTGGCCAGGGATTCATCTGGTGCATCGCTTCACTGCAGTCTTACGTATTTTCCCCACACCTGAATAAAAAATACTTATATATACAAATAACAGCTTCAGCTGATGCAGCCTGACCCAATCCTAGATGTTCAGCACACAGAGACACAGAGGTGCTGTTTAAAGTTTAGTGATAACCTGAGTCACTGCTCATTTGCAGTATTACAGAGTCTGGCAGTCTTTGCATGATGTCCACGTCACTAAGTTTCTAGCTGACTCTCAGGTGTGACAGGTGTGCCAGCAGGAAAGAGTAATAATAACCTGCATCCTGAGGTTTGTGATGCAGGATTAAAGGATCCAGGCTTTGTTCACACAGCTAGGATTGTATTTTACACTGACCCTGGGTCAGTATAAGTATCATACAGTTTAAACGAAGCACTGAAACTTGCACATATTTATTACAGATGCACTGAAGCTAATCGAGATATTTGCTGTCAGTCTGTGGCTGCGATTAATCACTTTACTGAAAACTTTATCAACTAGTAACTTCATCAGTCATGACAGAAGCTAATATTTCTGTGCTAACATCGTTTAAACAGTAACAGCTTTCCTCCAATATAAGCTAACGTTTACACCGTAACTTTAAGCTAGCACCATAAAGACGGTAAAACACGTAATAACATCTACAAATGCATCTTACAGCTGTTATATTAGCACTCGGTGTATTACTAACATAACCACATTAACATTATTGACACTCGCTGACTTTTAATAGTCATTCTATAAATGCTGTCCGTTTAAATGGTCTTACCTGTACACACTGCATATCCACCGGATTCCAGCCAGAGTGGATTCTGGAGTCTTCCACGCTCCTGTTAGTGATCCTCCATCTGGATGGATGAGAACAACCTTCTGAACAATCTAGCAGGAGATGGCCCATATCTATGGGACAGATTTGTGCTAATAACGCCCATTGTATGGACTGATAACAGCCGAAGCTGGTGAATAAAGTCACCCAGTAGCTAGCTGTGCCATTACCCAGCATACATCACTCCCTCCATAAATGCAATAAACCACACAAAAGTATTGTTCTACCTGTTTTTCAGGTAGTTGTTTACATTATATAATTTATTGTGTTCTGTATACGTCACTACAATGTGATTTGGAAAATGTCTAAATATACCGACAAAAGGCACTTCCGCGGACCCTTCACGTCAATTCCCGACGCGAGAGGGGTACCCTGTGCGTCCATAAGTGCAGCAGAGGGAGCCTGACCATGCGTCACACGTTTGACGAGTTGGGAGTGAGAACGTGTTGCTATGTCACATCTACACCAGTGTAGACAGGCCCACAGTTGGAGAACCACAGGTTAAGGGGAAGGGTCCACATATATGGTAGTGTGTCAGTAGTTTTTGTAAGAGAGACAGTTTGTGAGCAGGGTTTTTTCAAGGTTACGACTTAATTTGGGATTAAGGTTTGAATTAAGTTTTGGTAAGGGTTAAGCTAAAAGTTGAAAAAGATTGTCTAGTTGTGATCAGTAAGGTTAGAGTAAAAGCTAGGGACTGCTTTATGTTAGAGATGGCACAATACCACTTTTTTATGTCCGATACCAATATCATACATTTGGATATGTGTCAATACCGATATGAATCCGATATATTCGGATGCATTTTTTAATCAATAAAACTGTTTGTTTTTTTTTACTATTTTTCTGCATTTTGTATAAGTTCATACTCAAGTTTAACCCTTTAAGACCTACCATAGAACCAAGTCCGCCAGAGCTTATATTTTTGCATGTTTTAGTGCCATTTTTGGGAGCATTTCAAGTTGATATACATCAATACAACCATTATAGCCCAAATTTTAATAATATGTATGCATTAAGTGCATAGTAATTACATAAATTGCAAAAAAAGTGCAAGAAACTACAAAAAAATTAAAATTGTTTTTTTTTTTTTAACATATGTTTCTAGTTAGAGAAATTTAAGAGGCTTATCCCTCAAAACTGTAAATACAAAAAGTTGCACAAAATAGTTTCCCACCACAGGAAATTTATTTTAAGTGTCTTCATAGTTTTATTTTCATATACTGCAGGAAAAACGAAAATAAATATTATTCATAAATTTGCAAAAAAACAGCATATGCATCAAAATAAACTATTTCCAGCAGTGCAATATGAGTCCTAAGCATCCCAGAAACGACACAGAAAGTCATAAAGTCAAACATAACTTTTAAAAACACAAGTATAGGCTCATAAGGCCCTGATGGTAAAAAACTACATTTCTGCAAAATGACACAACTTCTGGTTTTGGGCAGGTCATGGCGGACATTTGATAGTTTGCGCTGATGGATGTAGGAAGTGTTACAAACAGCTGATCGGATCGGCAAAGCATGTTTCTGGAATATCATTTTTGTTGCTGAAAGTGCTTTTTTATGCAGTTTTTGCAAAGCTATATGTGGAATGAAACTGTGACCTAGGACAAGCTGATGGCATAAGATGTAAGTACAACTCCTCAGGTTTCATATGCAAAAAAAATTTATTGCGCTAGCTTACGTGGTTGCAGTGCTACCGGGATTTAAAAATAGTTACGCAAAACGGAACGTGTCCGCTCCGACCGGCTTTAAAGGGTTAAAAAACAACAACAACAAAACACTAAAGCTATTCTGTTATACCTGTATGCAAAAAATACACTGCACCCAAAATATTTCATAGTTCAGCAATACTGATCAATCTAATAAACTTAAGCCTACACCATCCTTCCTATTCTGGTATTTTAAAGAGTACTTAGCAGAAATATTAAACAACCTAACTAATAGGGTTGCCAAATCCGAGCAAAAATAATAGGAAACCATCCCCCACCCTCCACCTCGCGATGCTTAATTGACGTAATCAACTTTAATTTAATTAAAACTTTGGATGTAAGATTTAGATAATTATTTATTAAACGCTAGACATTTTAAATGAGAATAAGAAAGAAAAGTATGTCTTCCTACCCCCCTTTCCCTGTTAACGCCCTACCTGCCCCCTTGGCTAAACTTTGCTAGACCCGCCCCTGCACAGTTACCAGCCGTCAGCTACTTAGAAAAGGATCCTGGAGTAGAAAGTAATATTAAATAAATTCTGTTAACAGCTTATCAAGCTTAAACGTACTGCTGTTGTTCAGCCGCTGGTTTCCTCTTTCTGGTGCAAAGTGGGCCAAAACAAACAAGAGAGACGGGAAGTTTCATGATTGAAGTAGCAACAAGCGAGGGAGGGGGAGAGAATGAGAGGCAATTGGTTGTTAAGCTTAATGTGGGAGTGCTTTACAAACATTCAGAGATGAACTTACACACTTGCTTTACTTCTTTCTGGGATAACTTTCTTGGAGATGAAATGCCGGTTTGGTAGCGAGGCTCCAAATGCTCAACCAGACCGCCGAGAGGTCTCGCACGCCACAGCCGCTCTATCGATACCGATACGTAATATCGGTCCATCTCTACTTTATGTCAGTGAGTACTAACTCAAAGACAGATGTAAGTGTGTGTGTGTGTGTGTGTGTGTGTGTGTGTGTGTGTGTGTGTGTGTGTGCTAACCTAAGTAATTCTCCAACGGAGCAGGAACTGGGGTAGCCCAATAGCCTACAGTGATGTGAACCTCGTTAATTACCCCTCTGTCTTTGATCTCAGCCTAATGAGCAGAAAACGAGGTGATAACGAGCCTAGATGAGCTTTTTGAGACTTTCAGCTACTAATCACTCCATGGGAAAAAGCTGCTATTTGTGTGCGTGCATGTGAGTCTGTGTGGTGTGATAGTGTACTATGTAGAAAGGTACTGGGAAGGTAACGGTGGTAAATTGAAAGTGGTTTGCAACTGCTCCTGAATGTGTGGAATAATTCTCCAAATATCCCAGAAAGGTTCTTTTCAGGTTTTCAATGTTTATAGACTGATCCTTGAAAATGTAACGGTTTGCATACAGAGTGCTGACTGCTAAAGTTGTCTGAAAGTTCTTTAGAAGAGGTGAGATTAAGGCTTTAAGCAAACGGTGGTCTGCCAGAGACTTTGGATAAGGTTATTGCAGTCATAGTCTTGGAAATTTTCCTATATGTGATGTAAGAATGGAAAACAACAGTCTGCTTTCTCTTGATAGCTTCTCAATTGGTTATACAGCACCAGAACTGCATTAATCTACAAAAAAGGGGGTTATGAAAATAATTAAAAACTGACCAGTAAAGAGCAACATACAGTTACTTTAATGTGCATTACTGATTAATTTCTGTGTGAGAACCTTTAGTAGTGGCTATTTGGCAGCAAGTGAGCTGTAGAATTCATTGGACGCTGATGCTTTTGTCTTTTTGTTGTTGTTGTTGTTGTTGTTGTAGTAATTGTTCAATGGCATCACATAAAACATACATCTTTGGCCCTTTGGCACTTATTAGTTAATACTTACTATGTATTCACAGCTTAGCATGGTTCTATATTCCATTCACTGAAATTGTCTTTCTTTAATCAGTTGACACAATAATCAACAATAATCAGAATGAAATCGAAAGTGAATCGTAAGTAGTGTAAAATCACTTGAGGCCCATGCATAGTTACTAAATGTTATGCATCTCTTGGATATCCTTTTTTACTTAAAGATCAAATTTCACGTTTTTTTTTTTTTGTTTTTTTTTTTAAAAGAAGGTTGTTCTCTTCTTACTAACCAAAACACCTTTTATATTTAATTTTTATAGGAGTTTGAAAAAATCTAATGAGTGAATCCTCAAGAAGTCTGTGCAGCAGAATAAAATTGTGTTTGCTGAGATGGGATGGTTTTTATGTAGTGGCGTGCCCAACAAGAAAAAGTGTAACTTCTTCTTTATCCCTCCCTCTCACTTACACATTAACAGCAGATAAACCAAGAGAAGGGAAAGGCAAAGGATCTGAAAATACTGACCTCATCTTTTTCACACAAACCTTTCAGGCTTACATGAATAAGAATTCTGCAGCAGTTTATTCATTTCCCTTTCCATATTTTTACCTTTATTGCTCTACATGCACAGCCAAGTGCCACACCATGAAAATATTTGAAGTCAATTCAGTGTTGTGAGTGGTTGTTTGTTCTGTCTGTTTGTTATTGTAGGTTTGTTTAGTTTTTTTCCTCTTTGTAAGACTATTTTGAACCTCAGTTATAACAACTTTTTGTCATCATCAACTTTTCTTTTTGTCATAATTTTCTTTGTGGTTCTTTGCTTATTTACACCTTTTTGATTTCTCACCCTTTCACCTGTGCCTTGTTTTCAGATTTGTTTTTTATTATTAGGACAGTAAGTGACTTTGTTGGTTCTCTGTCCATCTGTTTTACTCATTTACCTTCTTGTTCAACCATCTTCTTTCCTTGCAAAGCTCCTTCTGTTAGCGTCTTACCTTCTGTGGTTTGGCTCTGGCTCATTGCTTTAACCTGTCAGTGGTCTCCATCATATTTCGTTCTCCAGTAAATTCCATTAGAATTTCTCTGATTTCTTGATATACTTCACTCATGCAAAAACGCACCTTCTCTTTCACCTTCTAAGTTTTTCCATATAAGCACATAATAAATCAACAGGTGATAGCAGGTGTTAAAATTAATTAAATAAAACCCTGGATGACATTGACAGGCTGAGGCTATACCATGTCAAAACTAATAAATATAGTCTCTTATAATCTCTTTCTGAATATTATGCATATTTCACTGTGGACTGAGTGTTTGATACTTTCACAGAATTAATATGGCAACATGTAGTGCTTCATAATAAGAAACAAATATTCACAGAAATTTCTAGAACTTGAGCTTCACATATCCTTAAAAATTTCCCTTTATTAGATGCGGCTTTGTTTAAAGTAAACAAATCTAGAACCAAACATCTTCATTGGCAATTGATGAACAGAAGGGAAAATGCCTGTCGTGAGTTGTCTGACAAACCTGGCCTAGATTTTTCGCTACAGCTCTGACACTAATCAGCCAATGAGGGAATTCAAATAGTGTTTAAACAAACAAAAAAAGACAAACTACATCAAAGATGTTCAACTGTCAGGCAGATTTCTGGTTGAAGGTATCGCTCCATGCTTGCCTTCAGGGACTTCGATATTGTGGGATTTTTTTTATTTTTATTTTTTTTAAAGAAGTGGCAGAAGAAAGCAAACTTTAGTAAGCAGTTTTCACAGTAAAACAATATAAGTAAGCAATACTGTTTCTTGCCAAGTGAAGCAGAAATCTCTCGTGGCTTGAAACTATAGAACTTTTTGAACTAATGACAATATATATATACAGCATGCTAAAGTGCAAATCTGACAGTTTCTTTTTTGTTTTTGTAGCTCGTTAGTTTACATTCACCAGTTTAGCATTTTAATATTTAATATCTGATCACTGGGCTTCTTGAAGAAATATTTGTCTTTCTTCCTCTTACCTGGGTACATTAGTCATGAATAACCTTGAAAGTATTATTCCATCTTTTTATGATTATATGAATATTCATCAGTTGACCAGTTATAGAAAACTAATAACGCAGAACTCAATCATAAGTATACATAAAGAAGCAGGAGTAAAGATCATTGACATGCGTTTTTTTTCCTCCGTTTTTTTTTTTTTAAGAATTCCTGTTGCATTTTCAGCTTGCCTTCCAGTTCGCTGGAAGTTTGTTTTATGGTGGGTGAGCCACAGTTCTTTCACTTGTCAAATAATCTGAGATTCAAATATTTATATACCTGTGAAGCCCTGTCTGATCAGTTTTTGAGCCTGTGGTGGATTGTGAGCAGAGTATAGCCCTGCTGTTTCCTACCATTCTCTAAGAAACTGTACAATAACACTCTTTTCTATGACAGGTGAACACACCTGTCAGGCATAAGATTCCACACACATATATCTGTATAATACCTTCTTACAGCTGCTTCTTAGTGTTATAGTGTACATATAGTTTATTATATAATTTTGCACTACTCTATTGCACATCTCAGTGTTACTTCAGTTTAATTCAACCATGTTAACAATCTTTGACAGATAATGCAGTACACTATGCTTCATATAATGAGCTCATTCTGGTACTTCTGGTACAAGCTAATTTCTTCACATATTCTTTCCAGAAGTAGGTAGTTTTTTTTTTTTTTTAAAGATGTGTTAAGGAAAACTCTTATCTGGCGTTCTGGTTCTTGACAAGTGTCCTTGACTTGGTTAGATATTAGATATTGTAGAGGCTTCCTTTTTTGGAGAGATTTCTGAGCTGTCCACTGCAATCTTTCTTTTTAAGAATGTTTCAGATTGTTGATTTGGCCACTCAAAAAGTTGTGTTTCTTTGCCAAGTTTATTTTGGTTTTTAGCCTAATGATGGTTGACTTCATTTGCAATGATATCATTGGACCCTATAGTGTGAGTTTGAGTAAACAGCTACCAAATACAAGTTCACTACTTGGAATCAACACAAGATCTTTTATCTACTAAATTTCCGATAGACTACAGAGGGAAAAGGTCACAATTGGCTATGAAACTGCTCGTCAGGCAATTGTCCAATTATGTAGTATTTACAAAAATGACTAATTCCTTAGCAGATGATGCAGTACTTTTGGTAAAAACCTTGAATTAAAGTTGTTCTGGTAGGATATAGAGTCAATCATTAAAAAATAATTACAACGTCCAAATACTTGCCCCAAACTATAACTTTAACCTGTGTGATTAGTAGGGATGGGTACCGGTACCCGGTGCAATTATGGCACCGGTTCTGACATAAACGCTAGTAACCAGTAGTGATGTGCGATACCACTGATTTCCTTTCCGATCCAATACCAAGTAATATTCAGGGTGGTATTGACGATACTGATCCGATACCGATACTTTGTACAAAAACTTATTTTATTTATTGTATCTCAAATTATAGTCAAAGGAGCTTGCAAAGAAAAGCGGCTGGACTTCTTTAAGTTACTTGAAGACGTTTCACCTCTCATCCGAGAAGCTTCTTCAGTAGCTTCTCGGATTGAGAGGACAGATGGTTTGAAAGAGGAGTGAAAGAAGCCATCTATGTCCACTGTGAGCGACCATCTTTGAACAGGCGGTGGTTTACGACACCAACTGTCTGCCATCTATAATCCAGTTTTGAGATCCCTTCCCAGACGCCTTAACGCCCACTCACATCCTGGGCCATCTGACCTTAGGAATTTGCATGATAAGGTGGGGCCAGGTTTCACAATGAACACACCCGAAACTCTGGCTGATTGGGACCCACACCCAGTTTCACACCTTGGCTCAGGCGATTAGAGGATCATCAGGGGGTCCGTTTGTCCCTCTGTGGGGGGTCACTCCCACTAGGTTTATATCTGGGACTCTCCACCATTTGACCTTAGAACTGAAGAAGCTTCTCGGATGAGAGGTGAAACGTCTTCAAGTAACTTAAAGAAGTCCAGACGCTTTTCTTTGCAAGCTCCTTTGACTACGATGACCTGGATGACTGAGAACCTTCACAGACATCTCAAGTGTCATAATGATTACAGGACATCAGATTACTTGTTCTTATCACTTAACAATGCAGAGTTCATCACATAGAAATAAAAAAAAAACTGAAGTTGTGCCCTATTTGAACACCTTGCCTGCCTGCAGCACTAAAGGATTCAGTGAGAGACGTCTGTCTCGCCCTAGCAGCGCCTGTCCCTCTCCTCCTCTTCAGTTCGCCTCAACATATTCTCCTCATATTCTGTGATATGATTTACTCTGAGGTGTTTGACAAGGTTAGTGATGTTGCCACAACCATACATGCCAACCCTCCCGATTTTTCCAGGAGAATCCCGAATTTCAGTGCCCCTCCCAAAAATCTCCCGGAGCCACCATTCTCCCGAATTTCTCCCGATTTTCCACCAGGACAACAAAATTGAAAAACCATATTGCAGAATTCATAGCGCGGCCCAGCCAATTCCAGTTTCCAACAATGACGGCAGCTACTTAGTTTTAATATTACTCTTAGTTCTCTTTCTTGGTCGCAAAAAAACCTTTAACATATTTTCAGGTGAGAATGTAGCTGTGTAAACTTCAAATATCTGAGCCGACGACACATCGTCTTCAAACCCCCGCGGTCTTTCGCTACTCGGGTTAAACATGATGTATAAGTCACTTTGATAACTTAAAAATGTTATTGTTTGACTTTTTCAGTGTTTTATTTGTTCGTGGGTAAATCGGTTTGGCTGAGATTAAAGTGATTAGATTAAATGAAATTAAATTTTATTAATCCATCGGGTGGGTTCCTCCGGGGTTTTCACACAGCTGAATAAACGTCAAACAGAAAACTGATTAAACAGAAGTGTGAGACGGTCGAGAGTTTAAGTCAGCGCCCGGTTATATTTTAGATAGCAAGGAGCAACAGCCCTTTTGAATATCTCCCTAATTCTGAGGTCTCAAGGTTGGAATGTATGGCCACAACACCTCACTTTTTTGCCACATGAGACAACCATGTCTCAGCTGTTTGTGGAGGTAAAATACGTCCACACATGACTCCAATTATGCTCAGCCATTGTTGTGAGTGCACGCCAGTGGCAGCGTATTTCGCACACATAAGTATGAAAGGCGGAAGAGGAAGTAGTTCCTTTGAATGTAGACAATCCGAATGATGTAGTTTCTTTCCACTGTGTTCCTGTTAATGATAAACTACACATTTACCCTAAAGTACTAAAATATCGATATTTTAATGTGAGAATCGATTCTAGAACATAAATGATTGGTATCGGAGGAATCGATATTTCAGGATCGATCCGCACATCACTAGTAACCTGACCGAAAAGCAGCGCACATTTCGGTGCTTTTTTTTTCCTGAAATGTCATACACTTTGGATTCTAGCCAATCATTTTACCTTTGCAAGCGTAGTAGGCGGGCCCAGGTATGTACGTTCTTTTGGAGCAGAGCTACAGATTAAAAATGCCCAAGGTGAAGCGGTCAAAGTCTGGCTGTACTTCACAGCAAAAGATGCAAACTCAGCAGCCTGCAACAAGTGCTTTAAGGCAGCGGTTCCCAACCCCCGGGCCTCGGACCGGTACCGGTCCGTGAGTCGTTTGGTACCGGGCCGCGAGAGTTGAGGCTCAGGTGTGAAATGTATAGTTTTCAGGGTTTTTATCGGTTTTCAGCGTTATTTTGTTATCGTTTTTATCGTTTACTCGGTTTTCCTGGGTCCTTTCATGTGTGTTATGAATAAATCTTCTTTTTTTCGGTACTGGTACTAGTTTTATTTTGTTGTATTTATCCGCGACACCTTAAAGGCCGGTCCGTGAAAATATTGTCGGGCATAAACCGGTCCGTGGCGCAAAAAAGGTTGGGGACCGCTGCTTTAAGGTGATACTGTGCAAAGGAGGTAACTCCTTGAATCTGATGAAACACCTGGCGACACAGCATTTTGTTAAAGCCGAGAAATGCGCCGTATTTGATAGCTTGCTGAGAGACCTCACACCAGGCACATCTACTGCGGGTGTGGTGCCTGTTATCTGACCCGGAGTTAGCAACATTCCCCAAAAACCCAAAGACGAGAGTCCTGGCCCCTAGCCCTGCCAGTGTAGCAGAAATGATGAGGATGATGATGGCAGCAGCAGCCGTTCTTCTCTGCGTGAGTAGCTTAATGTTGTTCATGTGTAATTTACGTTGAGTAGGCTAACCACGTTATTACATTAATGCATGTAAAGTGAACTAGCAAACACCGTCGTAGTTACATGAGGCTGTCTTCCTGTTTGATGGCAGATACTCCCTTCACCCTGGCCAAAAAGGCTAAAATGACCAAAGAAAAAGTGGAAAACAGTTAAACATGAGAGGTTTTTGGACAAAGTTTGTGTTTTTTTTCCATTGTTTAAGCACTGCTTCCAGCCAAGAGTGATGCCATAAATCCCCTATAGCTGCAGAAAAGGCTAACATTGTTATCTATTTACATAAAACAGCTGAACATGAGAGGTTTTTGGACCAATTTTGTGTTCTCCATTCTTTAAGCACTGGTTTGAGCACCGTTTAAGCACCGGCACCGTTTCAAAAGTACTGGTTTGGTACTGGTATCGGATTAAACCTAAACGATACCCATCCCTAGTGATTAACTAATTTCACTACACAAACGGCAGTTGCAGTTACCACAGAAACAGCCACAGAGATACAGCACGAATGGGACATTTTCAGTAAAAAAAAACCCCCAGATAAATAAGAAAAGTTTTCAGCATCATTATCTTTAGAGAATCTGGTTGTTTATCTTTGCCTAAAGGTTGTCAGTTCAATCAAACACCTCCACCTGCTCAACATTTATGAACAGCCTGTTTTATTTTAATGTGTTGTCTGACATCTGCCAGGATTTAACCACCGATCTTTTGTTTGACATTCACTGGAGATGAGGGTTGGATCATCTTTATCTACCAGGTCCTAATTAGTATCATCATCTTAAGCATTACCAAAAATGCATATAATTATAGCACTATTTGGCTATATTGATACTGGTACATTTAACAAGTCTAACCTTGAATTACATTCATTAGCCATGGCCATGAGGTGCAGCAATTTCATCCTCTGCTGATTGATTACCCGTCACGTTTCTCTCATAGTGCAGGTTTACAAAAGTAGAATGGGAGGTAGAGCCTTCATCTATCAGGGCCCTCTCCTGTGGAATCAGCTCTCAGTTTAGATTCAGAAGACAAAAACCCTCCCAACGTTTAAGAATCAAAGTTTGGCTGCAATAGCTGTATTTGATCTCAAATCATGTTTCCCTAAACCTAACAAAATAGATTTTTTTTTAGCGAAAGTAAAAAGGCGATAAGAAACAGTAACAGGAGCACACTTTCAAAGATTGAATACATATTAGAATTGCAGAAAAAATGAGACTCACTCATAATAAGACCTTTAAAATCTTTCCATATCTTCTATTTGCATTTCTTATTCTTTAAAACTCTTCAATAAATTCCGGTGTACCAGACGGGGCTTGTTAATAAATTCTTGTCATCACTGCCATGATAATGTTTATCTTCACAGTGTTGTATTTATCTTGATCCAGCTTTCTATGCCTAGTCTATTTAAATAGACTTCTCATCTCAGCAGGATAGTTAACGAACAACACATAAACCTTCAGAAAGCTTTAAGATCAAACTCAGATTTCAGTACATTTCCCAGGGCAAAAAAAGGTTAAAAGAAACTGTTGCTCTATCATCTAGTTCCTACCCCTGATAGATTATTACTGGACATTTACCACAAAAAACCCCAATTCTTTAAATTAAATTAAAATCAGCCTGGATTAGTGCTACTTATGTGGTGTTGTGCAGCCATATATGTTTTTGAATTCAATTAAGGTGAAATTAAAGAATTAATAAAGTATTTAATCTTTTTAACACCATGCTGTCAAGTTCTGAAAGTATGGTGTTATGTTGGATGTGATGAATGGGAGATAGTCTCATTCAACAAGACATATTTTCTAAGTGTATTTAGATAGTATTCAGTGAAATTCATAGGAGGTGAACACTGTAGAGAACTGAAGGATAACAAGAAATTCTGATTACCGGTAACAACTTAAATAAACCAGACCTCACAGTCTTATGTGATGCATTGAACTGCACATCTGTTAATCAGGTGGTTATGGGATATCAGAAGTGTGATCCCGTTCAAACATATTGAACAACAAAAGTGCAACGCACCTGGTCTGAAAGCAGAATGTGTCTCCGCAGAAAATCACACCAAAGAGCTCTAATTTATGTATCAAATGTGGTCAAAGTACACTGAAAAAAAAAGTTCTTTCAATTTACTTGATTTTATTGTGTACATCGGTCCCACATAATATGAATAAGTATGACTGACTTAATTTTCCACTTTCCCTCAAGTAATTAATGCTTGTCAAATCAAAGTATTTTATTTACATCAGATTACTTAAAAAAATAATGTTTGATGTACTAATATTAATCTGTTATCATAATATCAATGTATTGCATAATGTCAATATATTTTAATGTTTAACACCAACTTATTTTTATTTGCCAGTGGTATGCAATGATATTATGTAATGTAAACACATTGCAATTATGTTCCTGCAACCCAACTTTTGGCTTTAAATTCTACTTAATTTTTTCAATTGAAATATTAACTGATCATTATTGACAAAAAAAGGCAAAGACTGTGAGTGCTACTGAACAATTCACCTTTATTAAACTGTAACAGCAGTGAAAGCAGCAATTCTGCCATGAACAAGTCCAAAATCACATCCATATAAACTTGTTAACACATTTTTAAAGATAGCCTGCAGAAATAACTGAAAGAAAAAGTTAGTTTGAGAATATATTTGCAAATATTTCACAAAAAACTGACCTTAGCAGCAAATAAAAGAAATTGCTTATAGATGATCCTGTCATCTCTTACATATAACATTTGTATTAATTACACAATTGAAAATGTAAACTAAATTAAGACTACCTAAAAAAAAGCAACACGCTTTTATGAATAAACAGATTTACACAAATATAACTTGTGTACTATTTGACAACAGTTTCAGCTTCTGTACAAGTATTTATCTGTACAAGATTTCAAATAAGTTAAGCCTTAAATGACATTGTTACATAACTAATACCAAACACCTACATGAATTTTAATCTTCATTTTAAACATGTAAGCAGGACATTAAGGTTGACTTAGAACATATTGCTAAAAATCGTCAGTAGAAATTTCTTACAACATGATACCAAAAGGAAAAATCATCCTGCATTGCAGTCACATGAGGGGAAAGCAATAAAAACATAAGCAGTATAACGTTACTGAACACAAAATGAAAAACTGCAAAGAATTGCAGAAGTGCAGTCTCTGACTTCTCAATGAAACAGATGGTTTTTGAAAGCAAGAACTTTAGAGAGTTTAGCTCCATCCAGTTCCATGAAAACCTTCTGGAAAACATCAAAGTTGTAGCGAAGGTCCGCAGGGTAGGCAAGGTTTAATGTATACATTAGTCCAAATAGCATTATCACAGCAAATGCTACATTATCCAAATTCTTCGCCACCCTGATGCCTGCAAGGACAACTCTTGTTCATCTGCTGAAGCTTGATCTTTAAGAAGATAAATTCAAACAGTGGTGTCTTCAACAGTCTCACTGATGGCATGTTCTTCCATGCCCTGTAAAAAAGAAGCCATGTTAGTCATTTCATGCCAAGTAAATAATATGAGACTGTGGAAAGTCCGGAAAAAAAAGAAAAAAAAAAAGACAAGTACATACCACATACTCCCGGATAAGCATGCCAGGGTCTTCACCCATGTAGATACACACTCCCTTGACACACTCACGTTCAGCATCAACATCTTCACACTGAAATGAAATGTATGTAATTAGCATCTTCATTCAGCTCTTGTCCTTCATTTAAGTTTTAATAGTGTACTTTGCATGAATGTTTTTAAAGTAAAGGCACACAAATTAATAATAGGTTTACTGGCAATTAATAATAAGTTGACAAAGTGAAGGTTAAAAAAACAAGCAGATGTAAAAATACAATATGAGAGAATTTATCATGGAAAACATTTGAAATCTTCCACAATTGTAAAGTTTCATCCAAAGAGGATCATGTTAAGTGAATGTTGAGGCTTAATCACTTACATTATCCACACAATTCTTTTCAGTATTAGTCCAAGCTCTCCTCTTGTGTTGACCAACTTCACCAGGTTGTCCAAGTGGAGATCCAGCTGAGCCAGGAACTTTGTCTGAGGGGGGATGGTGGCAATTCTCTTCAACTCAGCGTTGATCTGAAAACATGAGCACAGAGGAATGAGCTTTAAAGGTTTAATACCTGGAAGAAGGCTGCAATCACTCATGCTGAAGAAATGGGCTGTCAAATAACAACTGTGCCTTAACCATTTAGGCTAATACCACAAGAACACCATGTATGAGGCAAACCTTACCTCATGGAAATCAATTAGAGCAGGCCATCTTGCCATGAAAGCCTCCACCATTGGTGCATCACGAACACCTTCATGTCTTCTGTATGAAAAAGTCTTTCCCATCTTGAGTTTCACCAACTCTGTTACTCTTTTTTATGTCCAAGTCTGAAACTGCCCTGAAGACAACACTGTCTCTTGACTTCAATGATGAGATCCTCAGTTGATTCAGGTGCTCCATTAGAGAGTGAGCCTTCGACAGGTTCCGTCAGCCAAAACAGTCTTTAGGACCATAGGACTCCCCATAGGACTCTGTAGGCAAAAAAGAATTACATATTCAGAAAGAATCCTTTCAGTTTAGTTTTCATAAAGCTATCCATACCCAATAGTCAAAGTTATAAAGATCAGACATAAAAAAAGAAGAATTTATCTAATGAAATACATGCGACTGAACCTATTACACTTATATGAACACCTTTTATTTCTATATGCCTTTTTAAAGTCACAATGTGGACTGATCCAATCTCATAGTTAACTAATGGATAAGTATCAAGGAGTTCACAGAGTGAAATGAGAGTGAATAATCTTGTGGATACTGGGCTGAGCTCAAAAGCTGTCGTGCTCTCTGTACCAGCCACCAAGCTCTCTGACAATGTAGAATATGCTGTGGTACAATGCAGATATGGTTTTTCAGTATTCTGGCAATCCACCTGCTGCCCTTTGGGCCAGTACCATTCCATTTCTATAAGTTATGCCCTTTAATGTCACACACTGTGCAAGGTTGACCTCTAGAATGTCAGGGAATATGTACCTAATGACTTAAGGTATCTCCTCTTTAAGTCTTTAACTCTTTAAATCCACCAGAAAGGCCGATACAGCTGAGCCCTCTAATTCAGAATTGCCAAGAGATGGGGAGTTTAGATGGTAAGCTATCATCATCTGATGTTTTGACTTCTGTAATCATAAAGGTAAAAATTCCACCATCACAAAAAACATTAATTTTAATTGAAAAAAGGTATTCCAGTCCAGAAGAGCATCAATGGTTTCTTTAAAGTACCAATCTTTCCCTCATTTATATATAATGTTTTGAGAAGCAGCTCACATATGTTCTACACAAAGTAGAAAAAAAAAAGGGGGGGGGGGCTCCTAATTTTTGTTAGGACGATGTTGGAAAATTCACAATACATCACTTAATAAGACATAGTCTGTTGAACAAACTTATCTCCTTGTAGATATCTGCTGTATTATTTGGGCTTGACCAATAGAATAGTCAAGTAAGTGACACTTCACCTAAAACAATGACTAAATGGAAAAATGATTTGGCATTTATGGGCACAGGTTCTTAAACCCACGTCTAAGGTGGCAGGATCCTTATTATAACTTGAGTGCGTGTCAGCAGCAAGAATTAAGGTATGGCACTGTGGGGCTCCCAGCTTCTTAAACTCTGACGGTTACAGCCGGACTAATTAGCCACTGTAGCCATAACTAGCACGAGTAACACAAACACTATTGCACTCTCTCAGTGACGTTTTAACTTGCTAAGCCATCAAAAACGTCAGTGCTCTCTGTCACATGCATAAATTCCATATCTGACCGACAACAGCTGCTTTCTCCCGACTATGTGCAATTTGTTAATATTTTTCAGCTTTAGCCACAAAGCTAATACCAACTTTAGCTAGCACTGTAAAAACAACATGCAGATGCATTACAGATTACTTTTCATATAGCATGCACTACAACAATTCTGTGAAAACGTACCCAACTAAAACAAATGTATTTAAATTACTTACCTTCTCACTATGCCTGACTCAGTGCCAAAGGTTGCATGTGGCTGAACAGTCTTCCAGAATCTGGCGGTCAATTGCGCTCTCCTTAAATTATGTTGTTGTCTTATTGGATAAGACTCTAGGTCTTATTATCCAATCATATTTAGTTGTTGTCTTTGAATATATTGCATCATTTCCGGTTGTGGTCAAACATGATTACAATGGTTTTAGTATTCTAATTTAGTCACTTTAAATCAATGCAAGAAAAATTAGTAGTCTCAGTATTGTTTATAATCAAGTAAATGGTACTTTATTTAATAATGTAAATAAGAGAAACATGAAAAGCTAGTGTAGCATTAACTAAATTCATTTGTGCAAATTCAAAAGCCTGCCAATTCCCATTTTTTCAGTGTACTGCTTGATGATGTGGTGCTTTTCTCCCCTGCATGTGTGTTAAATTTATTGTTTCTAACAGTCAGTAGTTCCTCAGTATTCTGCAAATCAATACACTGTAATTCAGCAACAAAGGCAAATGAAAAGCGTACCTGACAGGAACTTTGACCACTATTGAAGACTAAAAAGCACCCAACTTATCTATTAGACAACACTATATTGTAACACAGTTTTAGAGCCATCTCTCTTACTGAGATCTGGGAGCATGGTGAACATGGTGACATTCTTAAATGTAATAAGATGAGTATCAGTAAGAATTTCACCTGGAGGTAAAACAGTAATTTAAAAAAAGCTATGCAAAAGTATAAATTATATTTTATATTTGGATTCAGTCTTCTGCAGTCATCTGAGTTAAATGTAATTATTTTGATACTAAAAACCGTAGTTGAAGAGTTTATCCCTAAAACATTCAATTGTATGTATTCTGAGGAAATTCTGGGATAAAAGGAGATGATCTAAAGCCATTTTAAAGGCTGTCTGGGGTGATTTAGTGTCATTACTGAAGCTGGATCTATTACACTAAAGATAATGAAAGTCATAATAGCTTTTCACCGTGTGTTATCAATCGATCACTCTGTCATCTGGTTCGCTTTTTAAAGTGAATTGTCAGTGAAAGTGATGAAAAAGTGGACCAAGAACACATTTAAGTGGCAAGTGCAGGAGTCAATCAATCAGCTGAATATTCTTTTTAATTATACACTAACATTTTCCACAATTTTGAGTGTTTCATAAGATCTTAAGCAAACAAGAACATGACAGAAGGCTGTCTCACACAGCGTTTGGCTGCAAGTGTCCTGTCCCGATCATGCATTTACTAACAGGTCATCAGAATTAAAATGGCAATGTACAACTCCACTCTCCTGCAACACCTCATTTAGAGCAAAATTCTGTAAATGCGTACTTCTCCCAAGGCTGAGCATTCCCCTGACACCATGAAAAAATTCAGTCCCTAGTTCTTGAATTATCTGGATCTTTGACAGCTGGCAAATTACTTCAATTTAATTTGTATGACATGACATAAAATGCCCAGTGATACTGTATCTCTCAGTGGTCAAGAGTATTTAGAGAAATTCCTAAATCCATCGGCAGAATGATTCCAAAAATGAATGCCATCTAACTTGGGCCAAATCCCATCTTTAGTAAAACTTTCATACAATTCACCCCATATTTTGAGTGATTCAGGTAGAACAGCGGCCCCAACCCCCAGGCCACGGACAGTCAGTGAGTCGTTTGGTACAGGGCCGCGAGTGTTGAGGCTCGGGTGTGAAACTGATGGTTTTCAGGGTTTTTATTGGTTTGTAGCGTTATTTTTTTATCGTTTTTATCGTTAACTCGGTTTCCCTGGGTCTTTTCTCGTGGCAAGACAAAGTGAACAACCACATAACCTTGTAGGCAGACTCCACTAATGATAAAGCAAAGCAAATATAGACTTTGTAGCAGCCTTCCAGATCCACACATACTGTAAAACACTGGATACATTAGTTCTATTTGTAAGCACACATTTAGAATCAGAATCAGAAACTTTATTGTCATTGTCACAAGAACAACGAAATTAAGAATGGTCCCCGATCATTGCATCATCCCTAGCAATATCAAAATATAAATTTAGTTTACTTATGCATTCATACCAGTTCATTACCTTGTTTGATTTTTGACTAAGCGTTGTTTCTTTTACTTGCGTCTTACCTGCCATGATCCCTGGGAGTTGCAGGACAAAAGGTGGTGGCCAGGGTTTGAAGCCATTAAATACAAAGAGGGATAACTGGACCGCACCACCACTTCCTGCTAAAGGGGGAGAATGTGTATTTTCTTTAATTAAAAAAAAAAAAGCTTTTGTATTTGATTGGATATTTGAGTTTAGGGTTCAGTGGTTTTGATTTTCTTCTTTGGTGTTTATTTTATTAACAAACTAGACTGTAATGCATCATTTTTGTGGTTTATGATTGTGTTTTGTTTCTGATCAGCCATTATCTATACCCTTCTTGTGTGTCGTTTCCTGTTTGGGTCAGTTATATTTGTTTGGGCAGTTGTTTGGTTTGTTAAGTTTGTAGTTCTTTGTCTGAGTTCAGTTTTGTTTCTTTGACCTCTTTTATAAGCTCAACATTTATTACTTTTGTAAATATAATTTTTGGGGGTTAAATAAATGAAAACTCTGACTCCTGCAGTTTACTTTTGTGTGTGTTTGTGTGTGTGTGTGGATTTGTTGTTGTTGTTGTTGTGCCTGTCCCGTTTGGATCTTTAGCCATCAGAATTATTGTCTGAAGGCCAAGAAAGATGCCAAGAGGATTTACTTTACCAAGTGGATCATCATGGCCTTGCCATATTGGTCCATTTGATTGACCTTTATTATAATTATGTATTTATTTGATTTGATTTTCGGTTGTTACAGACGGGACAGACATGACTGGGGGATAGCTAGCAGTAGATTCTAAATATTACATGTTCTTGTGCAGCACGCAAGATTGACAGCGCACAATGTGCTTTGAGGTAGCAGCCAAGAAAGGTGTAGTTTGTGTCTGTGAACACCTGTGTGCACACCTGTGTGGATCAGCACGCTTGAATTCCAAAGGATCTGCTAGGGAGTGTGGGGAGCCATAGCCCCATCCCCCAGGGCATGAAGCAGGTATGGAGGAGATCCAGATATCCAGAGGCCCCAGAGTACGAGGACCCGAGGAGACACAGACAAACAGGCGCATGCAGACACAAACGTGCATTCCCACCCCCATATACACAAACAAATACTCAGCACTCACCCAACGTGGAGACAGACACAAATAGACACTATACACACATTCACACTCCCCAAACATACTCTATATCCCAGGTCCGGGTACTCCTGCCCCCAGACGGGCAAACCGTACCTGGACCCAGGAGATGTAAGCCTTCTCTCTTTGGTGGAGGAAAGAAGACCGCCTTCTTATTTGCAGTAGCAGGGAGGCCCCGCATCCCAGACCCCAATCTAACGGCCAGCACCTCCTCTCAGCCCCTCAGCCCCGACGGTTAATAGAACGGGGGTGAGTGAAGACCCCAAACCTCCCTCCGCCCGCTCATATGTAATGTTGCTGCGTGTTGTTCTGAAGTGCATTTAAAATACAGGAGGGCATGGTGCTTCCTGCCAGAGAGCAGCACAGCTCCTCCTTGTGTGTGTGTTTTTTGAGGCATCTTAACACATGTAAACACTGATGGACAGCATGTAAAAAAAAAAAACAGAAAAACAATCTCTATCTTTGTGAGCGCTTGTGCTGCAGAGTCGCTCACACATTTTAATACACAGGCAAAGTTTCATACATTCCATAAATGTTCCATTCGTACTGGTCAAGTCTTCTCCAAGGTTTTTGTCATAAATAGCACTGACATTTGGTTTTAAAAAGAGCTTTAATGTTTGAGTGAGGGCTAGTATTTAAATCTTAGTGCAGGCTGCATGGAAATTTAAACCTGACATTTTTTTTTAATCAAGCACTGATATTTTGGCAGATCCTCAGTTCTTCAGTTTACTGTACTTTCTGGAAAGTCACTTCAGAAAGTACAGCCATAAAGTCATAAACATATTCCATATCCTTTGCAGCTTTGAGACATCTGCCGTCAATGCAATATGTAAAGCAGTGTGTGTGTTGACAGCAGTGTGTTTTTCAGTTAAATTCTCCACAAAGCTGGTAAAAGGTTGTGACTGAACCTGCTTTTTATTGAAAATAAATAAAATGTTCTGTATGTAATTAAAAACATAAAGTCTTGGCTGTGTCACTGATACATTCTTTTATTTGTCATTCAACACTGTCATATGTTTGATTCAAAGTGCTGGTGCCTTGGATTTGAAAATCTGATCCAATCCTTATGGTTTCCCATAGTGAGGTAGTTATTAAATAAACATGTTTACACTTTGCCTGACACGGGGTGCTATATTCAATAAATGTCTCTATGCCTCACCTGATTTAAGTCAATAAACTTGACCTGACTAATACAGCATCCTATCATTAGTGATAACTGATAACTTTGCACTCCACTTCCACTTCAAGTTCAATAAGGAAGATCTGTAATCACTCATCTGGCTGCTTTCCTTGGTTTTCAGCTGCTACGCTGTTCTTTACATCACTTCAACTTTCCCACGCTGTCAAACTCATGACTGACATCATTAAACTAATCCAATCATCTTCTTGCCCACCTACTATGAGTCAGTCAGCCTCCTCACTGTGTTCTTTAAATTTCAGTGTTTTTCCGCCGTTCTCCCTTTTAGTCTCTGATTCACTCTCCATCTCTCCATCACAGCTCCACCCAAGCCTCCATCTTCATCCATTCTTCCATGATGATTTTCAGACTCTAACCGCCAAATAATTGATCTCAATGAGTCAAGTTCTGTTCTTCTATATGATCTGTACTTATTTAAAATTCCACGTTTTGTGTTTTAAAAAGGTAAATGTAAAAACTAATATGGTGTATAGTGGTTTGCACACACACATGACAAAGATATACCATACCAACTCCACAATCATTCAGTCTTTTTTTTCCTTTCCTTTTCTTTTTTTTATCATCAGTGTCTGTAAATGAAATGGTTGCTGTGTGAAGCATTTCTGCATGACATTGATTTTTATTGGTGTTTTGCAAGGTTACCTGACTGTGACGAAGATAGACTAAAAGCTGTGAATAGGGCTGGGGAATGTATGTGGGCTTTAGATGATGATGAGATGAGATAGCCTTTATTTGTCAGTTGCAGGTCTTTTGCCCACAACCGAGATGACAGATCTTGCCGACCGTACATACAATACAAACATCACATTGGGGAGACAGGTCAGGCTAGGTAGCGAGGAAAAGAACATCGAAATGTGTAACACAAAAGGATAATACAGGAATGCACAGATAACAACACACCATAGCACAATAAACACAGACAAGCAACATGGGAAAGAGTTCCAGTGTGTACATCTGATCTGGGACCGCTGCAATCTTTCGACTGCGCCTCCAGCTGACCCGATGTCCACATCAGAGGGGAGGTAAGCGTTGGAGGTGGCGTTGGATCCGGGGTAGGGAGGGTGATGCGTCAGTGAGTGCTTATCAGCATCAGTATATGTATGTGTTTGTGTGTCCATAGTTCAGCTGTGACAGTGTCCTTCGCCCTGCCAGGCTAAGTAAACAGTCTTCCAGCCAACCCAGGTGGCCTTGTAGGGAATGGGAAGGAACAGACTCAACACAGTCGTTATCAGGGAGTTTTTGTTCAGCTCCAGCCTTGAGCTCCGGCCTTGAGCCCACAACTGGCGCTGAAGGGGTAGCCGCATTATGATGGTAATTTTTCTTTTGCAACAACTCATGAGAATTTCAAAGCTGTTCTTTAACACTCCGACACTGGTCTCTCAATCTCCCGTTGGAGAACCGCGAGCTTCCGCATGATGGTATCAAACTTGCACTCCGTGGTCTTGTCATTCCTTTGCTCAGAGAGCCGATTCTGAGAACTCACGACTGCAGTGAACTGTTCCACAATGTAATACAACTTTCGCTCAAAGGTATTCTGAGCAGGCCTCTCCTTGATGTAACCCAGTATAAGCTCAGAGGTGTTATTCTGAGTATTCACGGCAGCTGTAAGCGTCTCCAAGGTCTTAACCATGCTGCTTTCGATGAGCCCGTTCTAAGAAGTCGCGCCTCGTCCCATCATTTCAATCCCAGCGGGCAGCCTTGGGGGGGTTTGAACAGCCGGTTCCGCTTTCTTAATTCTCCAATAAGCCAGGGCCAAGCCAGCTCCGATCAGCAAGAACCCTGTTATCATGGTTCCGAATAGGTAGATATCTTCAGCGTCCTCGATCGACAGTCCCGCCAGGCACACGACCCTCCATTTCTGCCACCCATCCATCGTGTATCCAGCGGAGAAAGTCCCTCCAGGGCACTCGGGCTCTCCCGAGCCCAGACTTCTCGTTGAGAAAAGGGTGTCAATAGCATTCAGAGACCAGTTGATCAAATCCATAATTCTCTTTAGGTTTTAGAAACAGACTGTGAGAGAGTGTTCCAGGGAAAGTAATACAAAAAAACACGAGACTAGACAAGGACATAAGAACTAAGCAGGGGAGATAAGGGAGAGGAGAGGAGAAAAAGTGCGTCCGCCTCCTCCGAGAGCCAAAAGTGCCTGAACATATCAGTGAATGTGTTGTATCAGATGGTCAGATGGAGAAAATTAAACTGTCATGTTCCTGGAGACGGCTACATGCCGGCACAATGCACACCTTGTTCATGTGCACTGCAGGCTGACATAAATGCAGTATATTGTGAGAAACAGCATGTGCATGATGATTTTTTAAAATCATTTTTAAAAGCAAAAGAATAATAATACACTTAAATATAACCGCACATGTGTTTAATCCCACTGACCTTTATTTGGTATCATGGAGATGCAGCTATGCTTACATTCCATTGTCAGACATTAATTTCAGTCTGGGAGCTTAGAGAATATGATGGTCATTTGAGTGGTTAGTTACAGAATTTTTGGCCTATCAGGCACGGTTTAGGGATTTCAAAGAAGCAACCAAAAGATATTTGTATAAGAAGTGGGAGCAATCAGCTCCTTCACAAAGCTAAATAACCAACGTACAATAATAAAAGTTGAGAAAAATTAACAAAAATAGAAAATAAGAATCAAACTAAACTGAAAATTATCAAAGTGAAAAATTATAAAGCGTCACATTCAAAAACAATTAATAATAAATACAAATATTCAAAACCTAAAAGAGGCTATACTTATATTTTAAACTTAATTCTTTATATTTATCCCACTCTTCTCCAATATAGGATCCTAGCTGCTCAGCGGTGACATTCTTTTATGTTGCATTTTTCATTTTGTGATGTAACAAATGTTTTTAGTTGTTCTGGTCTCCAGGCTGGCCAGTTCAACATGCAGACTCTTCTACTACGAAGCCGTTATAACAGATGGTTTAATCTTGCTGAGATATGCAAGACCTTCCCGAAAAAGATGTCATCTGGCTGGGAGCATAAGTGTTGCTCATATTCACATATGGCTTCTTCTTTAACTTGTGTTTGTGAATGGCACTGTGAACTGTACTCACTTCAACCCACACAGTGATTTGCATGACAGAATCATGCCTGGTTTAAATGAAGGGCATCCAGAAGGCCCCAAATCATATCCATACAATATTGATTTTTGGCCTTATTCCTTGCACATATAGATTTCTCAAGATTGTTGGACTGTTTTTAGGATATTAGGGACATAATACTATATTTGAAGACAAAGACTTGTTACCACTTAACCCAATTAACTGCAACATATTGCTTGAGCTTTCTTTTAAGTACTCCTTAATTTTCCAGCATTTTATTTCCTCAGGTCGTAATTTTTGAGACATGTTGCTGCTGTCAAATTCAAAATACTTTTTGCGAAATAGGAACATGTCTCAGTTTAACATGTTTCTATGTTCTGTTGAAAATAAATTTTGGTTTATGACATTATTGCATTTGGCTTTTATTTACATTAATTTTAACAGTCAACAGGGCAAAACTCAAAGAGATTTCTAACCGTGTGGAAGTTTGTGGGAAAGTTAGTTTCCCTATGACCTCAATAAACACTATCTTGATGAGTTATGGGCTTGAAAGCTTGTTTCAAGTTTTACTGATTACAAAATGATATTGATTTTGTAAATAATGGCCTTCATTACAGTCAGAATTGACGATTAACAGGGGTATGATGAATAATTTCACTTAATTTCACAGTCAGACATGTGCTTGTTTTCTCTGACTGACTAAACAAGAAGAAGATGATGAAAAGAAGTTTGTGACTATGGAAACACTTAGCTTCAGGCTGCACAGGCTTTGACTAACCAGTGGCTATTTTGCACATTGTACAAAATATACCTTCATATGGTGGTGGTGGAGCAATCAGCAGCCCATAATATGTTGATTGCCAAGGTTACACTACATGATTCACATCATTTCCTACTAATAGAGACAGCTCAATGACTCTTTATGGCTTATGGATGGGCCCATTGTCATCCTGGAAGAAGGTACTTCTGTCAGGATATAAATATCTATCTATCTATCTATCTATCTATCTATCTATCTATCTATCTATCTATCTATCTATCTATCTATCTATCGAGTGTGTGGTCTAATCACATCATATGCACTGGCTGTCTCGGACATCTAAAAATGTACCATACTGTACAATGTAATAGTATAGGATTGTTTTTACATTCAGACAATAAATGATCAAAGTTGCTGTTCTTCACTCTCATAAGAACATGAATTCAATCTTAAAACCTCTGAAGGAAATATTTAAAATCCTGGATTAATTATTATTTAAGATTATTCAAGCTTTTCTATTTATTTATTTATTAACAAGAACTGAAATGGTATTACAGCTCAGGTCCTCTCTTAGCCATTTACTCTAAGTGGAGATTAGGTAGATGTTGTATAATGACTGACTTAACAGAGTTTTTTTTATTGACTTTGATGTTTAACTTTCTTTATGTATCAGGTATAAAGGGTTAAAAAATTAGCACTGAATATACTGTTCTGTATACTCAGCCTACACTTGGGTTTAATAATCTGCTCACAAGCCCACTTCTCTGGCCTGTATATGTGTTCCCATCAATTTATTTTCAGGATGTTTTTTATGCCTTAACAAGATACTCTTTGTTGTGTGTCTCACATCACAAATCAAACCAGGAGACATTATTAAAGTGAAGTTAAGCTTTATTCACACCAGGCAAAGCCCACTTGCTTACGCACAACTTCCTCAGCTCATTAGGCACCAAAGTTGCCATCCCAGACATATTTTGGGAACACTAACTTGTTAGGAAGCTTTTAGGGGGAAAAACAAAGATGTAGAATTTCCTGTCTAATCTGTGTAAAAGTTTCTGTGTAACATCCTCTAATTGGGGCTAACTGAGGAGAGAATGTAATTATTGTCTTTTTTTATCTGTTTTGTTTTGATGGCAAGATCTTCTGTGTGGTGTTAAATAGGTAAACTATATATGGCAACTAAATAAAGCTGTTTAAAATTTGGTTTCATATGGCCGATTTGTCCAGCTGAAATTATATATTTCTGCAGTTATTTTACATAAAATTTCTTCATTAAAATAATTTTTTTTTAAAAAAGCATCAGCATTAGTATCAAAAAGAAGAAAATTCAAGACATTAAAGTTCATGCAATAAAGAATGAAATTGTGAAATGTGTTGCACCTAATTTTAAAAGATTGGTTGTGATTTCTGGGCTCGCCCTGCATTTCTGCATTTCTCACACTTGTGTATTTAGTTGTATATTGAGTTTTCCTTTTTTTAATTAGCTGTGTTGGTTTTTATAATGCTGTCAATGCGCCATCAAATGAGACAGTTCTTATTACCAGAGTGTCAAATAGTGCCATTCTGTCAAAGCAGTGACATTTCGCGAATGCAAACAAGCTGTCCTTTCACGCCTGTGCCAAGACCCACCAGGAGCCAGATGCATAGCACTGTGTGTACACATTATCATAGCTTATAACAAAGGAGAACAAAACAATCATAAGAAAGGCAAATGCAAACCCTGCAAAATTGTTTTTTACATTTAGTCCCACCTATCCCTATTTTTCCTGCTCCTTTTCCATCTGGTCTTATATTTCCATCCATATCAGGCTCGACTCTAGAAAAATGAGTGTATGCATCATCTGAATTATGTGTGCGGTCCACACTTTTTACTGCAGACACATTCTTTATAAATGGCCGTTTATGTCTGGGAAATGGTTGCGGTGATAGTGATATGGGTCTCAAGCTCCAAACACATAATATATGGACACTGGTAAAGGATGCCTCATGATTATGTTTAAACTGACTGAGAGTGGCTGGGAGTCATTATTCAATGTGATGTTTAGGGCACCCAAAACCTTTAAGTAAAACAAAATGACTTCCAATGAGGACTGTGGCTGGGGACCAACTTTGCCAAACAGGAGATCGCTGGTTGGCAAACTTGGACATAGTCATGTTTTTGTTTTTTGTTTTTTAAAGAGGATCTCCCGGCATCTAAAGCCAAAGATCATTTTGCACGAATGTTTGGAATTCCAGGCATATCTGACAGCATTTGGCACCTTACAAAAAAAGATGTTGGTGAAAATGGCAAAGGACATTTTTGCCTGTATGGATGTATCTTCTTTAGCTATAGTACTCTAGTCCAGCGGTCCCCAGCCGGTTTAATGTCATATTTCCATGGACCGGCCTTTAACGTGTCGCAGATAAATACAACAAAATAAAATGATACGACCAAGACAACAACTGTGGTAAATATAATAATAAACGCAAATTCACCGTATAATTGTGTAACTGTATCAGCAGCATCCTCCTGAAATGCGCCAACAACATTGAGAGTAACAGCCTCCTCTCTGCCCCTTAATGCTCTCTGGTCACTATTGTAATGCGTAAATATTACTTTCGAAATAAGACACATAACTACAACACGGGAAAACACCCAGGGAAACTGAATTAATGATAAAAACCCTGAGAACCATAAATTTCACACCCGAGCCTCAACTCTCGCGGCCGGTACCAAATGACTCATGGACTGGTACCGGTCCATGGCCCGGGGGTTGGAGACCGCTGCTCTAGTCTGTCAGTGTTATTGTATAAATTACTACAATCTTAAACCAAAGATGAAAATGTTACTTTCTAAAATTTCTTTTACTGTACATCTGCAGAAATCACACACTCCACTGACACCCACAGCTGTTAACACTGTTAAAGGTCTCCCTGGACTACAGCACACACCTGTCCCATCTGTTTTGTACAGTAAAATGTCACTTGGAGGACATAGAGGGACGTCTGCCCATAAGAAGGTCTATGTTTCTATAAAACTTTAATTCACATGTATTTTCTTATGTTTCTGGACCATCTGGAGGGCCAAAGATAAACTTGTCGAGCAAGGCAGGCATTTTTATATTGATAGCAGAAAGCAGGTCAAAATATTTTCACCAGAGCTTAGGGGACCTTATTGGAGCTTAATGACTTGTCCAGTCAGATTTCCTTTCATAAATATGTGACCAAATGTTGAGCAACTGGATTATTTACTTATATTATTTAACAGTAATATATATTAGGCCTAATGTATTTTGATGGATGGCTAAGAATGACAGACCATTAAAAGCAATTACATGGGTACATTTGGTCAAAGACTGTTGTGTAATGTTTTTATTTTGTTATAAATGTAAAAAAAAAATTTTTAGGTTTTATTTGTCCTCGATTTAAAATGTCACAAATTTGTTGCTATGCTTGGGTTTCTTGTTTATTTGGGTTAGCAATTAATCAGACCTTCCAGAGCCTTCATATTGCTTTTCAAAGCAAACAGCTGTATTAAGAAGCTCTCTTTCTAACTCCTCCAGTCTTTTTTTGTCTGACAAAAAAGGGGAACAGCATTTGGATTCAGAGAACTTTGTTTCTTTTGTGCTTTGAAATCGGACTTCTCACTGAAGAAAATCACATAACTTGAAGAATCTCCTCAGCTCACTGTCTTTGTTGAGTGCAGCACCGAGTGAAGGAATATGAGACAATATATTCTGAGAGACTTTAATTAAAACATCCAGTGTGAAATCCCTCTGACTTATACCATAAAAGTGACTTTTAATCTCATATTTCAGTAATGCATATTTCATTTTTGTCTGCCTGCTGTTGTTGAGTTATTACAGTTTTTAAAAACTTAAAAGATACTTGTGATTCTGAGGTTTCTGCATTATATTTGCAGGTATAGTTTCTAAAAAAGCACACTGCCTGCTAAAATAAGTGGTGCTAGGAGCTTGTTGATTTTGCCTTTTAAGGTAAACACATTTCATTGTAATGTTGAGCCTTTGTTAAATTACATTCATTCATTCATTCTCATCTGCTTATCTTTATCAGGGTCCCAGTGGTGCTGGAGCCTGTCCCAGCTATCACAGGGTGAGAGGCGGGTATGTTGCAGGGCTAACACAGAGAGACAAACAACCATTCATACCTATGTGCAATTTAGAATTACCAATTAACCCAACCACTGTTAAATTACATATGACAAATAAAATTTAAATAAAACTGAAACTGAAATAGAGATGTAAACAAACCCTCCTGGTATTTCTTTTCTCATTTTGCAGTGTAGAATACAGCCAAAAGGTTTCAACACTGCCAATATGATGGTCTCAACCATTATACACTCTTTGTTCTCTCAAAGGTCAACACTGTCAAATCAAGCTTGCAGTTGGTCAGTAGCACATTCATGTAATAAAGTTTACCAGAGTTCATGCTTTCATTTACCTTTGGGACTAAGCCTGCTGACTGGGTTGATGCCACTTAAACAAATGTATTTTTTGGTATTGATGTAGTTCAAAGAGCTTCAAATCTTATCATAGAAGAAAAATAACATTGTCTTCACTACTCATACTGGAAAGTTATAGCCATCTTTTATATACAGTTCATGTGTTAAACATTAGCGTTCATTTAGTTGGCTTTCTCGACAAATTCCATTAAGGAGAGTAAATCTAGCTATAAAGCATCAGCTAGATTAACACAAAGGGGATTCCAGAGTGAATGAAGTTTTGTAGAAGGACTTTGTAGAAATTGACTGGTTCACTACTTAAAGACTAGTAGACTCTTATTTATATAAATGCATAAAGTATATGTCTTTCCATCAAGGTGAACAGGTCAGACAAAGCAGTATATTTTGTAACACCAACATTGGCTCATATTTTGACTTACTCAGTCAGTTACAACTGTCTGCTTGTATTTTCTTCATGAACGTGGCTGCTCAAAGAGCAGGGGATGTTCTCCTTCTCTGCATCTGTTTTTCATCCTCTCTGGCTGTCGGTATCTTTCACCGTCTCCGTCTGCTGATCTGCTTCTTCTTTCTTCCCCACTCACTCTCATTTTAACGGCTCCTCTTTTTGCCCTTGAATGAAAGAAAACAAACAAAAAAAACCCCCAGAAACAAACAGCACAACACAATAAACAACCTTGCTCTTCCTGTCTTCGCATGCCTCTTCTCCTTGTCTCAGCTGAAATGTTTTCACAGATAACCGTGCTCGTGTGTATATGTGTGTTCAGGATTGCCCTTTGGCTTTTAAGACTTTGCAACTTCACTGATGTCAACAAAACAAACAGCTTAATGCTTCGCGTTCATAAAGTCACCCTGGCACCTTTGCAGCAGCAGTACAGAGTAAACAAGAGTAGCAATGCAAACAGGGAGACACTTACTGTACATAAGATAAGATAAGATAAGATAACCTTTATTAGTCCCACACGTGGGAAATTTGTTTTGTCACAGCAGGAAGTGGACAGTGCAAAAGTTATGAGGCAAAAATTAGAATACAATAAGAATAAATACAGTACACAGCTGTACAGAATAGAATAAAATAATATACTATATACAGTAGAATAAAATAGAATAAAAATATACAATAAGATAAAAATAGAATACGAATGCTATATACAACTGAGTAAAAATACAACGATGCCAGAAAGGATTATTGCACTTAGTGTTATTGCACATGTGTGGATGTGTGTGTTTGTTCAGTTAAAGTCTTTGTTGTGGAGTCTGACAGCAGTGGGGAGGAAAGACCTGCGAAATCTCTCCGTCCCACACCGTGGGTGCCGCAGTCTCCCACTGAAGGAGCTGCTCAGTGCTGTCACAGTCTGCTGCATGGGGTGGGAGATGTTGTCCATCAGGGATGACAGCTTAGCCGCCATTCTCCTGTCACTCACCACCTCCACTGGGTCCAGAGGGCATCCTAGAACAGAGCTGGCCCTTCGGATCACCCTGTTCAGTCTCTTCCTGTCCCCAGCAGAGATGCTGCCGCCCCAGCAGACCACACCATAAAAGATAGCAGAAGCCACCACAGAGTCATAGAAGGTCTTCAGGAGTGGGCCCTCCACCCCAAACGACCTGAGTCTCCGCAGCAGGTACAGCCTGCTCTGCCCTTTCCTGTAGAGGGCGTCTGAGTTATGAGTCCAGTCCAGTCTGTTGTTCAGATGAACACCAAGGTACCTGTAGCTGTCCACAGCCTCAATGTCCATACCCTGGATGTTCAGTGGTTGCAGTGGAGAATGCTTGTGCCTGCGGAAGTCTACCACCAGCTCCTTGGTTTTACTGGCGTTGATCTGGAGGTAGTTCAGCTGGCACCAGTCCACAAAGTCTTGAGTCAGTCCTCTGTACTCCTTGTCGTCCCCATCAGTGATGAGGCCGACTATTGCAGAGTCATCAGAGAACTTCTGCAGGAAGCACTGGGTGGAATTGTGGGAGAAGTCTGCAGTGTAGATGGTGAAGAGGAACGGAGCCAGAACCGTTCCCTGTGGGGCCCCCGTACTGCAGACGACCCTGTCCGACACACAGCCCTGAGTCCTCACATACTGTGGTCGGTCGGTGAGGTAGTCCAAAATCCAGGTAGTGAGGTGATGGTCCACTCCAGAGTTCTCCAGCTTGTCCTTCAGAACCGAGGGAAGAATAGTGTTGAAGGCACTGGAGAAATCAAAGAACATGATTCTCACAGTGCTTCCAGCGGTCTCCAGGTGAGCGAGGGAACGATGTAGGAGGTGAATGACGGCATCATCCGCTCCAATGCCAGGCTGGTAGGCAAACTGAAGTGGGTCCAGTGATGAGCTTGTTAGGCGCCGAAGCTGAGCCAGGACCAACCGCTCCAGGGTCTTCATCAGGTGGGATGTCAGAGCCACCGGCCTGTAGCTGTTGAGGTCCTTGGGGCGTGAAGTCTTGACCTGTGCTTTGATGGGGTGAGAGTTAGGAGACGGGTTGCCAATCTATTCGAGGGCCAAAACAGAATGAGAGACAATCCTCACACTCATGCTTATGACTAATTTAGAATAGTTAATTATTTACTTAATTAATTAAGTATGTCTTTGGACTGTGGAAAGAAGAAAGTACATGGAGAGAACATGCAAACTCCACACTGGGAGGTGATAGTGCTAACCCCTCCATATTCTTTATAAATGTTTACCTTTCCCAGTTATAGAAATCATTTTTGCAGTAACCTTGTTTCATAGCAAACTGGGACAGAACAACGTAACCACTTTTTTAAAATAGTTTGATCTTTTATCATCTGTGGACTATCAAAACCCTAATCTTTGCTTACTAGTGTACACTGTGTAATTAACCACATCAATCTTTCCTTGTGCTGCAAAGCCAATTCTGCTCATATCCCTTTTCCAGCACACTATAGACTTTCTTGTTAAATGAGAATTGCAAAATCTCCCCTTCAGCATTGCATCACTTCAAAGAGTTCTAGATTTGATAGCTTATCAGACAGCTGCTCTGTTTGAATGGAAGAACAGGTCAACAGAGTTTATGGTGATGTCCAGAGTAGGGTGCAACTAACAAACTATATCCCCTTGTTGAAACACCAAATTAGAGGTGATTCTAGGATCAAAGCTTCAGGTGGGCTAAGCACCCAGTCACAATGTCATGCATACAGTGCTTTGTAATTAATATTAATAGAATAAGGTATTTGCAAACAAACTGGATCCTTTTTACTGTTACATATCTAAAATTAACTGGGCACATATTACTCTTACCTTTAAAAGGAATCTAATTGGTTGGATGATCTTTTCTAATGTTGAAGAAATGATTCTGAATGAATAATCATAGTTCTAATATAATACACCAGTTTTAGGGTTATCATATCTGAGCCCAGGGGTCAGTTGTGTTGATTAAATGTAGTAAATTAACGAACAATTTGTAGCAAATTAGATTCACAGCATTGTTTCAGTCTCTCAAACACATAACTGCAGTCTATTTTACTTTTCATGCTTTTACATTAAAGTTTTTGAATTTATACAAACCCTTCTTTTATATTACACAATAAAGACACGATCCCAGGTACCCAGCTCTGTGGAGGATAGATTAGCAGTGTCTCACTCAAATCTATTAGCAGCCATCCTGTTCAAGCCATGTTCAGAGTGATATGAATCCAAATCAGTGATCATCAATGAATGTGGGTGAAACAGAGGATACCTCAGCTTTATAACTTTTGATGACTCTGACTAGTCCACTCCTATCTGTTTCTTTTTGCGCTCTTGCCTTTTTGCTGTCTTCATCTAGCCCCCTCTCTCTGTTCACCCTCTCTATCCTCTTTTCTCAATCTTCATGCTGTCATCCAATAAAGAAGCATTTTTACATAACTAAATTCGCTAGGAATTGGCTGCTGGCCATTGACACATAAGATCTTTCTGACTTGCACTCTGAGGCTCTGCAATCAGTAAACAAACAATGAAGCCCAATTCGGCCAAACTAGAAAACTTTATTGAACTAATAAAATAAAACACACCAGCTCACTGGCTGGCAACTTGTATTATGGTAGCAGATTTATAGCTTATAAGCTAAAGTTATCTAAAAAGCTCTACTGCATTACCAAATGTTTTGACGCTATTTAGAGAACAAATATACATAATCAGCTCTTTCTGTAACCAAATGCAGGGTCATTGCTGTGACCCCCCAGAACCACTTGCACTTCTGCTTGTTGAAGTTTCAGGTAAAGTGTACTTTGAATAATCTCTTCATTTTCTTTTAACAGCAATAACCTTGTCGTGTTTATTACTAAGAAGCCACAGCGTGTGAGAGCTATGTAACATCATGACATCAAGAACAAAGAACATTTGACCTTGTTTTCGTTGTAACTTAAGCTGACAAAATAGACCATTAGAAGATGATGTCAGAAAATACTAGTAAAATACGTTATTATTGTTACTATAGTGTTTTTGAGAGGCTCTATAATGAAATTAAGGGATGCTTGAGCACCCATTAAAAAAAGGTCTAAATTCGCCAATGCACTAAACCAGGGGTGTCCAGTATAAGGTGCAGAGGCTAGAGTCAGTCCGTCACAGACTCCAATCTGGACCATAAACTTTTGATTTTTGACTGTGTTCATAAACTCTACATCTTTATGCAGATGAAGACCACCCCCATGGCCATTCATAATACAGCAAAAATAATTAAGTAATAGATCAACAATTACATGATATTTTTTCCCTATGTAAATGTATGATGTTGTATTTTTTTTAACAATGGGTCCACATTTTTTAAGCCTGTGTTCTGTGAATGAACAATGAACAATGCTTTATGATTACAGGAAAATCTGGGCAATTAGCTACCAGCAGCTATGGAAAATTAGACACATGCAGTAAATTTTCTTTCGTTTTTCCTTCTAAGTGAGTTTGTCGTGCGCTTTTTAATCCAAGTGCCAAATTACCCACAGAGCTCCCAGCAGCAGCAGCAGCAGCAGCTCCCCCTCCCTGCCCGTGATCAGTGGTTTGCTCCAGTCGACACGCTGCTGCTGTTTGTCGCAGCTCCAGCGGCTGCTCTGCCACTCAGAGCTTCAGCCCGTTTACCGAGCGCACTCCGGACGTCGTCCCCGAACGCTGTCAGCTCTTCTCACCTTCTCACCGTCAGCCTCTTTCAGCGTTTTTACCTCCTACGTTGGAAGGTCAGTTCTTCCCCTCCTCTTGTCTTCATTTTTTCTTTCTTTCAGGTTTGATATCCCTTCTTTTTCTTTTTTTTGTCTTCTTTTTTGTCCCCCTCATCCCCTTGTTTTTTAGCTGTTGGATTTCTCTGTTATCCTGCAAGTCTTTGCCGGAGCTCTTTACTCTCTGCTTTGTGTTGTTGTTGGAGGGAAAACCAGTTTTATACCCTTTCTTGTCTTTATTTTCAGTTTCTTTTTTTTTCGTTACGTTTTGTTCACTTTTTTTTTAAAAAAAAAGAAATCTGCTGTTTTTTTAATCTCTTACAGAATTTATTTGGATTTTCATGAGTTTGGCTCTTCAGTTTGCCCACCCCATCGTAATCACACAACATCTTTTTTTTAATTCTTGTAAAGTCCAAAATGGATTTTTATGTATCTTATATTTGAATGCTGCGGGTGCAGCATGGCAGATGTGGGGATGCTGGTGCTGCTGATGATGGGCAGGTGTTTCATGGACCGATCAAATTCCACCGAACTGCTCGTGTCTCTGACGGGACTGCTTTTGCCCGAAGAGTGATCTCAGTTCTGTGAATACGTGTTTGCAGCTGCACACAGACAGAGACACAAACAGACACTAAAGTCTGTTTTACTGTCGGTCTTCGTGAAGCAGACCTGGAGCTGACAGGCTGGGTTTGTTACTCTGTCATGTCCTGTTCAGCGTTTCTGGTGTGTAATATCAGCAGACTGGCTGTTTGTTCCTGTTTTTGCAGATATGAGCTTCAGTGCATGCTGAGAGCTTTTTTTGCTCTTGTAAACCGTCACTTGGCTCCTTTAAGAGCTGTTTTGACATGCACACTTCATTCTCAGATCTATTAATTTGGTAGCAAATCTTGTATCTAGTTTAGTTTAATATTGGTAATATATTTCAAACTTACAACAACCAGTGTAGACTTTTGGAAGCTGTCTAACCTGAATACACCAACCTGCCGTTGTGTGTACTGGATTTTAAAATCAAACTTCTTTTTCTGAGCCAAAATTAAGTCAGTGAGAGTTTAAAACAAAGAAAAACATAAACATTTGCTAATATAAGAAGTAAGCGAAGGTGTAAATTTATATAAACAGTTTGGTGAGACATCCATCTCCTCAGCATACACAGAAAACTTTGTATCAAGCGCTTCGTAAGTGATTAAGATTTTTTTCTATTTCCCATTATTATAGGCAGCATTTTTTTATTCGTCTATGCTCTTGACAGTTCAGTTACTTATCAGATCAGTGAAGATTCAGGCTGCTGCAGCTGTGCTTGATTCTGCAAATGTGTTTCGTCATATTGCCAGAGAGCACTTGTAATAAATTTATGATTCTGGGTTAGTTTGTGTTTCTCAGTCTGTCTGTTCTTGATGAGAAATTGGATATATTTGGAATTATAATCATTACGTTTCAATTACTGACAGATTCTCAAAAACAATTTAATAATTTGGTAGCCACAATATTTAACATTTACTCTCACGTATCTGATACTCTAAAAGCTCCACTGATTAATACATTTGTGTATTTAAGTCTTGCAGGTGCTTTCAAGAACTGTTTGCTTAAGAGTGGTTGTGGCTCAGGAGGTAGAGCGGGTCCTCTAGTTTGTATGTCAAAGTATCCTGGGGCAAGTTACTGAATTCCAAGTGGCTCCTGATGCATCCTTCAAAATGTGTTCGTGAATGTTAGGCAAAGCGCTTAGCATGGAAAATACCCATATGGAAAAGATATATATAAATCTTATAAAGTTTTTATCTGTCTTGTATGAAACTTGTATGAAAAGCATACAAGAGTGAAAACACATATAAGATCCCTTGAAAAATTATATAATGAAACTTGTATCTTTTCTATACTTACTAAAAAATATATGAAAGTAATGAGAAAGTGGCCACTTTCATGAGTAAATCATATATGTTTTTACTATTTCTTTTCCATATGGGTATGCTTATATCAATGCACAGGTATGAGAACTGTGCTTGTAGTGATGACTGATGGACTATGCTGAGAATATTGTTGAAACCAGACAAAATTCTCTCTCTTTATACATTTCTGAGGTTTGCCTCTTTGCAGAGAAATCAATCAGTTTGCAGTTTGACACAAACACAAAACTCTGTATTGTCTGGAGGAGAGAGACTCGTTTCTTGGTAGAGAGCTACTGCTCACCTGTTTTATAGAATTAATTCCCTGCGGGGGAAAAGTATGGGTAAGGCTTGACATCTTGTTCGTCAGGATGTAATTATTAGAGCCAATGCGTGTCAGCTTTCTTGCACATATAAAACGTTTCAAATTATTAATAAGTTTAAAAAAGTTCATTTACTTTTCAAAGTCAGTGAGGCAAATGCTGTGACTTAATGTTGTTTCGCCTGCTCGGATGATTATGATAACTATCACATACTACATCATTCTAGTATGTGAGTGAGGTTAACCAGGACTCGGTACCCTCTCACTGCCATAGACGACATCATTTTCTGTTCATCCTAGAAGCGAGGAAATAAACTCCCCGGTGTGTCTCACTCACCAGCAGCAGTGGCTGTTTCGATTTTGTTTATGTGTCACACTATGTATGATATATGGGTAGAATAGTGCTACCTTAACCCCAGCACACATATCTAATAGCAGTATAAGTGGTCACAAAATTATATCTTTGTTTAGTCCTGGTTCACTTGTCAGTGTTTAGTGCTTAGGCATGAGTCCTGGCAGGTGGTGTTTTCAGGTGAAAAGTTTTTATATGCAAAATGGAACTAAGGAACATATCCTGCTGAATAACAAAGCACGTTAGGTGTTAATTGCAAGGCTTTGAAGGCATTTTTGAGCCTTACTGTGCATTCAGATTAAGAAAGGCATTGTATTTAAAAATGCTTTATTGATGGGTGCATGACTGAAGCGCAAGAGAGCGGATGAATTGCAATTCAAATTCGCAGGTTTTAAGGGTTCTCTAATACCCAAACAGTGTTTAATAGTTTATAATGATATGAGGTATATTTTATAAAAAGCTTGCACGTATTTGATAGGCCGGTGGTGCCCATGTCACTGCACTGTACAAATGTACAGTGTATGTATTTATTGTTTACTCTATTTAATTTGTAAAATATGTGTACACACACACACACACACACACACGTAGAAAAATATTTAGTATACACATCCAGAAATGCATATACTATTATATATTGTACATATATTTATTAGTTTCAGATGTAGCCATTCTTGTATTTTGCTTGTTTACATTATTGTATTTTGCACAACTCTGTTGCTTGTGAAGCTCGCACACAAGAATTTCACTCACATGTGCTGTACCAATGTACCTGCACATGTGATGTGACAATAAAAGTGATTTGATTTGATTTGATTTGATGTAGAACTGTTTTTCTTTTTTAAACTGTTCAGTTCTCTCTGTTTCCTCAGACATCTCTGTGCAGACCTCTGCACTTATTTGCTGAAAGGTTTTTTAGTCCGTGAATAGCCTTTAGCATTTAAAAAAAAATCTCACCCCACAGAGTTGCATGCAAACCTTCAGATCAGTTAAAAGCAAAAAAAACCCAAAACAGGTGAGATGAAAGGTTCTGACAGCGACAATATTGCTCTTGAAATTAGCTCAGTGAACGCAGACTCACAGCTTAGTGACATAATAAAACCTGTCACAGTGAGAGCTACAGCACTGAAAATTAGATGCTCTTTCTCTTTTACACAGTGTTCTTGTTCAGCATTCAGACAGCTGTATTGATAGAAAAAGAGAAAAATGAAAACATGGATGAATAAATAATGATTCTGAATTATTAGAATGGTTTTGTTAATTATTCAGTACCTCTGAGCTGATGATAAATAGATGTTACTGCATTTTGGCTCCATATGTAGAAACTCATTAGTGTTTGTGGATGGTAGCATAATTAGTGATTTTTTCCTTTCTGGAATGTATATATATATATATATATATATATATATATATATATATTTACACAGTGGAATGATCCAGTATTGTTAAGCATGTATACACCAAGTTAGAGAGAAATCATTTTTATGTCACATTTTTTTGTTAAATATTGTTCCATATTTATAGCTTCTTTTTTTTTTTTTTAGAAATGTTGTGGCAAGGATCCAAGTCATATCAAAAGATCATGAATTAGCCAAATGAATTTTATTTGTATTTCTGGTAATCAATAGTAACCGAGGTTTATTTAAAAACATTTCATTTAAAACTGTGTATTAGAAATGTTACATGTAATAATAATAATAATAGATTGCATTTATATAGCGCTTTTCGGGACCCCTCAAAGCGCTTTACAATACCACTATTCATTCACTCTCACATTCACACACTGGTGGAGGCAGCTACAGTTGTAGCCACAGCTGCTCTGGGGCAGACTGACAGAGGCGAGGCTGCCATATCGCGCCATCGGCCCCTCTGGCCAACACCAGTAGGTGGTAGGTGAAGTGTCTTGCCCAAGGACACAACGACCAAGACTGTCCGAGCCAGGGCTCGAACCGGCAACCTTCCGATTACAAGACGAACACCCAACTCTTGAGCCACGATCGCCCAGATGTACATAAACCATGTTCTACATTGATATTTTTGCTCAACTTATCAGCACCAGTGGAAAAAAATCTATTAGTCTTAATTACAATTTGACTTTTTTTATTTTTTTTTATTTATTCCTCTGTTTAATTACTATAGGTCAAGCTAGCATTGTCACACTAGAGGTATATCATTTCAGTAAGGCAATAGAGTATGTTAATGCTGGTTTTGTTCACATTGACTGTGGATAAATAACAAAGTTTGCATGTTATGCCAGTTAATATAGTGGAATACTGTGGGGACGGCACTGGGTCAGGGATCAGCTCTGAACACCTTGCCGTTTGCTGTGGTGTTGAACAGGTTGATAGATGAGGTCAGGCAGGAGTCTCTGTGGACTATGATGATGGCAATTGTATGTAGTGAGAGTAGGGAGCAGGTTCCTGGAGAGCTGGAGGCATGCTCAGGAGAGAAATGTAGTTCAGTAACAGCAAGGCTGAATACTTGTGTGGAAATGAGAGAGAGGGTAGCAGTAGAGGTAGTGAGGGTGGTTGAGTTTAAATAGCTGGGGTCAACTATCAGAAGAAACATACACTGAATGAGTTAGGTGAAGAAGAGAGTGCAGGGAGGGTGGAGTGGGTGGAGACAACTCTCATGTGTGATTTGTTACAGAAGGATAGCAGCAACTTCAATGGCTGGATTCAAAATGAATGAAAAAGCATTCAATGTGAAAAGAAATACTTTCGAAATACAAGAAATTCTGGCTCTTTACAAGCAAAATATAAAGAAATGAGGGGTGGCTCAAGATGTTTGCACAGACATTCATACAGTACTGTTAAATATCTGTGGCAAGGTGTGGTTTGTGGCTCAGGAGGGGTGGAGGAGTGGGTTCAGGGTGTGGTGTCAGGGGAGGCTGACACACACCTGAGCTCCATCAGCTGATCGTGTCTCCCTTATAAAGGATGTGATGGGACCTGAGGTGGGGTGTTTTGTGTGTGGGTGGCAGCTGGAAAGCTGCACCCGATTGATGAAAAAACCCTAAACAATAAAACGTGTAGTAACTTGCAAGCTGTGTGTGTAGGTCCTCATTCATGTCACAGTATCCTTTGGTCCATAACTAGGATGCTGGATGTGCAGTTCCCAAGTAAGAGGAAAAGAGAAGACTGCAGAGGAGGTTAATTGATATTGGGAAGGAGGACAGGCAGACACTTGGTGTAAGAGAAGAGGATGCTAGGGATAAGATGAGATGGAAGAAGATGATCTGCCTTAAGGGGACAACTGAAATGAGAAAAAGACAGTTCTCAAGCCTACACATGCATTTTTTAAGCACAAATTAATAGTACAGGATAGAAAGTTTTGCCTAGGATTGGATAAGCAGAAGAAAATGGGTGGAAGGATACAAAAGGAGCCCGTCTCAAGTGTCAAGTGTCACTCTACTGGAGAAAGTACAGTTTTCACACTTAGATTGCATTAGATTTATTTTCCGGTTCCCGGAGCTGCCTTTTGGTTGCTCAATGGCACTTGGATTTCCATTTGGATTTACTGAAAGTTCACATATTATAGCAATGGCTATGATGTCAAATCAGTCATATTTGTTTCAGGAAATGATTTGTTGTTGCTTTGTGGCTTTAAATTATTGAAATGACTATAAAAGAAAGACGTACAGAAGGGTGAATGTTCACCATTTTGTCTCTAGTTCTCTGTGGCAGTAAAGCTGTGGGGTAAGTTCAGTTTTTTGGTCGAGCAGGCTACTTTTTTCTAGTGCAGGTGTCACTCCAGATGTTTTTCTCAGAACTGGATCCTATAACATAAATGTGAAACGTAAAACCTGCTCTCCTTTGTTTCTTGTTACCTTCCTGTCCTCTTTGGTAATGATGGTAATTTCCATGTAGAGATGGCAGCACATACACCAAGGTGCAGATATGTTTAAATCTAGAATCAAGGCAAGACTGAATCAAAAGTACACCAGTTTTGTTGATTGGAGTGTACACAAAACAGAATAATTTTTTGACACCTACACATTTTTCTTAATTGACCTTTTTAATGTGTTCTCAAAAACTCCTTTTGCTCTTAAAAACGATGAAGCTTTTTGTTTTGTTGTTGCAGTAATTCAGTGGATTCTGGTTTTTCCGAGAGCCATTATAGCTGCTTGCAGCTGTTTGATGACACATGAGAGAATACAAGGACTGAAGCCATCAACGTCTGCGATTGTAAAGACTGTCAGTGCTTCCCTCAAGCCTCAGCAGCTTATATTAATGCATGAAAGGGCTGGGAGTCAGAATGAGAGATGCCATTTGGATGAAAAAATGTTTCAAGAAGTGCAATATTAAAAACAGAGTTTAAAGTGGCAGCTAAAATTGGCAGGTGGACGATGTATGAATACAAAAAAAAAAGTGAAGCTGGCATTAAGGAAAAAACAAGTCAAAGGAGAGAAAAATCAAATAATGCGCAGGAGAGTGGAAACGATATGTGACAAAGTGGAACATGTGGTTAGATTGAAAATATGTAATTTGTCAAGTTAATGAGTTCTTAAAGTGAGGAAAACATAGATGTTTTTTTGCGAGCGCCTTGATATGCTGGATGGTTTAGGGACAATTTGGATTCATTAGCTTGCTCATAGACACTTTTACAAGTAATTAGCGGATGACTAGCACTATTCCCTAAACCAAAAACACCCAAAATGTAGTTCTACTAAGATCTGTTTAGTGGGAGGAAGAGAAGTAAGTTGCAAGATTGTGATCCAGGAGGCCATAGTTCAGGTCTCATTTTGGAGTTTTCACCTTTTTCCTCTTTCTCCTTCACTTATTGATTACATTTAGAAACTAAAAAAAAAATGTGGTGATGTTCAGTAAAACTTCAGTTTTGTTCTTTCACAATAGTAACACTCCATGTAGAACAATTATGCTTCCTGGGTGTGTTTATAGGTGATATCAAGGAGTGTTTTACAGGCGTTCACATGCATGGGGTAAGAGTTAAAGATCTGCCACATTAGTGCAATAAATATCACCAAAATATCAGAGTACAGTTTTTCTATCTGACAGAATGGCAGCATGTGACACCCTAGAAATGACATCATCTGCTAACAACAAACTTCCAGTGATTTTCAACTCGTTTCCCAAAAACATCACTTAAAAAAAAAAGAAGCTTTTCCTAGACTTGTGCTTCGGGGAAAACTGCTTCAATGTTTACTGGATAACTAGAGCAGAAAGTGAGCAGAAAGCGGGGGGGCACGAGATGAAATACGCATGCAAACAAGCCATATTAATGTTCTTCTCTGTTGCATGACCTTGACTTCAATTAGGCTTCTTTATTAAATACATTGGCACATATTTTAACTATGCATGTGATATGATTTATCCTTTTGTTCTATGGGAGATGTTAACTCTCTTTTATAGATTGCACACAGCTGAAACACATTCAACATTAAACACATACACTGACCCACTGAAGCTTACTTAGACACATCACATGCAAACAGACACCCACTCACACAGGTCTATCCTTTTCTCCCCTGGAGACACTCACACCTGCATGCAGACCGGATGCACTCTAGCACACTTAGCCAGCGGGCAGATAATGGTAGTGTGGCACGCAAACCTTTCTTTCTCACTGTGATAAGTAAACTTGGGTAATACGATGCATTCTGTGATATTCTACTGAGAAATGTTTTTATGTCCATTAAATGAGCTAGAATATTCAGCCTGTGGGCTTTTGACCTGATTCATTAATAGCTGTCAAGCTTTATTTTGGCAAATAGATTGTCTAAATATTTATATAAATTTCCACTTTTGCTTTTTGAGTTAATTGTTAAAAATGAGATTATAATGTTGCTGTAGTGTAGTGGTAGTGGCAGCCATCCACTGTGGCGAAGCAGTAAAGAAGCAGTAAGAATGGGATTATACTTGCACAGTTTGCATGTCAGACGCTCAGATTGTGTTAGATTTCCTAGATTTTAGGTCACTTATTTTTGGTATAGTTTAAAAAACAGTTTGTAGAAACATAATCCAGTTAATTCATATGTCTAACACAGCTATCAATCATGATAATACTCCTGTGAAAGGGGGCTGTTCTGAAAACTCTGATGCACTTCGCTGCAAGTTTGTTGTCAGCTACTCAGAAAAAAAATATGTTGTGCCCGAAACGACCGTGTTCACAAATTCCTGTTTTATAATGCGGTTGTTTTTCCTTTGTTTGTTTGTGTCTCTTGTGTTTGATTTTCTGACAATGGAGCTCATGAATATGCCTGTATGGTACACTGACTGGTGATGTTCTTGGCTGGCTGGTTGTTTACTGAATAGTCAACTGAGAGACTGCTTTCTCTCCTCTGTTTGCCATCTTTGTAATCATCTTCCTTTTCTCTCGACTCTCTGGCTTTGCCAAAACTTTCAGTTTTAATGCCATTAATGCTCTGTAGCTTTGCTCTATGTACAGATACTGTGTGTGTGTGTGTGTGTGTGCGTGCGTGCGTGCGTGCGTGCGCGCGCCGTCAGGAGTCAAGAGGAGTCCTGACATTTAAGAACTCAGCCACCTTCGTGACTCAGCAGAAACAGGTGGAGAGCTTTCTTCCTCCTCCTTCTCCTCCTCTCCATCATCTGCTTATTTCCTCTTTTATCTCTCATCCCCTTTCAGTGTCTCTTCTCACTCTGTGTACTCTTCTCCATCTGTACTGTCTCATTTGTCACATATTTCACCAGTTTTCTTTAAGTTGAACACTTCTGATAAGTGCAAATCCTAAATTTTGATGTTCTGACTCTATGAATTCTCCTCATCCAGTGGGAATGGTCTTGGTAGTTTTTAGTTTGCATGTGAGTGTAAGGGCTGAATGACACATTGACTGCGAACAGGCCATTGTTCCACCAACAGAACTGCTTAGTGAAAAGCAAGATTTATATGAAAGTGATGTAAATGTCAATGGCCTCATAGTTCTATAGCCACTGCATTGTACAGTTTTCCTTTATAATGGAGAGTTAAACCAGCAAACGTGTCTACTAAAGCTATAGCTAAGTAAGTAGATGAGGTAATTTACTATAACACATAATACACAAAGTAGAATAAAAATACATATTATTTTACAATGCAAGACTTAAGTACAGCATTTAGACTAAATCAACTGAGTGGTTGATGAGACAGAGACTGAAATGTTAGCATGGTTGCCAAGTAGCCTGTTAACAACAACAATAACAAAATCTAACTTTAGCATTATAACATCTTGATCATTTATAACATTTACTGCTGTAAACATTTTAGCTGTGGGACATAGTACACGATGACTATGCGAGTTGTCTCATTTTGTTTTCCTTCACTGAACATAAAGTACAATAATTATAGTAGCACACACTCATTGTCAGCTGATTTAGGTTTGCCTGAACTCACATTTATTTCCTTATTGAGCTTTTAATTAATAAACTACCATATAACTTTTTTTAAAAAATTAACCATTAAATATTTACTTGCCACAAAAGCACAAAAATGGAAATACATTGCGCTTTTTTTCTATATCAGGAAAGATATACACATACAACATTTACTCTCTGACTCTTATGTGATGCTGGATGTAGAGAGGAATGACTAGGACAAACGCTGTGTAGTTTAACTTGTAAAGTGAAATGGAAAACAAGCTTGAACTAGAGCTGTCCAGTGAAGCAGATGATGGGAAAAGGAAAACAAAGAAGAGTGACAAGAGAAAAGGAGGGACAAAAAAGAAAATGATTACATTCAAAAAAGAGAGAGAAGATGTGGGAAATGGAAGGAAAGACGAGACAAAGGCAGAGCAAAGGAGAGTAGGAGAGATCAAAAGAGATACTAAGAAGAGAAAAAAAAACAAAGAATGTAGTGGAAGGTAGATAAAAACTTGATAAAAGGCATAGAAAAGGAGGAGGAAAGAGTAAGCCTAATACTGAGTATGAGAACGCTCTGTGTACTTTCTGTGTATGTACGTCTAATGACTGATAAAGTGAGGCTGGTGTTGAATTATAGATGCATTTGAGATCAAATTTTTATGAAAATGTTACTAAGCCATTCAAAGATTAGCCAAACAACCTAAAACATGACCTGAAAGATAAGAGGGGTGAGGCAAGATAAAAAGGAGAGGTGGAAGAAATAATTGATAGTGGTAAAATAAAGAGATCGAGACGTATGGAGGCGATAACAGAAATGCTTTAGCTGAGAACAAAAACAGATGAACAAAACAAAAAATCCAAACACTTCTTTACTTTACTCTGGGTTGCACAAGTTTGCAGCTTTCTGCAGTCTGATGATTCTTAATGGGAACCTGGCATTAGGAGTATATCTCGCAGACACAGTTGCATTTCAATAGCATGAGAAAGAAAGATGGGCGAGCCAAGAAAGACTTGGAAGTGTTGTTAACGAGTCTGTTAAAAAGCATGTGTCAGAAGAAACACTGATTGGTTCAGGCTCATTTCCCAGTAGCTGTGGAACTGCAGCGGAGGACACAAATGCTCAGCTTCATTTCTTTCTGTGTTTTGACCTTATACAGTTAAACTGATAAGCAGCTAATTATTATGACCCTTGTCCAACACCCTGACTCCCAGCACAGGCAGAATCCTTGGATAAATGGGGAATTTTGTGTGTATTTACGTGTGTATAGTCTAATTACACTCCCCAGGCATTATAGGTTATTTGCATTAATAACATCACTGTTGCTAATTTCCATTTAACAGACTCATTATCTGTTTAGCATGGTCTCTTTTATTGTTTCAAACTAATTTGCTGAAAACACTGCTGTTCCAAACAAAGCACTAACAATGAACACGGTGACAGTGAAATATACAGTATGTTATATATCAACAAAAATATGTGAAGTAATAAAATATGCGGTCTCACCAAAACAAGATCATCTAATGTGCTTCCCCGTGTCTTCCTTTTCCAGTTTGCCGGCTGGTGTTAAAATAAAAATTACATTTAGCAATGGAACATGGATTTATACAAAATATAATATAGTTACCATCTAGCCTCAGGAAACAGTTTGAGCATGCTAGAAGGAAAAAACCTGTGCTTTCCGTTGATGTTTTACTCTATTACTCAGACACATACAATTTTAACGTTAATTTTCTTCTAATTTATAGAGTGCAGAGAGCAGAGCAGAATGCTCTATGCTTCTGCTGCTACCTAATGTGCTGTGTACATTAAGTCGTGGCGGACATCCAATCAAACATTCATTTGCATGGAGCAAGTACAGTGTGAACTGAAGAGGATCAAGTGGAGAAGCCTTGGGGGAAGCTGGAGGACATGGGAGCTGTTGGAGGAGATATGGTTATTGATGCTGATAACCTAATAAAATATTCCAGCGCACAAGCCTTTTCACAAGTTCATGAAAACACTTTTTCCAGTTGTTTCCACCAGTGGGGCTCTTCCACTCATAGTGCTCCACCAATGGAAAGTTTCCACCTACAGTGAGGATATTCTACCAGTGAAACTCTACCGGTAGCAGGAATTTCCAAAACCAGGGCAAATGCAGGATCCCAAATTAAATCAGCCAATTCCAGCCAATGTCAATCTAAATCAGTTTAACATACAGCAGCATCACATGGATCTGCAAAGGCAAATTAGTAAAATCCAAGTCAGGGTATTTGGTGGCTTTTCAATCCAAACAGCTTCTATTTGTTTGTTTAATATTGTGGGTGTCCTGGTAGTGACTAGTCATGGCGTAATTCATGTTAATTGTGTTTATATTTTTGTTATGCTAACCTATCCTGCAAATGTCTTTTTATCTACCAGTGTAAAATAATGTTATTCCACTCACAGGATCCTCTAGTCTGTGGGCTCAACCATGTTAGCTGGGAGTCTGGTTGAAAATGCCTCAGACCAGTTTATCCTGTGAACACATGAACCTGATTAATGGTGATTTAAGGGAGATCTGGCTCATTATATCGCCACTCTCAATTTCCCCAATTTCATTTAGTTTATTTCTTTCATTTCTTCACCTCTGGACTGTATGTTATAAAATAATCTAAAGAATATTTTGTTGGTTTGAGGCCATTTCATTATAGTAAGGTTTGTCCCAGTGTTTGGTTCTAGTGAACAGTTTCTGTAGGGTAGTCTTTCTCTGTCTGTGATCATCATTACAAATGTGATGTGGATAGTTTGCTGTATTATAGACATCATTAGTACAGTTGTAGCCGCTAATTAAATAAAAACACACAAACTAGAAGAGAGACTCATTTAAATAATCCTAACTTGGTGATTTAACGAGCTGCCCATTCTAAAGGTTTTATCAAACCACTTTTTAAATGTCATTTTTGTCATAGTTCAGAAAGGCAGCATCATGTTTTGTTTTTTTAATGAGTATTTCTAAGTTAGTACTTGTTACTTGTGAGGGTAAGAATATTGTGCAGAGAATTATACTATTGTTAGCCTGTGCACTAAGTGACACCAGCCACCAACAGGCCTCACACCCACAGTTTGACTGACAGCTGCTCCCTGCAAAATGGGGAGAAGCAATACAGAGGAAAAATGGATTTCTAGATATTTCTTTGACCTTTAGTTCATGCTAACTAACTAAGAGATTGTTAATGATGATAATTATCAGCCAGCTTCATCATTTGTATTTTTTTTCAGTGGCTGTCTGCACTTCTTTGCTTGGCTGCTTTAGAGATGCATCTTGTTCCATAAAGTATTGCCCTGTCATTCCCAGCAGCTCAGCTGCTGCCAACTGCTTTGGCTCCCATTTCCTCCATCCATCATTCAGTCATCCATCCTAAAACCTCGTCCTCTCATCCAGCCACCAACCACAGTCTATAGAAACCAATAGAGTTTATGTGCGTCTATCAGGTTAGTCACACTGATGTGAGTGTCTGTGCATTATTTATCCATGTCTGCCTGAAACATTTAGTCCAACTGCAATAACACTAACGATATATCAGATTTTACTGTGTCACTTTATCCTGAAAAGAAAGACTGTTGGCACTATTACTGGTACAAACCCAGCTGGAGGTTTTCTGAATGTAACTTTTCTGTTGCAATTTAAAACAAATATAACACTAATATACTTGGGGAATGTCCCATTTGAACACGATAAAAGCTAAAGAAGTAATGTGTTATTAACATGCTTGGTTCATAATTCAGCAATGGCTAGAGGAACCACTCGTAATTTATTCTCCTGTGTGGGGAGATAATTGATTCCGATGAAATTGACTGCTGCACCACGTAGAGATAATTTGATCGAAAGTGCACTCTTTTATTTTGTGTGTTTGGTTAAATAATTCACAACATCAAACATCATCTGCATCACTTAATCATTGTTAATGGAAAAAGAGATCATTTGTTTTGCGCATAAACTCTCATCAGCACATTCAGTATGTAACAGCAGTCGGGTGGCTGGCAATGTTGTGCAAGTTCACAATTTGCAAGAATTTGCTCAAAGCTCATGCCGTAAAGATTAAAGTCAACTAGCTCACCATTGTCATTCATAATTCAGAGATCAGTACTGAGTTCACAGTCCCAAAATTGAGCTGGTTCACTTTAATGTTCGCATATTCCTTCTATATGACCTGCTCTGTGCCAGCACAGCCTGGAATGATTGAGATTACTACTGTGGAGTCACAGATTCATGTTTTTTTATCACTTAAACAATGATGTATTTTAATGAAGTAGGACAAATCAAAATGGACCTACAAGTTGTCTGTTGTCTTAACTTTTGCTAATGATTTTTTTGTATGTTACAAGACCCAGCAAACACAATTTGCATTACAATGTGAGTTTTTTTCATGTCAGAAGTCTTCAATTATGCATGTATGTTCATATGACCCCTAGTTAACATTTCTCAAGTGCTAATGGTATGAAAGCAGTTATCTATTCTCCTGTTTAAGAAGCCGATTACTCAGTATAACAAAATTTGTCACTGGCCTTATAAGTGCATTAAATACTGACATATATAACATGTAATAACTGGTGTAAATGTCTATTTTAGATTAATTTGATTTATTAAATATGAAGACATTTTTGCATTCAAACGTCAAACTGGCATGATTTTTTTAAACCACTTAGGTAGTTTAGTTGCCTCTGAGCCTGCTGTGAGGAGAATAAATGTTTTTCACGAAATTAGACAAATACCCCAGGGGTATGATGATACTACATTCCTCAGATAATAAATTAACTGAAGAAGTATAACGTTTTAAAAAGATTGCCCTTCCAATCCCCATGGTGGAAATTTGCTGGTCAGCAAAACTTATGAGTAGTTCCCCCCTCTCTCTAAATATATATTTTCTCTGTGAAGGAATGAGTTATCCTTTTCCCCGAGGAGGCTGAGTGGACCACCATCCACCACAGGTTTTATTAGCAGCTTTGATGGATACAGTGAGGAGGCAGTAAAGTAGGAAAGAGTGCAAAGATAGAGGTGGAGTTTTTGTAGTTAACTGCAAACTTCCATCTCACAGTGATGTCCCACAATCTTATTAAGTCTTAATAAATAGTCATTTATTAAGATGTGTGTGCTTAATGGGCAAAATTAATGAATGAATGGCTGAATTTGCTGAAACTGTCTATTTTAGGAGTGATTGGGGAACTCTGTATATGGCACGAATTCTCATCAAAAAAGGATAAAGGCAATTATGCTTACTCTCTTTGGAGGGGGTTTCCAGTAAGCAACGCACTTCCATTATGGAACAGCATTACTTACTACACTTCTTTATGGGTTCATTCTTCAGAGCCTTCCTGTCTGGAAAATACCATTGCCTGTTAAAACCAACACCACCAGTTTGTTTTCCCATGGCCTTCCAGTTCCCACAAAATACCAGCGTACCCGAACTGCTTACACATTTTTAATTTGTATTCTTAGTATTACTTCACTGACTATACAATCAGCTTTATTTATTTACTGCATTAGTTATTGTGTAATGGTTATTAGTCAGACAACAGCGAGTCTTAAGATTATTTTGTTTTCAATAATTCTGACTGCCAAAATATTAAATTTAATCAGCTGTGTTTCTGGGTAAGAACTGCAGGGATGTGCCAACTATTCTCTCCCCTCTGTTTCCGCATTATCTTCAAACAGATGCCATCTCCCTGCAGTCTGTCTCCATGCTCCACTTGCCTCTGTACATTTATGAAGCAGATTCATAAAGCTCTGGAACAAGTGCAAGATTTTTTGCTTCAGCTGAAATACTTTCAACTCTGGTAAATTTGCAAATATTGTGACTTTCCATGCTTCTAATAAAATTAGTTTGACATCTGTCTGACCACGCAATGTGACCAAATAAGTCAAAATAAATTCCTTCACACTTCCTAACCAGTGCTCACTGAAATAAACTCCCCAGTCTAAATTCATCAAAGCTTTCCATCTATTTAACAGTATGCAGTACAAAATTTAGAAGACATTCTAGCTGTCTTAAAATATACTGTAAGTGATAGTATGTTGAAGGTTTGACCTTACTTTAATTATTCTCTTCTACTTTTCTTAATCAAAGACCATAAAAAGTGAACATAATCCGAATCCAGAAATAGAAAGGGCGTTGGGAAGAATGTTTCCGGAAAGTGCTCTTCATTCAGACCGAATCCTTTGTCCGTTTGCTCTGTCAGTTTGAATTAGAGTTTTAAAAAGTCCTGCAATTAAACCCAAATATTTTTGCCTTGGTTTCCAATATCCTCACTTTCAGTGAAGGAACAAATGAATGAATGCAGCAAAAATGTAATGAAATCATGAGAAATGAAATTATTTCGATTTTATATTACCACCACATAAAAAAATAAAAGGGTAAATAAAGGGAAGAAGGAACAGAAGGGAAAAAGAAACAATGGGGAAAATGATCTTGTGTCAAATTCAATTTGGAAAGTGAAGGAATGAAAACTGGGCAGCAGTTCCAGAATGTCGATAATTATAGAATTAGTATTATGATCCAGGTGTTTCCCTCCTTTAACAAATGTATAGTAAACTAATAAATGCATACATTTCAAATTATTTGAATCTAGTACATAAAATGTTAAAAAAGTTAAGGTTCCATTAAAAAAAAAGAAAATAAGAAGATAAAATAGAAAATAAAATAAGAAGTAAAATAAGGACTTATTTTACCTCTAAGATAGATGGCTCGATCACAGCAGAACAAGAACAAGTCCTAAACAACAGATTCATTCAGGCAGGAGGCTATCACACCTTTAGGCTGTGCAGAGGTGCCCCAGAGGCAGTCCAAAACCCAGTAGAATGAACAGGATGTAAGATGCAAGCAGGCACAGTGTACTCTAACTGGGATAATGGGCCTAGTGTAAGATTAAATGACCCCAAGTCCCAATGGGAGACAAGCTCGAAAGTGGTTGAGAGCAGCAGGACTAAGATCCTGGGGGAGTTTAAATTCCAGACAGACGAGCAGCTGCTGGGTAACCAACCAGACATCGTGGTGGTTGACAAAGAGCAGAAGGCAGCGGTTGTGGCAGTCCCAGATGATGGTAATATCATAAGGAAGGATGATGACGAAAACTGAGAAGTACCAGGGGCTAAAGAAACTATTGGAGCAGATGTGTAGGGTGAAGTGTAAAGTGGTCCCAGTAATAATAACAGCATAAGGGGTTGTAACCCCCAAATTGAGAGATTCCAGACACAAAAAAGGAGTTCTCTGTCCTGACGAGTACAGTTGTAAGAACAGCTAGCATACTGGATAGAACCTTTATAGAGTCCATATCTCCATTTTGGACGTGTTTGGGGGTTTTATTGTTTTAATGGGCAGCTGGGGCTGAGGTGATAAGCAAGTTGTGAAAACTGAATCTTAAATAGTTTGATACCTAGCTCCTCCATTCCATAAGTCGAAATGTCCTTGGGTAAGATACTGAACCAGAGATTGCCCCAGTGCATCTGTGAGTGTGGACACGATGTGTAAAAAGCTCCTAAAGACACCATGAATGTGTATGAATGGCTAAATCTTCAGTAACAGAAGAAAATGCTATATAAATACAAGTTCATTTACCATTGTTTAACATAGTACATGATGAGATTTAAAATTAACATAAAAGTGCTTAAAATGGGTTTCTGTGTAATACGAGAGGGGTTTAAATACTTTTAAATGTGTAACACATTTTGTTAGAAGCATACTGAGGTCTTAAAATTTGGGCTGAAAGGCAGCAGCTCATGTCCATTGACTCCTACTAAAGACTAATTTAGAGGTGGGTGCTAGGCAATCTCAGCCTATGACGCATCCCACTGCACACTCTGGCAACAAATAAAAAGGGAATGCATTAGCTTATAATCACCTGCTAAGTCTAGAGAGGTTTTTAATGTTTTATTCATCGATGAGTCATAAAATTGATACTGTTTAAAATAAAACGCTGAGGTTAGTCTAGGTACCTGAGCTACGTATACATGTGGGTGAACTGTAGTCTATGTGTGCGAGCCTCAAGTACACAGGCCAAAGAATACATTTAGTTTATCTCTGGATACTACATGCTTAGGACATGTGAACGTGCACATTTCATCAACTGGGGAAAGCAGGGAGCATACATGAATACAGGATAGTTTGAACTTTGAGATCATCAAATATAAAGCACCAAGCTTTTAATTTGAATCTTGTCTGCACTGGATTTTGGCTGCCATGATTTATGTATTCACTGTTACCCACACAAAGACTTTACTTGGGCAAGCTGCCCAGGTATATTGGTGGATGCCGGAGGATATTTTGCGATTTTTTTTTTTGTCATCTGTTCGAGACAGCATGATCAATTTGCTCTTGGACAGTCGTTTTGAAGAAAGGAAACAAGGAAAGTAAGAATTAGTCGTCTAAATGAGTTTGCTTAGTTTAGCTGCACCAGCAGGTGTTTTCTTGCAGGTGTGTGCATGCCTCTGATGTGTGCACTTGCATATCTGTGTGCTGTGCTGTGCCATGCCTCAAGTGCTGAATTATAGTTCAATCTGGTTCTGCAGCCTCCTGCATTGAAAAGGGCCTCACAAATCATAGACTACATCCACACACGCACACACACATGGGGAGGATGGTAATGTAGGACCAGGATTTATGTGGCACCATTTATGTACAATAATGTGAATCAAGCTCAGACTCTTGTTTTGCCTATTTTCAACAAAGAACTTCAGACTCAAATAGAGGGGCTAAATGGGTTTTCTGATCTGTGCAGCTGATGATGATTTGCATTTTCTAAATTTGTGTGTTACAGTCAGGAGTGCTGTGGACATGCCACTACCACTGTTAGCGTATCACAGGGTGGAGTTTGCTCATTCATTTCATTGTGCTCACAGTGTTGGTTTACTTTGTAACACAACACAACAACATGTGGCAAAGCACATGTCAATCTAAAATGTTGCACATTTCTGTTTATGGTAATTGAATGAGTGCATTCTTGTTCTGTTTCTGGTCTTAACCTTACATCAGTGTTAACATATATCCAAATCTATCTAATACTTTGGTAGATAAAGTAGACTATTTCTGTAATGACAATGTATAATCAATATATGCTGTCAAAGTCTTACTCCCTAATTGAAATGCCTCTTTTTTTGTATTGTTGATATCAGGTTGAAATTTAACCTGAAAGTATTCTTTTTAATGTAATAACTTTTATCCAGGGTCCCATCATAAAAATCAGACTGACTGAAGAAACTTAGCAGCACAGTGGTACAAAGAATATTAAGGGTTGTTAATTTTTGGAGCTTCACATGCCGTTATAAAAACGTGTAATACTGTGTAACAGAACTTCTATGGCACCTATAGTGGACACTTCACTGAATTACCATTTGCTGAATGACCATTTCCTTGAAATGGTCATTCAGCAAAGTAAATGACCATTTCCTTTAACTGCATTCGTTCAGATTTACGATGTTTCTCACTGGAAAAGGGAGGTCTGACTTTATTGGCCCCTAACCAGTCGCTAATGATGAATCCTTCATGTCATTTTCAGTTGACAAAGACTCAATGAGAGTGGTTGCTTGGAGCATTTAACATAATATTGTTCACTCTGATCGAAGAAGTATGCAAATCAAGACTTTCAGAAAGCCAACTTATCAGCATGCGGAGGTGTTTCTGTCTTATATTTAACCCCATTTTCAGGATACTTTGTAAGTTATTAAATTGTAAGCATAGCTGGGCATCAGTGTAAAAATATCTCTGTATTTTTAATCCTGAATGCTCTGATTGGTTTTTACAGCCAGAAGATGCTGCTGTCATATTCATAACACCCACCCCATTTGGATGTTATTCTTTTGACAGAAGAGTGGATATAAACCTTGAAGGAAATTATGTGCAACACACTATTTACCTTTATATCTTGGGTTACACTGAACATTGAAGCCTCTAGAGGCCTTTAGGAGGGATTTAGAATTTGAGTCTTGTATGCTTAGAGCCAGTGAAATAAAATGTTTCATGCTGAATGAAATTTGTCTTCAGTGTAATGTGTCAGTTTGAGCGTGGAGCAGTATGACTGTAAATTTGGTTCAAAGGATCAAACAACATGTATAAAAGATTTCAAATGCTAAGGCCATGGGGATGCTGTGTGTTTAATGTGCAAAATGAGTTTGAAATGCATGAGCTTGTGTAAATTTGTACATTTGTAAATTGCTCAAATACAGCTTGACACGTCCTTTTTATGCTGTTCTGTGTGTGGAACTTTCTATACTTGGGAAAATGAGCTCATTTTTCATGCTGAGCATGGTATGTGCAACTTAAGTTGCAGTACCAGCAGGGGGAGATAATATATATTTATATATTTAATATATGTAAAGCCAAGAAATCACTAGTGACCAAGGAAGGTATGAAGTGGATTGCAGGGTTCTTCTATGCCAGAAACGATTTAGCTAGGTGGCTAATATGTATTTACATGGAAATGTGTTAGTAATGTCTGTTTAAACACTTTCCTATGATTATTTTTAAGTTGGCTTGTAATTAAATTATCTCTGTCTGTCTGCTGGTACTGCGATTAGTGTAACTTCTGCATGCGTGTACATTTCATGAATTAGAGCGTGACATGGACACAATGGACTGGTGTGTCTGATACATGCTTTGCCTTGATACTGGGTAGGTATGACTTTTAACAGTGAATCTGTATCATTGTTGTTTAACCCCAAAATGGAAAATAATTTTTATTTTAGAAAGATGAACTATTTTATTTTAACATCCACAGTTTTGTATAATTTTAATGATTTAGACATAACATTACAACCTATTGATTAGAGTAGCCATATCTGTCTTCATGCTTCAGAATTTTGCATCATTTTTCTGTCCTGGTGTAGACACAATTGTTCAGGTCTGAAAGTCAACCTGTGTGCTGTACAGCTACAGCGATTGCAACCACCGGGACTCTTTTTTTTTTTTTTAACCAGAAGAGCCTTTAGTACTGAAGAAGAATGTTTATCCCCTCTCCTAACAAAGTAAGATTGTGTTTAATATAACCAGATATGAAACCTCAATCCTTGTTGTGACATTTCAGTTTAAGCCTGTGTGGTACACACGGCAGCACAAAGAAAAGGCGATGCTCTTTGATTAAAACTGTGACATTCTGGGAGGAAAACTGAAGACAAGGCTGTCAAAATTAAAAACGAGCGAACATACAAAGGGCGCTCTTCCTTTAACTTTAAAGCACTTATTGCATGAATAGTTAATATGGCATCAACACAATCCCTTCATTATATACACACAAGACCAAAACTGCCTTTTAATGAAGAAAGTTCCACAAATTGTTACATTAGCTTTGTTGTGAATGTTACTTTTTGGTGGGGCTAAGAAATCACCCAGACACTGCTTTAAGGAAAGGAAACAATATTCTTTACTTGTCTCAGTGTCAGCTAATCCAATAAGACTAAAACCAACAGTGTGATTATTTCAGCACTGCATTGTCTGTTGCACTCAGCTCCAAGGCCTCTCTGAACTAGTGATTAGAAAATGACATCAACTGAGTGAATGATTGCGTGAAGCTAATGATTGGATATGATGTTAACGTAGCAGAAAGTAAACTGTGGAGTCATTCCACGTATTTATTCCAGCTAAATTTCCATATTAAAATGTAGGCCTTTGTAAAATGAAAAATCACAGACTTTAATAGGAATGGATCAGCCTCACAACACTACCAGATCCCTCTGCTACATCTCACTTTGCAGCACTTCACAAGTACTTGGCTGTGCTGAGAAGTTGAACTACGGCACCAATACTGAGTTTGAGAAGCAATTAATATATAACATATAAACGCCTAAATTGTCAACTTGTTTTTGCACCTTATCTTAAATCCTTTATTTACTTATAAATGCTTATCTGTTAAAATAATCACATCACTGTACAGTCGATTGCTGAGGTCTTCAAATATTTACTGACTCTGCCTGAAGGGCAAATCCACAAATCCAAAGCAAGAAATTAAATTATACACATGAACACAAAACTGCACTTCCTGTGTGGCACTGTTGGCATCTAGTTCTGAAACTCATTAATAAGATTCGATTAGAACGAGCAAAAGGTCAAAACAGGGAACAGACGGTCCTGATGTTTTGAATGTGACACAAATCATGTCAAATGTTGTTCTGAAGAATTTGAATTAACAGGCTTTGTCACTCAGAAATAGAGATTGATGTGAAAACAAAGGGTACAGTTCTGCGAGAGCGAATGAGAAGGTGAGTGTGCCTGTGTGATTATACTAATGAATGACAGCTACTTGTCAATTTCAGAGTGGCACATCTTCTTTGGTCATACTGAGAGTTTTGTTTTGGAAACAAAAATAGGCAATCGAGGGCTTTGGATTTATTAGTTGTACTCCAATAGATATATTATTTTCTATACTTAGTTGCTAAATGTATCAATCTTGTTTCTGACATAAAATGCCTCATAACAATTTATGTAATTTACAGATAAAAATTTAAATGCCTACACTGAATGTTTTTGTCGGGGCAAGCCGTGTGAATTATTAAAGGACCCAAAATGCAGGTGGTTTCTGAGGTGAGCGAGCTTTTATTGTGACGATGATGTACAACACAAAAAAAAAGGGTGGCGAGAAACAGAACGGAAAACACTCTGAACTGGGAAAACTAAAACTTAAACAACAAAACTAGAACACGAATGAGAGTACCTTGCAGGGAGAATGTCCAGGAAGATGGAGGAAAATACACAGAATGACGGGAGGAATAACACAGACAAACCAGCAACTACTACGACAGAAGACACGACTTAAATACACTCAGAGAAACACAGGGAGATTACACACAGGTGGGGGACACAGCTGGGAGTGATTAACGTGAGGAGACCAGGGAGGCAAACTGAAAACACTCACAGGTCGTGTCCAAATTCATGGGCTGCATCCTCCTGAGGACCCGGTCTACGTGGGCCGGGTCCTCAGAAGGTCGGGTAGGCCGGAAGTAAACGGCCGCGAAATTGGACGGTCTAGCCTTCTGATTAGCGTCACCGCTGTCTCAGTGGAGTTTAATAAACTCGGTCGTCTGCTCCTTGCTATCTAAAATATAACAGGACACTGGCGTAAATTCTCGACTGTCTCATACTTCTGTTTAATCAGTTTTCTGTTTGACGTTTAGTCAGCTGTGTAAAAACCAAGGAGGAGGGGGATTAATAAAGTTTTATTTTATCTAATCTAATAACTTTAATCTCAGCCAAACCGATTTACTCACGAACAAACAAAACACTGAAAAAAGCCCAACAATAACATTTTTAGGTTGTCTAAGTGACTTATATATTACGTTTAACCCGAGCAGCGAAAGTCCGCGGTGATGTGAAAATGATGTGCCAGGAGTTGTGCCGTTCTCGGCCGCATCAGTAACCCTCGAGCTCCCGGCTAGCTATCGAGCTGGTGGGTAGCAGACGCCTTCGAAAACGTCGACGCACTTTTGCAAATATGCGATATCTTGATAAACCGAGCAGATATTTGATGTTTACACAACTACTTCCTCGCCTGAAAATATGTTAAAAGTTTATTTTGTGACCCAGAAAGATTAGTATGAGTAATTTTAAAACTTAGTAGCGGCCGCCATTGTTGGAAACTGGAATTTGGCTGGGCCGCACTATGAATTCTGGGATATGGTAGGCCACGAAGGACACACCCGACCCATCCTTAAAATTCGGGGAAAAGGAGGACGCATTTGTCGGCTACATTCGGAGAAGTCTACGAATTTGGACAGCCTTCGGCGCGTCGCTGTGACGTAATCGGTCTACAAATGCGGCCTCAGGAGGATGCAGCCCATGAATTTGGACACGACCACAGACGCAGACCTTCACAATAAAACAGGAAACACATACACGTAATGACACAACACACAGACTTAACACAGACAGGGGGACACACAACATAGGAACATGAAATGGGAAAAAAGGAGACAGAAACCCATAATAATAATAATAAACTTAACCATAAACACTGAGCCACAGACTCCGAACCATGACAGTTTTATTACGATGCGTTTCCACTTTTGGTCTCACTAGCAAAAATACCTTTCTCAGTCATCCAGGTCATGGTAATCTAAGGAGCTTGGAAGGAAAAGCGACTGGACAAAAGAAGACCAGTCGCTTTTCTTTCCAAGCTCCTTAGATTACCCTTAACAGAGCGTTGGCCAAGAAACTTAAAGCTTCAATAGACATAAATCTAAATTGAGGGAGGGAGGGGTGCAGACTGAGGCAGACCTTCTCCTTTAGCTCTCTCCTCTCAGTTCTAAGCTTCTTGTGCGACCCAGTACTTGTGTTTCAGACTCAAAGAAATTTTCTTCTTTGATTATTGTTGTTCAAGGTTTTAGTTTTCTTTAGTTCTCAGTGATCTTCGTTCTCCCTCCCTTAGTGTTTATCTCAGCCTGTGTTTAGTCTCTGTGTGTTCTCTGGGCTGTTCCTGTGTTCCTCGTTTCTTGTTGAGTCAGCCTTGTCTCTGTGTTCGTTCATCTCCTGTGTCTCCCCAGTCAGTCATGTCTCCCTTCAAGTCCACGTCTCCATGCCTATCTCCTGTTTCCCATTTTATTTTGATCGTTCTTTGTCCTGTGACCAGTGTATTCAGTTTTGCTTCCTCCCTGGCAAATTATGTTACGTTATTTGGCCATGAGTAAGTTTGCTAAGAATGATGGAGCTAATAGAAGCAGTCAACAGGAAAAAAAAATGAATAGAGCTGTTTTAACAGCATCCTCTTTCATCTGCGAGCAAATGCACCCTCCTCAGACTGAGCCCAAATGCTTGTTGATGGAGCTGCAGAAGCTGGTGATAGCATAGCATACTCAGCCGGATGGTGGACACGTTCATGCTCATGTAAGTTAGTCGTGTTTGAGTACTTTGCTGGCACTATACGTGTGCACAAGTGGCACACCGCTTTGGCTACATACTTAGGTTTATCTCTTTCATCCCAACTTTATATTTTTTTAGCGCTGTCAGCCTTAACGCGCTGTCATCACGACTAACGTGATTAACAATTAACCCATCTGGAGCACAGACAGAGTCAAAAGTTTGTTCATTCTGCGCTCCAGATGGGGTGAGCGCGTTAAAATTTTTAATCATGATTACCGCGTTATCGCTGACAGCCCTAATATTTTTGGGAAATTAGTTCGTCCATGTTTGGACTTCTGTGTCGTAAATGCGCAAATCAGTCCGTGCATGCTTATATTTCTCCGCCCATCAAAAAGTCTGCGCATGCAAGAATGTATCGCCCATCGTCGATTATTGGACTGACGATTCTCGGTTGGAAAATTTACATATCCCCCAACCTTAGTATATGAACAAATATTGTTTATGTTACAATAACATAATATTGTTTTGTCAAGTTTGACTTCATGAATGGTAGACCTCTGCTTTACCTTGTAAAACCTTACCTGCAACTGCACCACCATCTCTTACTCCCCACTGTGAAATTTCTCGCCAGACATCAGGTGTGAATAAGCGTTGCTACTCTTCTGCAACTGGCTAGATTTTCTGAAACTTTTGAAAACAAAACCCAGAGGACATGCAGCAGACTATGTCTCTCTCAGATGACATGAATTAAAAAGAAATTAATAAAACAGAAACAAACAGACAAAAAAAGGCTGATTGTTGTCTTCAAAAAATGTTGGCTACCCTAGTTTTGAGCAGACCTGAACAGTTTCCATTGTAAAATATTTGAAAGGTACAACTGGGACTTGCTCTAAAATAATTTGTATGATCGACCTGAAATTTCAAATTACTTGGGCTTATCTAAAAAATTTTTCTTTATAGTTTCAATACCGAGTTGGCAGCAAATGGTAACAAGTTAGCAAGTAGCTTAAATGTGTTGTTACACATGGCTCTTTGAGTACTTGGTAAGATAAGAAAGTCACTAGATAAATACTACTGTATCTCTTATTTATGCTCCTTTTCCTAGTGTACTAGTGGTAAATGTCTAGTGGTACATCTAGGGTAAGACAAGCTAAGAAATAAATGCATCTTCAGATTTCATCAACAGAAGGACTGTAATCTGAGATCTCAGTTATATTTATTATTATTTTGGTTTTCAGCAGTAGAAGTAAAACTTTTATGAAACTTTCTTTTGCTTTTTTAATGTTTCTCTTCTTTCTTCTGTCCAGCTTATAATTTGTTTGTGTGTATGTTGTGTAAGTCCTGAGCACATTTCAATCATCGTGTGTTTTAGAGATAATGAATTATTTAAGATACCACTCGACAGGGTAGCTAGGCAGGGGCTAGAGAAATTTTCTTAGGGTGGCAAGAGGGTGGCAAAGAAATCAAATGGGGTGGCAAAATCAAGGCCTTTTTTATTCAAACACATATGCAGGGTTACATATGGTTAAAATGATTCAAATGCAGTAAGTATACACGTTTTTCATGTAAATATAGTCTATAACTTAATTATTGTCTATAACCCACATAATTAAACACTTTAGTTGCATAAAACATGTGACTTTTGATGTTATGTACTGTATAATCTGTATAATAAATAAATATGTAGCCCAATAAGTATAAAATCCAGAACGCTACACAACATGGGGCGGTTGATTTACAAACACAAGTCTAACTTAAGTTTCACACTTTTTTTGTTAGTAAAAAAATCAAATTGTTACATGTTTAAATTATACAAAATGTCAGAAATCTGCACTGTCATTAACACAAATTTAAACCTAATTTTTCATGATTTGTTGGATTAACCCTCTGAGGTCCGAAATACAACCGGCTATTTTTGACTGCTTTTGAGTTTACGTTTGTATTTCACCCTCAAATTGTTTCAATTTATTTTTTTCCCATTGCCTTGTTTGCCATCATTCTTTTCAGCTTAACCTCACGTGTCTGAATTAAGTTGTTTTTTCACTAACATACTGCATTAGTATTACTGAGCTGAAATCACACAAAGAACTTTGTGTCCTAGAACAAAGAACTTAAAATCCTAGTAGTAGTTTTTATTTTACTGTAAAGAAAAACACAGACGTGTTGAGTAAATTATTTTTATAACTTGAAATGCAAATATAAATTGTACATTTTGAAAACTTATGCACACATTTTGTAAACATATACAACTATTTATCTAAAAATGCAGCCAATACACCTGCCGAGGTTTTTTTTTTTGTACAACCATTTAAAAATATTACTAAAACTAAAATGAGAGAACAATCAGGTGTCGCAATAAGATGCCCCACAATTGATGTGTGCCAGTAAAACAAATTGTTTGTCCACCAAAAGACAGAGGAGAACAGCACAGGGACAAACCTGCAGGCCTGGCAACAGGAGGTGTATCACTTTGCTGGTTTTACTTGGTGACAGTATTTACACTGCAATCTGCCTTTGTGACATTCATTAGTGCCCTCACTGACATGCAAAACAAAACAACGACTACACAACAGAACTACTGCACAAGACAACACAACACACTAACGATACACTCCACGCTAAACGTCACAAATCTCCTACATCTAAAAACTCTCTCTCTCTCACTCGCTCTTTCACTCGCTCACTCTGTCTTGCTGCCTTTACCGTCACTCCCAAAACTTTCCCGTCTTCCTAAACAACCGAATCCCACGTGACTTAAAAAAAAAAGAAAAGGTCGAGATGGTACAATTTCCCACCGATAGGAAAGAAGTGATTTTTTTTCTTTCTTTACTGTTTTCGAGCTGTCCTTAGAAAATGCTTAAAAGAATTTTAAAACACACACACACACACACAAAACGTAACAACAGTATTTAGAAAAAAGCATGGCTTATATATATATTTTATCATAACTCGGGATTTACTGGCCTGTAATTGCAATTTAAAAGCCGATGTATACTTTGAAGTCCGGACTTTGGGAAAAGCGCGATGACGTGTGTTTGCGGGTCCCACGAAAATTCAGAAGCAGATTTGCGTCGTGAAAACTCGTCAAACGCGCGTCAAAGTAGCGCGTCTGGTGCGTTTGACGCGCAAATAAAAATACGCGCGTCAGTTTTTGTGTTGCATTTTGTGCATTCACGTGTATCTACCGCTCGAGTTGGAAAAATCTGAACTCCAGCATCAATTCGCGCCGCGACAACCAATCAGTTAGCCTGGTGATGTGGCTCTGACCTAGGTCAAAGGGGCAGGTCCAGCCAAAGCCCATCATACTTCATTCAATATGGAGGAAAGGCTAATAAGCGTGGTTGCAAACCACCCGGAGCTGTACGACACCCACTGCTTTCTGTACCGAGACAGGAATAAAAAGGACCGAGCTTGGAGGAAGATATGTGAAGCTGGCAACCTGGTAAGTTCATTCATTTCTCTTTTGAAATTTTTGACTGACCCGGGGAAGCACTTTGAGAATCAACTTGTGAGAACTGTGAGTAATATTCATGTGTTTGTGTGAAAAAAAGTGTATAAAGTGCGTGGCGAGGGGCTAGTTATTCTGAGAACCCCTGCTGCAATAAATGAGGGACCACTGTATATACTTTCTCTATGATTATTGTTTTCAACCTGTTAACATTTAATATTGTCCTGACAGAGCCATATGATTCTGCAGCAGAGCCATCACCTGTTGCTTCTCCTGGCTCCCCAGTCCCTGGTCCCTCCACTCCTGCTGCTGCAACCACAGGTATGAGATTGTAGCAACAGATGTACAGCAGCACTGATAACTTTTTACTCTGTTAGATTCCCTTGTGATTGATTACCTTCACTAAATATCTACAACCAATCTGTTTATATCCTGTTTTTTTCATTGTTGAAAATGAAAATCTAGGTCCTTTTTATTCCTGTCTCTCTGTAAATGGTTCTATTTTATATATTTATGTTTAATGTTTTTCTGTTTGAGAATTTTAATATTATTTGAAATAAATTTTTGTAATGACTAATGTCTCAGTTCTATTACACAGCAAATATTGGCACACAGAATTAATTTCATATTATACTAATGAAAAAATATACTACTATATAGGAACATAGTGAAGACCAATTATTTAAGAGAATAAAGAGAGGTTAGTTTATTTTGGAGTAGAGCTCCATTTATTAAGAAAATTTTAAAAAGGCAGGGTTGTAGGGAAGTCAGTGGGTCTTCAAACAGTCTATTCTTTTGGCTGCCAAGACACTGCTCCCTCCGCCGAGAGGTGGGCCATGAACTTCTCCCTCACCAGGACAGCCTCTCTGGAGGAGTTGTTGGCTGCTACACGACCCAGGCCTTTTTTGAAAAATTAACCTGTGATAAGACAGCATATCAAGATAGAATTGTTATTATAATTCACGTTGGACACGCGTCTAGGTGCAAATTTGCATGCGTCAAGTTAGGGGCGTCTGGCACGTTTTGGTCGCGTCTATCGCGTTTGGTGTGAACACACCGTAAGCATCCCTTGCTACTGAAAAAAAGAAAAAAAAAAAACGGTTTGCACTATGGGCTGAACCATTTGTTAATATTGGAGGGGGGTAAAACTATGCAATATATTCAGTTTTAGCATTTATATTCACTGTTAACTGTAACTACGCTCAAAGTGTTAATGCTGTCTTTTTTTTAAATAGACAACACTGTCATATGCAAAACCAGGGTGGCACTTGGGGTGGCAAGAGATCATTTAAGGGTGGCACTTGCCACCCCATGCCACCCTTCTACATCCACCCCTGTAGCTAGGTAGCAACATTGTTTCAATTTAAGATGAGGATTTACTCAAGAGGATGCGAAACACATTTCTCTCTGGAGTGTAGACAGTTTATCAAAGAAACTGTGAGTTTTCTTTTAGGTGTACAGAAATTCTGGAGATTGCTTGATACAAAATAACCTATACCTTTATTATAACATGTAACTACACCTACGTTGTTACACAGTCTGTAACTAAATTTACAAGCTGCTGTTGTGGTTTTTCGTTTTTTAATTGTGTCGATGTAAAACTCCTGCAAGTTATGACAAAACAGTGAACAATGTATGAAAATATGATTAAATATTGATATGACTGGTAATAAATATATATTGGTGTGCAATGGCTATTTGACTACCATGTCTTTTTGTTTATTAAGGACACTGCTGGAATAGTGTGTAGCAATTGAATACACATGTATTTATATTATTTACTCATCAAGGTCAAATGTTAGCATCCTGCATGTAAACAAAGTTTCTCCCCTTTTCATTGTATTTCAGCAGCACTCCAGCTTGTATTATCTTAATGACAGAGTTTTGACTCTGATTGTGTGAACATGCAGAAACAAAATCTATTATCAAGCTGTGAGTAATGAATAGACATAAATGTGTGGGTCATAATAATGGTGTGTGTTGTTAATATGGATTACTCAATCATATGCGTTTGGGAGTGAGGTTATTGAATTTGATCCACAGAGTAATGTGTTTCTCATTGAAATGGGAAAGCCTTGACCTTTGTGGATGCATCTGATTACTGTCGGCTTCACTTTATCACGTTTGCGTGTGTGTGTGATATGCAAGGGCATAGTTTTGGCTTTTAAAGGTGAAGAGACAGTGAAATTAGGGTTTTATAATCTGATATTATATCTTATCTATCTCAGATGGATAATACAAGATACATCTTTGTTATATCGTATCTTCTATATCTTATAATATCATAATGTTATGATGAGACTGAAGAAGTCACTTGGATGAGTGACAAAATGTTTCTCCCAGTGAAAACGTTATATCCAGATAAGCAAAATCACCTTTTGGGTTTGAGGCATTTTATTAGTTTTGAAACAATTTAGATAATTCATTACAGACTGTAAAGATAATATATATTTATAATACACTAATAAACAAATGGCACAACAACGCAATACCCAATACATGTAATACATGTGGTGGTTTTACATTAAATTCTATGGGTTCAAAATGGTGCACTTGTTGGTTCTAGGTACAAATGGTCTTTTTTTTTTTCTTTTCTTTTATCCTACACTCCCTGAATTTCAGCATCTGATGACTAAACCCATTTTAAGAAAAGTTATGAAATATTAGATGATGGGATTTTAATTTAACACAGTTATGGGATTTTTTTTAAAGCCCAGGGGTTTAATGACCTAGTTGGCAATTCTAGTGTTAGCATACACTAGAACACAGTGATAGAACATAAAACACAAATCACACTACATAAAACATGTTTAGATGAAAAAAATAAGCATCACGATCTTTGTGATAACGATAAATAGATGATTGCCGTAAAGGTTCTTTTTCAAGCTTCTTTTGTTACATGTCACAATTCCTGCATGTATCACAATATTTCTGACTCTCTAATCAGTTGAACAGCATATGTTCTTCTATTCAAGATTTTCCCTTATTAAGCAGGGTTCTTAACAAGGCTCCATAATGAGCAGTTTCTGCCTTAGCGTTGTCAGTGTCGGTCTATTGACTTAGCAGGCTGTTGCCCTCACAATGGTGCTGACAGCCCATGTCTGCCTGGATGGTGCCCAGATGTCAGCAGGGGGAGCTCAGCTTGGAGCTGGAAGTTATTTCTGCTTCTGAAATATAATAATTTTATTTACAAAGGGTGCCATGGTGGTGCTGTGGTTAACACTGTTACAGCAAGGAGGTTCTCACTTAGAACCTATTGGTCAGCTCAGGTTTTTCTGTGTGGAGTTTGTGTCATGTCCCTGGCCTGCGAGTTTCCTCCAGCACTAGCCTTTCATATATACATTAGACTGATATCTCTCTCTGAGGTCTATGATGATCTAGTGTCCTGGCCAGGGTAAACCACACCATTAACCCTTGGTTGGATAACTGGTTAAAAAAATGGGTGAATGGTACCTTCATTAACTTGAACTGATTGCAACCTGACCTGTTGCTGTTGTGTTATTACTTGTGTGTTCATGAAATGAATGAATTGCAAAAATAAGCTTACATTAACATTGCCACCCTCTATTTTAAATTATTCACTAATGCTGCTTGGCTCAGGCTTTACAAAAAAGATTGATTTCATATCACGGTAAATCTTTTGCCTCTAAAAGACTAAATTCAACTAATTGTAACAATATTTATTTGATTAACGCTGAGCAAAGTTGCAGAATCCCATTGCTCACCGTTGGAGTGGAGCCACTGTGAGTCACTTGAGAGTCTGGACTTATATAAATACTTGAGCTTTTATGAACCATAAAAACATAGAGCACTTTGTTGCATTTGTGGAGTATGTGTGTATGAGTTACTTGAGTGATTCATAATTAACCGAGGAACATAAATTGCTATTTGCAAAGTTAGGTTATAGTGGCTCTTTGTTTTCGTGCATTAGTTTTCAAGAATTTGTGACACTGTACAACTCATACAAAACGTCAAAGGTTTGCTTCACAATAGTTAGTAATCTCTCACTCCATCTTCAGTTTATTTTCACTGACATTTTCAAGTGCATTAATTCTGAAAGGTAACATGCAATAAAAAGGCACCTCATAAGAGTACTTTACCGCTCTATTTTCAGTGTTAGTTCACTGTTAGTGTGCAACAGCTGTCTATGAAAAGAGTTCAGCAGCTGTGTCCAAACCTGTTTTATTATATTATATGTTATACTGCCTAAATTTAACCAGCAACTGAAAGTTAAAATTTTTTTTTTAAAATTGTGTTAGCATCTACAAACGCAATTTTAAGTTGTTGTTTTTTTCTTTGAGCTCTTTGATTTGTCACCTTATAAGCCTAATGCTGTGAAACAAGGGCAGTCTGACTCAAATGCTATTATTATTATTATAAGTAGTAGTAATAATAAGTATCTTAAAGCCTGTGACACAAAGATTTAAATATTGCTGTCAGTTTAGTTATCACGTGACAACAATGCACCATACTTCAGTCCTGATAGAAAATGTATGCGAATCTGTACACGGAGACTTGTTTATTTCCTAGCCATTGCGTTGCCTTTACCTCGTTGTTCAGTAATAGTCCTTCCATAACCTTATCTTCCTGTTTAATATTACAAAACAAAGAAACTGCTTCTTTTAATTCAAACCATTTTTTTCTACACTTATCAACAAGAACATTCAGTGACAACACAATCTGTCCCGTTGGAGTAGTGGCGTGCATCAGCCTGAGCCTTTTCTGGTGAAAAACACAGGAAGTTACCGTGTGATTGTTGTCTTTTTTTCCCTGTTATTTATATCATGTACTCAGTATGTTGTCTTAACACTGGCATTTAATGCTTCAGTTTGAAAATAGTAATTATATTGCTTGTATATAAGATGAGTTTTTCCAAACAAATATGTAAATGAAACGCTTTTCATCAGTGTCATTGTGCTAATACTTCTATATGAACTAAATGGAACACAAGGCCGAACCAAAGTTAATTTGCCAAATGAACGTGAAGAAGCAAATGAAAATAAATCAAGAAACCTTGAGATTCATTCGTCACTGTATCGTGTCTCAAAAGGAAAAGAGGAAGAAACACAGCTGTGTGTCTTCACTGACGTTATTGGCTACCACCAATTATATGGCCAATATCAAGCTGAAAGGTTCTTCCATGAGGAGGAAGTTTGTCCCTTCCAAGAAAATTTTTTTCTCACAAGGATGCAAGGAGCTCGGGTAGAAAAAAAGCTAATGTAAATAGAAAAGGTTTTTGAACAACTTGACTGTAATTAAGGGTGGGGCTAGATCGTTTAAGATGATTTAGAAGTTAGAGATTTGTGAGTTTAAATAGATTTGCCAGCCTTTGTGGTGCCAGCTGTCCTGTCCATTTTAAGTGCTTGTAGTAGATGCTGACTCCGTCCATCGAGTATTTATGTGTATACATTGCCAGGAAACACAAGTGACTGAATACCAAGTGAGTTACACACACACACACACACACACACACACACACACACACACACACACACACACACACACACACACACACACACACACACACTATTTATTTGTTATTGGCTACAGTAATGAGACGAGAAATACACAAGTAGCTCTCATCTCATCGCTGTGTATGTTTGTGTGTTTTCTTGCAATTACAAAGGACAAATAGCCAATACCAGCATTTTATTATGTGAAAGAGAGAATGCATCACAGAAAGCCATTTTTTTGGTGTTTGGATGAGTTTGATTCAGACTAACAACCTTCTGAGAAACAATCATTGTTCTTTGCTTTTCCCTATCCTCTCTGTTATGCCTCTTATTCAGAGCTGCAGGTCACAGGCAGGATTCAATTTAAATCACTAAAGCGCTCAGGGACATTTGGTTTGCACACAGGGGTTGCAGTGGCAGCACAAAACACAGACATAGAAATAGAAATTAAAAACACAACCACCATAACGACACACAGAAGTGATGAGAGCTGACAGGGAGGTAGGCTGGATGTAATGAAACAAAAGGTTTGCATATCTGTTGCATATCGTGAGTGTGAGCTATGAACACTTGCATTGTTCCTCTGGGCTTTTATTTAACAAATATAATTTATATATCCCAGTGGGACTTATTTCCTTTTTTGTGCTTTTACTTTGTGCTAATGTAGACTTCACTGTTTTGGGTGGCTCTTTCATCTTAATATGGTGATATTTTCTCTTAATGTCAACAACTTCTCATAAAACATTACAACTTATCATGTACTGACACTTGGCCAGCATCCCTATTGTACTGCAGCGAGTAGTGTTAAAGTGTAGTGTAAAACAGCATTTTGCATTGTGAAAAATAACAATTTACAACAGTGCTTTTAGTCGGCAACTAAGTCAGCAGAAGCACAAATCATTGGACCTTCAGTATTCAACATTTTTGACTTGTTTTCTGCCACTGAATACATGAAGTCGTGGGAGTATAGTTTCTAAGGAGAGATGTCAGACCCTTGGCCAGCTTGGAGAAACAAAGGTGGCTCCTCTAGTAACAAGATGTTACCAAGTCAGCTATGTCGACTTACACATATTCCCTTGAAATATCTATAGACATTACAGCTTTCGCCAGACTTGCATGCTTTAACCAAAACTTCTTCCTAAATGCTACTAATAATCTTATATTTATACACATGCTATTAATTCTGACACAAAATGTGTTCTTAATAAAAAATTGTTAAGCTATTTGCTAAAATGCTAGTGCCCCGGCAGTTAGCTGTAGCTGTAGCTGTGAAGTGACTCTTTGTTTTGCTGTCATACCTGTAACACAGCCCAAATTTATGTGTTCACATTCATGCACTGAGCTGCTGCACTTGACATCCACAATGTCTTTATGTCATCTCATCTTTAATAATATGTAAGAGTATAATAAAGATTAGACAGTAGTATCACGACATGGGAATGTACAGATGTGGAGAAAAGTATTAGCCCCACTATGAATTGTAATTTTTTTAGAAAGTATAAATTATTTTTATGCGCATGTAAATACAGAATTATTTCAGAAAAAACCCCATCAATTTTGAAAAACAAAACAAAACAAAACAACACAACAATGCGCTTTAACTCTGTAATGCTAAAAGCTTGTAAAGTCAAGTTAAACTGAGGGTCATCTTTCAGTTTTACACCATATAAAGAACTTCAGTAAGGGTTTGAGCTGTCACTTGAAAAACATTCACGTCATGAATGAAAAAAGAAAAACAGTTTAAACTAGAGAAAGAGAAACGTTGATTCTTCTGAGCGACAAAGAACTGGAATGAAAATGAGAAACAAGAAATTCAAAGAGAGCCACACAGTATGGTAGAGGTAAGTGAAAGATTTCAGTGACTGAGGAAAGAAAACTAGTAACAGATGTGTCAGAGCAAGAGACTGATTGCAAGTAGTTGCAGTGACCAACCACTCACCCAGAGGTTAATCGTGCAGGACCGACAACCTCTGGGCAACCACGTTTGTTTGGAAGACGACTGAACAGTTTGCCTGGTGGAAGGAAAACTGTCTCAGTCTGACTTAGAATAACTTCATTCACTCACAAACAGATTGGTAAAGATTTGCAATTAATCACCATATAATTTATGAACGCAGAGTGACTGACTTTTATTGGTTACAGTATGTTAGCAGTTTGCTCTGAGGAGTGCAATTCATCTGTTCCATAAAATAATGAAACACACAAAGGTTTGTGGGCACAGGTTTTACTGTAAATTGTGCTAAAAATCACGTTTTATTTTGCACCAGATATTCATGTAATAGTTGCCACTAGGAGTATTTATCTGGAATGGAGAAGGAGATGCTATCGGAGTACTGGAATAACTGGCACTGGTGTGTAGAACCAAAACTTTGACTCTGTCCTGTTGCTCTTTACTCACCAGAGTGTTTCTAGCTGAGCCACACAGAACAGCGTGACAGTAAGGGAAGAGGAGAATCCAGATACAAGATGCATTCAAGGATATATCTAGTTTACCTTTTTCAGAAACCTTGGCATCATTTTGGACAGTGAGCTCAGTGTTGATGGTCGTTTTAAAAGGTCACCAGAACAGCTTTCTGTCACCAGAAAAATGTATTCAAAGTTAGAAAATTCTTAGCTTAAACTGACTCAGGTGGTCGCGGACACCCAACTTTGTGAACACAATAAGCTGGGAATGATACTACACCAGATTTTCATTTGCTGACACCAGATGTGCTTCTACTAAAAAGGTTTTTTGAAAATCTTGTGAATACAATCACTCGAGAAAGATGTCAGCTAGGATTTTCAAACTGATACCATAGGTGCATCTACCAGGAGGCTGAGGAGTAGCACTGGTGACCGACAGTATTTTGTATTTGTATTAAGTTTAAATATAGTGAAATGTGCTATATAAATAAAACTGCCACTTTTACAGTGAGCATAGCACGTTCCAGTGTTTCCAGTATATCTACAGAGATCACCTCACAATGAAAACCTCTTTTCTCAGCCATGTACATGCATGGAGCGACATTCATGCTTCTTTTCTTACTTTCCTCGATATCAACAAGAATGTGTGTTAGTGTGTTAGATTAGTTTCTTTATATTACAGTATGTTACAATAATATGCAGAATATTCCCAGCCACAAACTTGCATCTTCAGACACAATTGCAGTCAGACTCAAGAATACACACAGTTTACGGTGCCAGAATTAAATCCCCTGTCAACTTAGTGCTTTGTCCAGCTGTACTACTTAACTTCAGTAGTTAACATGCAATGATGCCAGTTTAAAAAAAACAACATTTGTTTCTACTTTTCTGCAGCCCATCACCCTTTTTTAACCAAATCTCCATGCATGGAAGGAGGCAGCTTTAGGGTTGATCTTTTCACTCAGGAGCGTAGCTGTTCTTCTCGGTCTGCCCATGACGGTAGCTGCGTGTTACTTGCAAACCTTATGTGTACAATTTCCTCCTATATGTCCTCATAGCAAGGCTTTCTAAATACATCAGTACTGTCATTCTGACCCTATTAACACACCTGAAAAACAATTCAGCCAGAATAAAGAATGAAGCACCCTGATAACAGAAACCCATTGCAAGTAGGGAACTGGTCAGCAAATTGATTTGCCTTATTTCACCTGCAAGTACACAGTAATGCTGATTCAGAAATTACTATGACAAAAGTAACTCAACAATATACACAAATGGAAAATTCCCTGTAATATTACTGGTGGAACGACAGAAGCAATTTTGATTACCCAGAAAAACAGCAGTTTTCAAAATTAGTAGGAGAAACAGATGGGGAACACAAACACCTTCTGCTTATTTCTATGGGTATGTAACGGAAATAAACTTTATACATTTTAGAAACTGATATTCATAATATAAGATTGAGAGCAATGGCTAGACGTGAATATTTGTTGATATGTGGTTTAAACAGGAGGTACAAGTAAACATAATCCGTTATTAACATGCTGTTGATCTGTGCAGTTAGGATTTCCCTGTACTGCCTATGCCTGCTGGATTTGATGTGGAGCATTTCAAAAGAGGGATGTTTTTCACTATTTCTTTACTGTAATGTTCTCAGCACTGGCCTGTCAATCAAACTGTGCTGGCGTACTTGGTACTTTTGATGGTGCCGCTTGAGTTTCGGTAGATGGCATTTGTTCTCAGACATGGTGGAGACCGCTGTGCACGCTAACTACACTGTGAGTCTTTGACTTTGTTCTGTCACAGAATCACTAGACTTACTTTTTTCAGTTTCACTACTTTTCTGTCATAATTTTGTATCCAGAACCTAAACCTTGACCTTCTTTCTTTCACACATATTCCCACTCTGTTAGTGCCTTATTCAGCAGTTGTCCCTAGCTCACACCCTGGCATACATCAATACACTTACATTTCCTTTTTTCCCTGTAATTTCCCTCTGTAACCTTTTTACCTCATACCAATACACAGAATCCATCAGGAAGAGGTCAGAGGGTCACATGACGCCCACACATCTCTCGCTTTCATCTCCAGGGAATCCTAAAGGGGTAAAAAAGGTGTCATTTTAGCACCAAAGTGAGCTGATCCCATTATTAATAACATTAGGTGAAGTTAATAGGCAGGCATAATTCTCCAGATGCGGATGACTTCATTGGAGAAATTGGCCTAGAAACATTTAATTTAAGTACAAATTACTGTGGAAGTTTCTCATTCTGCTAGCAATTTAACAGAAAATAACATAAAATGGCTGTGCAGGTTATGATGAAGCATACAAAGAGGGGGAAGTAATTGAAAAGTATTGTCCTTCAGGAAATATAAATGGGGTGAAAAAGACAAGAGAGAAGTATCGAGAAGGGAAGAGAAAGAAGGAGTGATGAAGAAAATAGAATAAAAGGACACGTTTCAGAAATAATAAATGGGCTAAAGCCAAAAATAAGATAAACAGCAGGAAAAAATTAGGAATAAAAAAAAGTAAGAGGGCAGGTGGCAAGAATGGAGAATGACTTTGATGATAGACAAAAGGGAAGGGGATGTAGAAGCTGAACACACAAGAGAGAGTGTCATTTTATATGTGTGTGTGAGGGAAAATTATATTAAAACGGACATACTGCTTAAAAGCACTTGAACTACCTTAAACATACATCTTCTAAAGTGACTTTCAGAGCTTCGCTTTTTGATCTGAGTGTGGTTACAACAAAAACAGCCCTTGTTGCACAAACCTGAATAATTCAACATCTTTAGTTCTTGCAAAGTGGAAGCTGCATGATGGCCACAACTGAACTAGACAGTGAGGGCACAGTTCCAGCTGTGCCTTCTGCTTTAGAAACTCTCACTTGAAGCATCTTTGATGTGTCGTGATCTCTCTGTAAAAGCACAACAATAAAAGTAAACAGCTTAGTTAATTAATTTTTGATGTTGTGTTTTTGTGTCTCCGCAGTCTTTGCTCATAGACACTTAAGTTGGGTCGAGGTTAGGGAGCTGGGAGAAAGAGGAGTGCTTTATTAAAATTTATGTCATGCATCCAACTTTCAAAAGGTCCCCAGAAGCCATTCATAGTTGCTGACTAGCAACATCTTGTGATCTTTGATGAACTTTTGTGTGCTTGCAAAGTAAGCTGTTAAGAAGTTAAACTGCATTATAACTGTGATTTTTGAAAGAATGCATTTGTAACATTGAATATTTCTATAATTGCAAGCCAAGTTTCTACCAGCATCTGATTATGATTATGCCTGTAGAATCATCTTTTTAGCTTAGGGTTTACTGCTGACTGTTTTTAGATTGTAAAAAGTGACCTCATCTTTCCTTCTTTCAGCAACTGCAACTGCAAATATTGTTAGTCCAAAAAAAGTTGTAAAATAAGGTATATGCAACAATTGCAGCATTTTGCAGCCTGTTTATTTGACTATGTACTCGTATTTGTGGGAGAAGACCCCATTTACAAGACTTAGTGGATTATATAGGAGTTATGGTAGTTAGTTGTTTAGGATTTCTGGTGACTCCCAAGGTCAGCTATAGGGAATGGTTACTTGCTTAGAATGCTATAACATGTTAAACATAAAATATATCTAATTAAAATCCAAGATACTGTATTTGTGCAAATGTTCTATTAATACTTTAGTTGTAAGTAATTATTTGTAATGCAAAAAGAAGAAAATTATCCCTTTTCGTGCTGTTACATTGCATTTCAATATACAGTGCCCATCTTGGTATAAAAGACATATCCAGATAATTACAGGAATAGTAAATGGCCTGCATTTGTATAGCGCTTTTCTAGTCCCTAAGGACCCCAAAGCGCTTCACACTACATTCAGTCATTCACCCATTCACACACTGGCGATGGCAAGCTACATTGTAGCCACAGCTGCCCTGGGGCGCACTGACAGAGGCGAGGCTGCCGGACACTGGCGCCACCGGGCCCTCTGACCACCACCAGTAGGCAAACACGGGGTTAGTATCTTGCCCAAGGATATTTGGCATGCAGCCAGGAGGCAGCCTGGGATCGAACCACCGACCTTCTGATTAGTGGCTGACCTGCTCTGCCACCTGAGCTACAGCCACCCCTAGTATTCTTTATTTGCATAAAAACCTGCATAGTTGCCTTTTAGCAAGTCTCTAAACTTCTCTAATGGAGTTGCGTACCTGACAAATAGACTGTGCTTGCAACAAGAGAGGTCAACTTCAGGTGTACATGTCCAGCAGCGCAATGGTACTGGGAACCAAAGACCTAGTGCTTAATAAATTATTGTGGGATAAATACGAATTAAATAAGTAATAAGGTTTGTACTGAAAGTTTAATACTGCAGTAATGTGGGTATTGGTGGTGAAAAAGGATCATTGGTTTCTAGCGGCGTTTGATCCATTAGTTCATAGCCAGTTCCCACCAGAGTACATTTACAACAGGCTGGAATGAGAAGATAAATTATTAAGCCCAAATAGAGACAAAAGAAAAAATCTTCTGACTGCTGCTATGGTGCTCAGCTTGCACTGCTCAGAGGAAAACAGCTTACTTTAATATGTATGGAAGAATGACATATACAAAGAAAGAATAAGTGAATGATGAGTGAAATGGAAGATCAAAACTAGTTGTTTGATAAAGGTTATGTGAAAGTCTGGACTGGGACCAAAAATCAGCCCTGGGATTTTTAGTTAAGTTGGCCTGTGATTGGTCAAAATAGCCCAAATGGTCCAATTAAATATGTGAAATCCTCAAAGCACTAGTAAAGCTACACGAGTAGTAGTACATGAAAAAAATATAAACAAAACAAACATAAAACAAATATATGCATATATGTTTGATACCGAAAGAGTTTGTCTTTTTGATCAGATTGGTACGGCTGTTGCACTGCAGTGCGGCATGTGACAATTAAAAGTTAAAATTAAGTCTTTATCAACCACACCTTCCACACTAAACTTGGTTCTATGAGGTGCATGAGCAGGGTAGGGGCCTGGAAAATGATCACCAGACCAGCCCTGGTTGTGTGCACATCCTGCAGCAAAGGTGGGTTTAAGACACTCGTCCCCACAAATTTGTGTTGTGAATGTCAAATACCCAGCTTGCTTTTCATCAGTTGCAATGGATCCATTGTATAGCAGCCTTTCAAGCCTCTGCTGTCTTATATTTTATATGTTAATCTTAATTTATTACATCTCCAAGAGCAATGACGCAGTTTGAACATATGGTTGAGCTGTGAAGGGTTTAACATTTTGGAGAAGTACTACAACAACCTCATTTTGGTTCCAGTTGATTGCTTTTCATTTCCCATCTGTATTTGTATTCCTCTTCTCTCACTCCTTGGTGAATTGACCCTTTGTTTTGTTTAGTGATACAGAGATGAAGCTCAGTTTGAACCATAGTTTGATTTAAGAAAAGATGTTGTGTCCTAATCCCTTCAAACTCTGGTTGTGTTTGATAGTGATGTGACCTAACCCCTTCACTGGAGCACAACAGAGGTACTTTTTTATTTGCGTTGTTGTTTCATCATGCATTTATGAAAAACAGTATGTTTGCGTGTGTTACTGAGTGACATGCTACTTCTTCGCTTCAGTGCTTCGTGTGGCAACATGCATGCATTCCTCCCTTGAATAACTCTTGCTGTTCTTGTTTCTCTTCTTGTCTTGGTGAAATAAACAAGGTTGTTGGCATTAACTGTGACCACAAACCAAAGACGTTATTTACTTTGTGAACAGCGAGCATTGTTAGAAGGTAGGAATCATAATGATGAAGAAAAGGTTAAAAAGAGCTCTGAAAGTTTTACAGAAAAGAAGAAGAGCGAGATCAGAAGCAGCATACGGAAACAATAGATTTGCATTTACGTAGAGGTTGTTAGCGAGCACGCACAGAAGAGCCAATGTTAGAAACTCTTTTGTGTTTCTTATTACAATTTTGTAATGTTCTGCAAAGGATATTCATATTATATATTGTGAAGGATGAATAATTTAACTTTTTTAGTATGTCGCACAACATAAAATTAACTGTTATCTTAATCAGGTTCATGTTGTAAGGCAAAGATCTTACTATAGAGATAGAAACTCAATGATCCCTGTAATCAGAGATTTTTGGGTGGAAAAACTCATTGGGTACGGAGTAAAGGCAGTGAAAAACAAACAGGCCAAAACACAAACCATGCTTAGAAAACCGCCTTTTCCTGAAAGTCGTAAAAGCTTTATTCAACACAGCAGTTTAGTTTTCAGCATTCGAAAAACTAAAGGCTGCTTCATTTCTGAGAATCCTCAGAAAAATGGACCTGAAGAAGGAGCTGCTGACCGTCTTCTACCGCTGCTCCATTGAAAGTGTGCTGACATATTGCATCGGTGTGTGGTTCTCCAGCTGCACCACAGCACACAGAAAGGCACACCAGAGGGTCATCAACATGGCCCAAAAAATCATTGGACATCCTCTTCCCTCCCTGAAGGACCTGTACAGCACTCGCTGTCTCAAGAGGGCACGCAGCATCCTACGGGACTGCACACACCCAGGACACGGGGTGTTTAAGCTGCTGCCGTCTGGCAGGAGGTTCAGGCTGCTGAGGTCCCGAACAAATAGACTCAAGGACAGCTTTTACAACAGGGCAATAGCCCTGATCAATGCAAATAGCTGACCTGACTGGATACCTCCCTGGACTTTTTAGGGGGAGGTAACAATGTTTAAAACGATAACAATAATATTTATATTTATAACAAGGTGCAATAATAATTAATGTGCAATAATAACAGTGTGCAATACAAATACACTTATTCTTCTTTTTTATACTAAGTTAATATACTGTGTTGTGTTGTTTGTTATGTTGTGATGTGTCATATCGTGTCGTGTTGTGTTATATGTAGTGCCGACGTAGGACAGTTTTTCCAATTTCATTGTACTACTGTACTATGTATGACTGTGCAATGACAATAAAGAGTTATCTTATCTTATCAAAAGTTTTTGTCTTTGCACCTGGGTAAAATACTGGAAGCATGCCAGACTTGATAAATGTTTTGAAACAGTAGTGAGGAAGCACGTTAGGAGGAAGATAGGTTAGTGGATGATGCAATCACCAGACCTCCAACCAAGAGACAAGAATGCGAGTCTTCTGTGGGATCTTCACTTTGTTCTTCGAGTCTCTCTTTGTGGGATTCCGCTTCTCATTTTTCCTTTTTCTGATCAATGATGTGCCACACTTTTAGTAATTGGTCTGAAATTTGCAACTGTCCAAAAAGCATTTTCACACTGAAAAATGAACAGAAGCCTATTTCACATTAACAATGCTGCCTTTTTTAAACCAATGTTTTTTTCTCTCTCTGCTGTAGTGTGGGGAAGGTTTCTCACCTGTACTTTGGTTCAGCATCAAGCTGAAAAGTGTAAAGGATCTGGAGCAAAAAGCACCCACATAAACTGTGTTTCTCCTGAAATTAATTTTCAGTTCATTTTAATCACAGTTTTTTCAGTTTCACTTAAAACATAATAATAAAGTATTTTAAGTGTTAGTATTACATTTTTACATTCATATTAGTCTTACATTTGCACACATTAGTATTTAATGAACAAACGGAGCTGTAAACACTGTGGGTTTTTTCATTCGTTTATGTCTGTTTAATTAAATCATTTATATACTTTATAAATGATGGATTAACATTTCTAAATAGAGTATTTTGTCAAGTGCAAATCAGTTATTTAATGGGTAATATTGTCAATTAGCAAATTATTGAGATGCACAGATCAAATGGGGGTGAGCGTTCAATTTATTGAAAACAATCACGGTGAGGAAGCTACTCATTACTGAGTTCATGTTGGGAACTTCTTGGGGATTCCTGTTCTTGGGGATTTAAATGTTGTTTTCAACTGCATCTACAAAAAAATGTTTTGTCTCACTCCCATTTCTTCCTGTTGCATTTTCAAGCTCTACTTGGAACCTTGTTAAGATCCAACCATGAAAAATATAATTTTTTGCTATTTTTCAAATGGTTTTAAACTTTTGATCAGGACTACTAGACCATGGGAACATGAGTGCCTGTTTTGGCTAAGCATTTGACCTTGACCTTTAATGTTAGTGACCAAGGTCAAAGATCTTGAAAAACAATTAAAACATATTGAGTATAATATATCATATCAAAGGGCATGGAGAGAGCTGCACAACACACTTCTAATTTTTTCTATAGAATGCCCTTCAACATCGCAATGAGGCCAGAAAGTTTGGCAAAATTGCACACTGCATAAAAACATCTTAAAAAAGCAGGTTTTTACGTCTTATAGAAGCCAAATATTTCAGACAGTTCTGCTCCAATCATAGGGAAAAATATAATAAAGCACACTATTTTCATATGTCATGCTTGAAGGTCATAGGTCAAAGGCCAAGGTCACACAAGCCAGGATCATCTCCAAAATTTAAAGCAATACATTAGTCATTCTGGGACATAAGCACTTTCTTTGTTTGAGCTATTTTTTCAATATATTGTTTCACTTCAGAATGACATAAAAATATATACTAGACCTGATTTCCAAATTACCAATGCTGACATTAGCTACTCCCTCCTGTTCCCTTAGGTCCTCATCCACCGCTCACCTTATGGTTCCCCTTGCCCGTTTCTCCACTATGAGCAACAGAGCTTTCAGCCGCTCTGCTCCCCAGCTCTGGAATTCACTTTCTCCTGATATTAGAAATACCAGCTCTCTTCCCTTTCAAGTCAAAACTCAAAACCCATCTCTTCAAACTGGCTTACTCTCTTTATAATTAGTCTTAGTCTCCCATAATTTCACTGTACATGTACAGTGACAATAAAGGGCTATTCTATTCCATTCTATTCTATTTAAACATTGCCTCCAATTATTGTCTAATGTTGTTTTTATCCTTTTTACTGTTTGTCTTCTATGCTTTGTACAGTGACCTTGGTTTTTAGAAACAAAATGTAATATTATTATTACCATAAATGATCTATAAAAACTGCTGATGCCATCAGGCTGATGTCAGCATGTTGCAATAAAAACATGATAAAACATCAATATTTTAGTAAATTAAATAAAAATGTATTCAAAAGAAGCACTTTTTAATGATTAAGAAATTGGCTCATTTGCGACTATTGGTGATTCAAATTTGTCTTGAAATGTAATATAAACAATTCTGCTGGTGTCACTCTCTGAACAAAGAGTGTATAACCACACAGTGATGCTCCATGTCCTGTATTATTGGGGGTAATGTTGTGCTGAAGTGCTTAATATTATATTGAGAAAAAAACCCTAAGTCCCATGGAAATACAGACCTATCAGTCACAGATTTGTCCTTCAGCATTATAATGTGATCCAAAACCTTGAAAGAAAAAGCTTCAAATATCGGAAGAGCAGCATAATTTCCAGACATAAATCCTATCAAAATCAAAGTGTCAAACCAAAGCAGTAGCTACATTTGTGGGAACTTCAGCAACAGTTTTGGAATGAACTTTGCATTGTAGAAAGGATTCCACAGGGATGTGTTCAGCTGCTGAATGAGAAAAGCCTTTTACAGTTACTGGAGTATATTTATGCATACACAGTACATATTTCTACATCACAGGAAAACTTTCAGGGTAAGAATGGCAAAGAGACAAATGTGTTGGTTTTGCTTCATAAAGATATTAACATATAAAAACCTATAGCTATTATTCAAACAAGTCAGTTCTATTTATTTGCACAGACACAGTGGATTCCTCTAATAAAGTCCTCCCCTTTTTGCACTCCTGCTGCCTTTAAATATAAACCGTTTTCTTAAATACCACCACACACTCATACAGAAAATCTTGATCATAAGAACAGCTGTGGTTTTATATAGATTAAAGTAATTGTACATAAAGGAACTGAATATAAAATGTATGCACAAACAATGAATGTATTCTGAACCTAATTACATGCTGTTTGATTGGTTTTACAAGAGTAAAAGAATGTAACACCAGTGAAGGAAGGAGCATAAGCAAACATCTGAGAAGTCTAAAGCTCATTTTTGCGAGTGTTTTAATAGAGAAGCTCCTGAATCATCACATAGAAAAAACAGAAAGGCTTTTCTAGCTTAAAGACTCAAAGACCGAATCTGCTCCTTCTATCACAAGAAAAAACATCCTCCCAAGAACAAAATAATCCTTATTTACATTACTTTAATTGCTCCTAGTGTAATTCATTTATGTCTGTTGCTTATTGGCCCTGGCTGTAAAGTGCCAAACATCCACTGGAGCAAATCTCAAACCCAACCCCAGTTTTTCTCATTCTAAACTCACTGTACATAGACTAGGTTGGACTTCGAGCTTTTGTATTTTGTTTATGACCGAGCAACAGTAATAATGATTATGGTAATTAATATTGTTGTTACAATATTGGTATAACTTGTCTCATTCTCCTCTCTGTATAACTTGCCTCTTGGTTGCCTTGGCAATGCCAACTGAACACCCATCGAATGCCAGTCACTCAGTTTCACCGTACGTAATGAACGCTTCCTGACTTTCAGTCTCCCTCTCCTGTCTCTTCACATTCATTTACTACTTCCCATGTTCTTCGCTGTCTTTCGCCTTTGCCTTGTTTGCCCTCTTCCCTTTTCTATGCTGGTTTGCTCTTTGCATTTTAAGCCATCACTCTTTGTTCTTTTTGGTTGTTTTCCACACCCACTTTTATTCTTCTTGCTCCGTTTTAAGACACTTCAGGGTGTATCTGTATGTGTGCAACCACTCAGTGTATTTACTTGCATTTAAATGTTTATAATATAAACAGGATTTATAAATGTTTTTTCAAGGAAGTGTGCATACATAAGCAGTTTGCAGTATATGTGGGTTGCCACACATAGAGGAAAAGCGCCATGACTTTGCATCCAGTTGCCTCATTATGGTATTTAGTCAGGCTTATGTTTAAGCATAAGGCTGCGGGATGGTATGGATCTAATCCTGTTTAAACACATCCTGTGCTTGTGTGTTATTTGAGGCTTAGTTGTGTGTCAGAAAGTAACTTGTGTTTGAGTCAAAAACTGAAACAAAGATAGAGACAGAGAAAGATCAAGGATATAAAAATAACAGGGTTAGAGGCCACAGAATCGGTGCACATATCTCAAGCACTTTGTGAACCTATTTTTGAGAAGCAAACTATAAATAAATGTAATATTATTTATTATCTTTTAAAAAAATTGATTTAGTTCCAATGTGAACTCTTTATGTGGTGATCTTGTGATCCACAACGAGCCTGTGCGTGGTTCACACCCAGATTGTTAAAGGCAGTGTGAGTGCAACCCATCAGTGTAATAAGGCAAGACAACCGTACCTCATTTGAGTTAACCCTTGGCCTCTGTCACATTATTGTAGGGCTTTCAACATAGTCACTATCTGGACCAAGACTTCCTATTTTGCTCACTGGTCTATGACTGTAGATAAATTCAAAAAGTGAACAAAAAGCTCACTTGTAGTTGGATGATAGCCAGTAGTTTCAAGATGGAGTTTTAGCAAAGACAGACTCTTGTTCTACCACACAGATTGGTTATATTGCACCCAAATCCTGCTTAAAGTGAATGATCAATTAAACTTGGCCACAAATGGAAACCAAATTAGTTCCAGTACCAAAACATTTGTCCCTGAAAACATATATTTATATAAAGCTTTGTGTTTCTAGAGATTACTGAGGAAACAACTTCCAAAAAGAGCAAATATGGAATGCCCTTGGTGGGTTTATAATGGTGAATGGACTTCACTGAAGGGATGAAAAAATGTCTATAAACAAAAATAACAGAGTCAGATGTACAAAAAATTTGTGCAGAAAGGTTCATACCTCACATATTTCAAGTTATATATTTATACTATGTTGTAAATAGTTGTGTACATTTGGGTTCTCTTTTGTTGCATACTTTATTAATCCCCTGTAGGGAAATTACTCTCTGCATTTAACCCATTCTCTCAGTGAAGCAGTAGGCAGCCACCAATCCAGCGCCTGGGGACCAGTGTGTAGGGATGGTACTTTGCTCAGGGGTACCTCAGGGTAGCTGTTCGGTGAACGCCGACCTTTTGATCATGGGGCGAACGCTCTACCTGCTGAGCTATCTCCTCCCTTACTTAAATATTAAAGTAGTTATTTGGTGAGATTAAAAAAGAATTTGGTGGCACTTGTTTATCTTGATGCAAGATAACTCTTTGTGTTCTTTAAATAATACCAAATGACTAATGCTGCAGCTTCTAAATTCTCTTACTACAATAGCGAAAAATAATAAAGGCAAAAAAAAACCACATTTGAATTGATGTTTTGCTTTTGAAATAAATACAAACTATCCTGAGCAGCAAACTAACCTTTAAATTTTATACACGGTCATGTTTCAGCAGGACGATGCTGTTACAAATGAATGCCATTTCACCTGGATGAGGGATTAGTATCTAAATCAGAAAGAACAGATTTGTGGTGTTGATTATTTAATATTTGTGCTGTTTCTGTTGCAATGCTATATGGAATGGCCTTCATACCCACTAAAAAGTTTCCTCTCATCTAATCTTACTCCCAGAAAAAAAAAGAAAAAGAATGAAGGCTGGTGATTTTGGAGAAAAAGAGAATGTGGAACTGAGGTCAAATGGGCCCCACACCTTGTTTCTTACTTGACTGAACATTCAGCATTCTTCACCCCAGGGCTCTGTCCACCATGTCCATCTCTCTGCAGGTGTGTGTGTGTGTGTGTGTGTGTGTGTGTGTGTGTGTGTGTGTGTGTGTGTGTGTGTGTGTGTGTGTGAACACAAAAATCAAATACTGTCATGGTCCTGGGCCATGTTGGCCCCGTGTTCTTAGTTTTCTTGTATGTTTGTATTTTGTTCCCTGTTTAGGCTCTGTTTCCTGACTTGCCCTGTTGTGTTGTTCCCTGAGTGCTTTCCCTTTGTGACTCTCACCCCCTGTGTGCCCCTCTGTGTATTCATGAGCCCTCGTCCCCTTTCGTGTTTATTCCGTGTCTCCCCTGCCCGTTATGTTGGTGTTCTCCCCGTGCTCTCTCTCCTCCTGTCTGAACCTCTGTACTTCCTGTTTCACCTCTACCGTCAGTGTTGTGTTCACTCCTGCCATGTCCCGTGATTATTATCAGTGTCACCTGTGTTCCCCGTGTGCTCCCACTTCCCTCGTTAACCCTCTGTGTATTTATGTCTGCGTCTCCCTCAGTTCTGTGTCGCGTTCTCCCTCATGTTGTGTGTGTTCCTCCCTGTGTTTCTTGGCGAGCTTTGTATTTAGTTTTCCCAGTTTAGTTTTGTATTTCCTACGTTCTGCCTCTCCAGCATTAAAGCTGTAATTTTTGAGTTCATCCCCGTGTCTGTGAGTTTTGCATTTTGGGTCCTCCTCCTGCCTGCCACACAGCGATCCATGACAAATACTGAAAGGAAAAAGGACAGAAAGGAGCATAAGAATAGGACAAATAAAGCAGAAGTTGAAGGACAAATTTTAGATGATGCTCGACAGAGTTTGCGATTGCCCAAATAATACTTGCACATGTAACAGGGTTAAGATGAGGTGACGAGATACACTTGGTTGAGAGTAGTGAGGTTGAATATTTTAAGAAATTTAAAAAAAGGGGATTGTTAAGGAAGATGCAATGCAAACTTGAGTTGTACCCTGTGGCTACAGTGAACGCATATTTTCAGCATCTTTATGTGCAACACACTGTGGCTGTGAGTCACAGGCAAAACAAGACAGTGAGCTTTAGTATGTGGACCCAGCATTGCACTGTGAAGTTTTTCCACTGAGTTTATGTAGCAAAGTTAAATTACCGTGTACAGACTGCAGTAAACTATATGTGTGTAAAGTTACTAAGCAACTGCCAGTTAGTACGAACAACAAATCCTGGAGACATTTCCCATATTCTCATAGTATCATTTAGTCAAACACTATATGATTCATATGTGTGTAAAAAGGGATGTGCACACCTCATGTAAAAAAATAATGACTGGCCTATTTTTACTCTTGAGAAGAACATTCCTGAAGTGCATATGTACCACTTACACTCTGGTATAGCCTCTTTCATTGATTATCAATGTTACAGCATCTGCAGACGCTACATGCACAGGGTTACTTTAAAGATTAAACTCATATCCAATCCACCCCCACATCCCCAGTCCGGTATCTACTACCTTACCACCTCGCACTGCATAATATCATTGTACTTCCTGCATTAGTAGTAGGGAACGTGGGCATTTGTTAATGTAAAACCTGTCCTGTAGGATCATCCAGTATGAAGAGTTGTCCTTGGGAGATGGGGAAATGAGTAAACACAGGAGTGGTTATGAATTTGTGTTCAAATTTTCCTTCAAGGTGCCCCATAGCATTTTCTTGATTACATTCAGTTTTACTCACTTTGTATTTATTTATTTTGTTCTTTTTTTGTTGAAACCTATCAAAAAAGTTCTGCCAGTGGTTTGCAAAGTTGCTTTGCTGTTTTTGTGTATTGCTTACCAATATGAATTATTTTCTAAAGTGTAATGTGAATATATTTTATGCAAAATCTGCATCTGCAAAGTGGCAAGCAACTTGAGGAAAAAGTGAAAAAAGAATCCCACTCAGGAAGTGTTAAAATTATTTAAAGTGGCGTGTGCTTAACAAATATGTTTAAGCACATGCTAACAAACACTGGACTGAGCATCTTCACCTAGGGTGACTGCTTTTGAGACACAGATATACAAACCTTCAGCCAACAAGGGAGACCCAAAGATCATAAACGGCATTAGTTTTCAACTTTCTCATCACTCGATCCAAACCTGAAACAAAGAGGCCACAAGACAGAATCTAATGACTTTAAACTGACAGATAACTGGACTTGACAGATTTTTTTTTTCAAGAATTAATCATTCAGACACACACGGTACAATTGTAGCCTGTGGTAATATAGATAAAAATGCAACAACACTGAGATGTCCATTTTAATGATTTTGAAATGTCTGCATGAAAAATACAGACATAAATGCTAAAAGTGCCCATCAATTACACACACACACACACACACACACACACACACACACACACACACACACACACACACACACACACACACAGAGTCAAGACTGTGATTTTATCCCCGGGCTGTGGTTCCCATTAACATCCTGTATCTGCTGCAGTGTTAACCGCCCGCAGTGCCAATCAACTGGAATGCCAATTTATAGCCAGTGGCAGGAGCCGCAGTTGTTGTATCTTACTATCGTAGTGGTTTTTTTCTTCCTGTTTCCTGCAGGGAGAAAGATGGAGAGAAGCACACAGACAATCAGAGGATTGTAGAGGGAAAGATAAAGAGAGGACATGGGCAGAAAGAAGTGGTGACACATTTAAAAGAAAAAATACACATTTGTGGTGGATTGTTGATTTCATATAAAGTAAGTTATTCTGCGCCAGTGGAGAGGAAGCACAAGGAATAGTTTCCTGCAACACAGGAAAAAGTTCCTCTGGCACTGCAGGAAACTGTAACTTGGAAAAAAAAACATGCACAAAAACTAAACTAAATTTTATTTTCCTCCATTGTATTAGGTAGAAACAAAAGTTTAGAAATAGACCAACTAAGGAGTTACAGTGGTCCCTCGCTATGACGCGGTTCACCTTTCACGGCCTCGCTGTTTCGTGGATTATTTTTGTGTGCAATTTTGCATGCTTTTTTTTTTACTTTTTTACACAGTGCATTGGGTTCTGCATCCTGATCAGCTGTAAACCACAGTCAATCAATCTCCTCCGTGCCGTGTCACCAGTACAGTACAGAATGCGTTCAAGATTGTCAAATTTACATAAATCTTCAATCGCTAGCAGTGTGACTCTGAAGTGCTGTACTGTATGTTTGTAAGTTTTCTCCTCAACAAAACACAACAATGTCGACGAAACATTTTGCACCATCAAAGGCAACCGTAGTAGCACCTGAAAGGCAGAAGAAGATGCTAACCATCGCACAAAATGTTGGACTTCTGGACATGCTATAGGAGGGTAGAAGTTACCGTATTTTTTGGATTATAAGGCACATTAAGTGAAACAAAACAGTCAGATAAGTCAAACTTTACGCAACTCATTCTTTTTGCTTCTTCTACTTCCGTACCATTGATTCATTAACCCTTTAAAGCCGGTCAGAGCGGGCACGCTCCGTTTTGCGTAACTATTTTTAAATCCCTGTAAAACCGGAACCATGTAAGCTAGCGCAATAATGTTTTTTGCATATGAAACCAGAGGAGTTGTACTTACATCTTATGCCATCAGCTTGTCCTAGGTCACGGTTTCCTTCCACATATGGCTTTGCAAAAACTGCAGAAAAAGCACTTGTAGCAACAAAAACATAATATTCCAGAAACACGCTTTGCCGATCCGATCAGCTGTTCATAACACTTCCTACGTTAGAATAGACATCAGCGCGAACTATCGCATGTCCGCCATTACCTGCCTGAAACCGGAAGTGACATAATTTCGCAGAAAATGTAGTTTTTTACCTTCGGGGCCTTATAAGCCTATACTGGTGTTTTTAAAAATTATGTTTGACTTCATGCTTTTCTGAATAGTTTCTGGAACTAGAACTCAAATTGCACTGCTGGAAATAGTTTATTTTTATGCAAATGCTTTTTGTTTGCAAATTTGCATTATAATATTTATTTTCGTTTTTCCTGCAGGACATAAAAATTGGTGTATCTCAAAATTAAAACTATGAATACACTCAAAATACATTTATTGTTTTTGGAAACTATTTTGTGCAACTTTTTTGTATTTACAGTTTTGAGGGATAAGCCTCTTAAATTTCTCTAACTAGAAATTTATATAAAATTTATGTAAAAAAATTAATTTATGTAAAAAAAAAAAAATTGTAGTTTATTGCACTTTTTTGCAATTTATGTAGTTATTATGGACTTAATGCAGACATATTATTACAATTTGGGCTATAACTGTTGTATTGATGTATAACAACTTGAAATGCTCCCAAAAATGGCACTACAGCATGTAAAAATATAAAGATAAGCTCTGGCGTACTTGGTTCTATGGTAGGTCTTAAAGGGTTAATGTTGAATTCTCTGGCAGCTGCTCTATTCCCATGTTCTGGACCTGAAAACAGGGTTTGATCTTTGGTTTTATTCTATAATACTGGACCTTTCTACGAAGGTTTGAACTTTGAGGGTGTTTAAACAAGAGAGAAAAGTGTGAAAATGTTCATCCCTGTCTGAGAAAAGTGTATAAAGTGTGTAGTTAGGGGTTTTACAGCCTTAAAACATCTATAATAATTGTAAAAAATAAAGTTGGCTACTTCGCAGATTTCACCTATCGCGGGTTATTTGTAGAATGTAACTCCAGCAAAAACCAAGTAACCAACAGTAACCTACATTTTTACATTGTTACCCTTCTTCCCATGTTAATGAATACTGTGTCACAGGCTGGGTCTGTGACCTAGCATTTTGAGTTTATTTTGTATTTTTGATTTCTTATGTTATATTGGAAATATGTTAAGTTCTCATGTTGCTGTTAGAAGTTAGGATGTAGTTGATTTCATTCTAGTTTTTGTTCTTCTATTACTCTATGTAGTCTGTCTTGTCCTCAGTGTTTTATTGTTAGTTATGCCCGTGCTCTCATCTCCCTTATCTGTTCTCATGTGTCTCTCCTTGTGTTTTATGTCTGTTCCATATTGTCAGGCTTGTGTTGCAGTGTCTACATCTCTCAATGTTTCCTGTTTTATTTTGAAGAGTCGGGTGTTTCCATGTTGTATGTGTTTTGCTATACTTCCCCTGTGGCGTGTTTCCACTTCCCCTGAGGAGCTCTTGTGTGTTTTTAGTCTGTGTGTTTTCATTCAGTCTTTGTCAGGTCGTCTGTCTATCTCCCTCCATGTCATGTCAGGTTAAAGTATTTCATGACTCTGTTGAGGTCATGTTCATGTAACTTTGTCAAAATTGTCATAGTCTAGATTTTTCCAGTTTAGGTTTTAGTTTAGGTTTTGCCTCCCGCTGTGACACAACGGGGCTGTTAATTAACAAAAAAAATAATCTAATTTGGAAATAAAACAGAACTAAAGTTGCCTCATAACTCAGTGTGATTGAGTGTTTTCTATTTATTATCTGTGAAATCTCCTTTATCTTTTATTATGACACTGAGAATTTCCAGGAAAAAAACAAAAGGCCATTAAATGAGCACTGAGTTCCCATCAGCCCCCCTGTCAGCTGAGTTTGCCTGTTATTTGTTTGTTTGGTTCTAATTGGTGCAACATCCAGCCTCAGCTTTGGGCTGCGATTGTGAGAGACTGATCACAAAGAGGCTGCAGTATAAGCAATATGCCAACTACACTGTTTAATGATGAGTGCCAGGAGCGTGTGCTGTGCAGTCTCTCTCTTTCTCTCTCTCTCTCCATATGTGTGTTTGTTTAGAATGCAGCTATGCATGTTTGTTAAGAAAAATAATGAATATCGTGGTTCTACATAATAATGAAGCAATAAATAATAAATGTCTCAAAAGACTGGAATCTTACTCTTACATCATTCTTATATCATTCAGTTCTGCTGTTATTTGTTTCAGAAGTCACTTTTCATATCGATAGTTTTATTAACTCTAAATAAGCAAAAAGAAAAAATTGATTTTTTTGACTGCTGTTAACTTCAGAAGTAAAAATGATCAAATTAACTTCATGAGTTTATATTCAGCAACTTGTATAGTCTGATTCCATCACAATCAACTGACAACAGAAATACTTTGTAAAGTGTCTCTATGCACACTCATATTTTAGATGAAACTTTCATATCAGACGTCATTTTTAGAAATAAATCAGTTGTTCCTCTGAGGGAGTATGGTTTATGGTTATAATAAATATCAGAGAGAAACTCAGATGTGGTTCAGTTTTCTACAGGGGCTCTACTATTCATTCTTTTGAAACCCATGGTTTTTATCACATGTTTGGCTCTCTCATCAACCAACCTCCATCCACAGTTCCCCAGCAAGCAACACACTGCATTCTAACATCACCAAGGTTAGCTATGAAATAGATTGAGCACTTTAGAGAATAAGGAATTATATATATTTTTTGGTTATTTTAAGACAAAATCAGAGCTATCACTGCAGTCAGACATGAACATGTGCCTTGTACCATACCAATAAAAAAGATGAATGTCTGATTTAGACAAGTGCTTCTCAACCTATTCCTTGCATGTCCTACTTCATAAGCAGAGAAAGGTTCACAGGCCACACTCTAAAATTTCTATTAACAATAAAAATAACTAAATAAATAAATAAATAAAAGGAATCTTATACTCAGCTTAGCTTCACCACACGTTCTCATCTTGGTTACTCTTCTGTGATTTTTCCCAACATGCCAAAGAAGAGTTAGGTTAGTCATTATGAAAGTTGTTATGAAACTTTTTTGGGGTTCAATTTGGTGTTGATGTAATGTGCATGTAATGGATACATAGTGGTGATTGTGTCTATGGAGTTAGGTTTTCTTTTGAGCACTAAAGTAGCTAGCTTAAATGGCATTGGTCAACTGTTTCTATCAAAAATAAGTTTATTATTTATTTATTTATTTATTTATCGTGATTTTGGGGACTTATTTCAACTTTGTATTGAGGCTGAGAGAAACAAGGAAACAAGGACTGCCTTCCATTCCAAAAAGACACATTGGACCAGATTACAGCATGCTGTCTTTATCCTTTCATGTATGCTCACAGTCTCCAGCATCCTTCTGCATTCTGCCTGGATGTCCTCACATTTCTGCACTTTTCCTGGGTGAAACATTGTATTATTGTTTTTTAGCTGAATACCAAATATCTGTGTATGATTTGCAGCAAAATAGTAAAAGTAGTCATTTTTGTTATTAATATTACACTGGAAAAATGTTTTCCATCATTGTTATTAGGTTTGTATAAATATGACTGCTAAACATATTTACAAAAAGGCTTTTTTAAACTGTTTGATATTTGATATGAAGACATCAAAAATATACAAACTAGAGATATAGAATATCTTTAATTTTAACATATTTTGATGAGAAATATCTTAAATCATGGTGATTTTAAAAAATGTCTAAGAATTATATTGATATAAAAATAACAAAAGCATGTCTTCTTCAATTATGGGGTCCATCTTTTGTGGGATTTATATTTCTCCTATATAAGTATCATAACCCCAAATCAGGATAGATCCTGATCTGAGCATTACCTCACAGGATGTAGCACAAGTTTATTCTCAAGAATCCCAAATACATTATAATCCTGCCTATACCTCAGGCCTCAGTATTCCAGATGAAAAACAAGCTAAAATTAGAAAATAATTGAGATGTGTGCTGCGCATGGGCTGATGTCAGGTCAGAAGCAGCTGATGAGCCCAGCATTGCAAGTCCATCTCAGTTTGTTTTGATTGGAGTGGACTGCAAATGGCTTGGTTAGGAGAGACAGAAAGGAATCAGCTGCCAATGACAATTGACTTAGACCGGCACTGATCCATGTGCAAGACAGAAAGCACTCAGCCTTCAGTATGAGTGTGTTTGTGAGGGATTTGGTTGAAATCAAGTAGCAATGGAGCATTTGTTTTTAAGAATGAGTGTGTTTTGGTGCGTCTAGGTGAGTAGGCTATGTTAAAATCCAAAGTATCCCCGTGTGGTAATCACGCATGTATGCATGGGTGTATGTTGATTATGTGTAAATGTAGTGTGATTGAGCAGGAATTATAATCAGAGCTTTCAAAGTTTCTCATTAGAATTCAAGGTTGCTGTAAAACATGTCCTTATACTAATGCATGAGAATATGTCCACTGACAGTGACTTTAAAAAAACAACACACTATATGTGAGGGAATGCAAAAAATAACACGACTCTTCCCACAATTTTACTGTTTTTAAGTGATGCGGTATGAATAACGACAAAGTCTGCATTTGTGCTAATGAAGCAAATCAAACACAAAATTCCTACTTTTCAGTTCATTTGTTTGATGGGAAGATTGTGATGCATCTTTAACCTGCAAAGCCCACACTCAGCTGTAGTGTCTTCTGTCAGTGCTTAGAAGAAACGCTTAAAAAAATGCACTCTGTCATGGAAATATGTTAAAACAGGTCACTACAGCATAAATTCCATCCCAATTGATGCAAGGTTTGGAGTACATGTTATTTTACCAGACAAATCCAGAGTGGACGGATTTTAACAGCTCAGTCTTTAATCTCCTCTAGGGTGCTGAATTAAGTGTTGATCCCATAATCCACAACTGCAAAGGTGAAGGTGGTGAAAAACAAGTAAAACACAAGAAAGAAATCAGTTTAGACAAGTTGTATGTATATAAGGTATTTATAACTGTACTTTTATTAATCAAGGACACAGACCTCGGCATATTCAGGTGTATTTCTGTGGCCATGTAAAATATTTCCGCTCACTTTGATGAAAGCACAGTAGTTACCACACAGACATGACCCTCAACGGCCATCACTATGGTAAAGCCACAAGACACACTCTTGACTTAAAACTAAAGCATTTTCAAAGCAATTTAATAATGTCTGATCACATCTAATTAATCAGTTCACTACTGCTTACATTTTTTACTAATGTTTATTATATGACTACCACAAAGCTACACGTGAAATAACAGGTTAATATGTTCAGCTCCTGTGCTCCCTTGAACAATGTCTAGTGAAAAGAAATTGAATTACAAAAAAAGAACCAGGGTTATTTTATTCAGCTATGAAGGTAACATGAACTGAGAGATAAGGGGTTCAATAAAAAGCTTACAGCTGACCAAAGGAGGCAAACTGGTTGCTAAGCTGCTAATTCAAGTTGATGAATGTAAAAAATTTTCATCTTAATTTGGCTCTAAAAGGAGTACACTGCAATTCTTAAACATTATGGTTAGACTGATTTTCATGTTAAACACTGCTCAGCTTGTGAGAATGGTGGTTGCTTAGAATTTATATGGGAGACCCTGCATTATGCACCGGAGGTGTGGCTCTTTGATGATATGGTTGTTTACCAAGCAGGAAGAGCAATGGATGTATTTATTTATTGGTCTGATGATTTAATTTTATCAATAGACAGACTGAAAAATGATGATGTTGTTGTGTCTCGTTTCCTGGTGCCTCAGTTGTGAAGAATTATTATGCTTTTAGTCCTTCATTCTTCTGATGGACAAAGAAGAGCAACTTTAAATCAGGAGTGATTTCAAATGGTTTGTTGGCTTGCTGTGAAAAAGGGCCCTTTTTTTCATTATACGACCTAAGAGTAAGGTCTACTTTTTGAGGAATTTGGTACAAGTACAACTTGATATTAAATCAATAAAAACTGCACAACTGAACTCGTGCTTTTATTTACTTGACTATATTGTACAGCAGTTTGTATATTATGATTTGTCAACAGTCAATTTGTTGTACTCCACTCCAATGCTTTTACAATAAAACATTTTTGAAACAAAGCAAAGTGAAGAGCTGGAGGGATGAGGCAGGGAAGCCTTGATGGAGAGAAAAGGACTGAAGGTGGAGAAAGAGAGAGAGAAAGAGAGAGAGAGACAAAGAGAGGTAAGGCTGTAATGAAAGAGGTATTGATTTTCTATAGAGGCTCTTTAATCAGAAGCTGTACTGACACATCCTGCTGGAGGATATATACATGTGTGTGTGTTTGCATGTTTCTGTGCAGGGCCAAGTATATTCAAATACACTTCATTTCATTGTAGACACTTTCAGTTTGTGTCTGGGTTTCATGTTGGTTGTGTGTTCCAGTGTGCATGTTTGTTTTTTTTTTATATATATATGTTGTGTGTGTGTGTGTGTGTGGGGGGGGGGCAGGCAGTAGATAGATAGATGAGGCTGCCCAGTAGATGGATGAGTGGAACAACCACTCGTTCATCATCTGGAGAACAAGGAATTCAGGAAATGCTGTGAGAGAGAGGGGAGGGGATACAAGGGAGGGAGGAAGAGGAGGGATGATGATGAGGATAGAGGAGAAAGGGAAGGTGCAGAAGGAAGAAGAGTTGCGACAGTGTGAAAGAAATGAATGAAAAGAAGAGAATACGGGAGTAGGAAAGGGAAAATGGAGGAAGAGAGAATGAAATGCAATTAAAAAGTCATGAAAAGGGGAGACAGGGAAAATCGGTGGGTGAAAAGAGCAGAAGTTTAAAGGGTAGAAAATCAAATGGAGAGGGACAGAAGAAGAAGGAGAGGGTTTTATGAAACAAGAACTCTAGGGAATGTTAGAAGAGAAAAAGGAGGGATAATAAGGAAGGAAAGGAAGAAAGAAGGGAAAGTCAGGGAGGGAACAGCAGACATGACAGGAAATGAAAAAGAAAAATAAGGTGAATCACAACATTATGAAGAATTATAAAGTTGGTAGATTAGTTAAAGATGACAAAAAAAAATAGGATTTTGGTTTTTTTGCTGACTTTTTGTCATTTACATTTTAACTAGTATAGCTATTGGTATTGATTCACTTCTTCAGGGTATCAGAAAAATCAATTAGCAGCACCTTGATTATTGATGATGTGTGGGTCTGTATTGGTTTAGAAAATTATGTGCTGCATTGTGATAAAAAATGTAAAAGGTTCTCTAGAAAGACCTAAAATAGACAGTAATTCATTCAGTATTTATTGTTGATTTGAATGTGCAATATATGCTGATTCTCAAGCTTGTGCTTGAGCTACAAACTAACTGGAATTTTGCGTACACTTGTGCGTTTTTTAAAAATATCATCATGAATGTTGGAACTGAAAAAAAGTGAAATGAGCAGATAAATGCAGCCCGAATAGGAAAGTTGGACTACAGCCATTCCACCTCTAGTCAGCTCAAAATGGAGGCGGATACATTCATTCTTGAGGATCTATAAATTTTTTATTTAATGAAATGTAGGTTGCCCTCTTATTAATTGCCTACCTGAGCTCATAGTGAACAGATGTTGAGTCTGCAGTGATTGCAAAGCAGAAAACAATGCAGTATTGATCCGTTCATTGGCTTCCCTGGTTCCAGGAACAACAGTTCATTAATGCAGTCTAAGAGGGACTATCTGTCTCTATTACTGCCTTGTTGGCCTGCATGGCAATGATTTATAGGCAACCTGTGGACGCAGTGGAGACAGCTAATGTTGCCCTGAGTGGGAATTGAGGACTTATCTGTGGTGAAGCCTGTGGTGAACGGTGGGCTGTCGAACATGTAACTATCACCATTAGAAGCTGTAATATCGTCAGAATCCTTTTCTCAGCCACTTACCAAACACATGCAGCTTCTATAACTTTTTTCTTTTATTTCATTCATTTCTTACTTGCCTTTCTTATTTAGTGTTTTGCAGAATTAAAAAAAAAAAAAAATGGGACAGTAAATAATAGCTCTTCTTGCAAAGGGTGCTGGACATCAAATAATTGCCATTGTGCCAAAGGTCACACAGTGGTAAGTAGAGTTTGCAGGTAGTTAGTGTAAACTTGAAGCTAGTGTTGTTGTAACTTTATTTGTTGCAACAGTTAATTGTGCCTCAGCAATAAGTCTCTTTACACTGCAGTGATACTGTATATCTGAAGGAACTTACCTTTTTTCTTGTTCTGTTTTCCTTGACCGTTGTATTGTTTTGCTCGAGGCCTGACTGGACTTAGACTGTCCATTTCTTCTCTAAAATTGTGGGGAGTTTATTTTATATTAATTTAAGTCAAAGAAACTTGGACTTAAAAGACTTTTGTGTGACAATATGTTCATGGTTGTAAGGGAAATCTTTTTAAACCTAATGCAGGATTGGACCAAGTGCATCCCAATGAATATGGTGAGGAAATTTAATCAAATGACAACAGTAAGGATAAAAGCAATGCATTCATTTAATCCCTGCACTCACACACTTACATGTTTAATACATCTCAAATTGTTCTATACAAAGACAGCATGCTCCAGTGGCCAGTATTTAGTGGTATATTAACTCATTCACTACCAGCCATTGGCAGTGAATGAGTTAAACCCATTGACTCATTCACTGCAATTGACGGCTATAGACGTCAATGGCAGTGAATGAGTTAAATGGCTTACTCAGTGAGACCTCAGCACTGGGATTTATAGCAGTTTGCTGGTGTTTTACTTCTTCTAATTAACCACATTTTATGCCAGAAAATCGTTCTAAATTTTTTACATCGAATTTCAAATAACATCAGATAAATAGCAAATAACAATGCCGTGCTCTTGCAAGTAATGGTGTTTATTTCTAGGAAGTTCAATTTGGTTGGACACTGTAAAATGAGATCTATACTTTGGAAACTATTGAAATATGGTGCCCAAAACCCTGAAGCTGCTTTTAAAATATTAAACATACATCATCGCAGTCTGATGTTCAAAGCACTCCAGAAATTATTTTATGATGAAAGGCTGTAATGTGCTTATTGTGGTCCCTGTTGCCTGAAGAAAACAAACCACCAAACAACAAAATGAGGCCAGAAATGAAAGGTACCCTGCCACCGAGTTTAGAGGGGTGTTAGAGTAGTGTTTTCCCTTACTATGAAAGTCACAAAAACCAAACAAGGCAGAGTAAGACTGGAGGAAAGGCAGCAAGAGTTTTCTGGTAATTGTTAAATTATCCATTTTGTTTATTTTCCTTTAAGAAATTAAAGGATCACACTCATTTTCCAAAATACATCTATTATTCATTGCAGCTCTCTCGCTCCACAAAATTCGCTGGCGAGTCCTGAATCAAAAGTTGATATACAAACAAGTCGTGCATCATCAGACTGTATTACTGATGGCAATTCTCACAATAAGAATTACAGTCTATACCACGTGTTCTCAAGCCTTTCATTTAGTGCTGAATCACAACAGCTGGATACAGTTAATGTATTTTGTAAAAGTTCTTCAGTCATTTTGGTCAAATCAATCCGCAATTAGAATAGTATAATTATTCAGACAGGGATGACTACATGACAAGTGTTTTTATTGTAACACCTTATGTGATTTTAAAATCTAATAAAAGCTTAAATGAAAGTGAAAATTTTTTTTTAAATGAAATCTAAACAGAAATGAGAGAACTTAGAAATCACCCAAAGACTCTAAATAAAAATAAAAACTGATGCTAATTACAAATGTCACAATCTTTCTTTTTTCCTTTTTCCATTTTGATATTTAGTTTATACCTTTCTGATTTAGTGTTCAGGCTTTTGCACTTCGTGGTGTAAATAATTGATTTCTTGTGTTTTTGTTTATTCTTCACTCACCTATACTTTCTTATCTCTTAATGTCAAATTGTCATCTCTGTGTTCAGTATTTCATTTAGTTATTTCCAGTTGTACTTGCATAGTCCTCCGTCTTCTGTGCCTTGTTGTTAGTTTTATTTCCTTTGTGTCATTTGTATTGATTAGATTAAGCTGTTCCTCATTTCCCACTTGTATCCTCGTTTGCCCTGATTACCCTCAGTGTCTCTGTATGTATATATAGCCCTGCTCTTGTGTTTATTTGCTGTGTGTGCTTGTTGTGTTAGCCTGCACTGGTTGTTACTGCTTCATTGTCTCATGCCTGTTTGAGTTTTGTGTACTATCTGCAGCCAACCTTAATAAAGGCTAGTTTTTGTGTTCTTTTAGCTTTTGTTTTGAGTCTCTTGTTTGGGTCAAATTCCTGCAAACCATGACAGCTATATTAACCCAGCTTGTAGTTCTGATGAGCACCTCCCTTAAACTAATTTTTGAGCCACTTTTTTAGTTATTAACACATTCATACTGAAGATGAAGGTAATTAAATTATAATTTGTATGACATATTTAGAATCAGAATACTTTATTGATCCCTGGGGGAAATTATTTTTTTTGTTACAGTGCTCCATTATAAACCAACATTAAGACAAGACAGACAATGCGCTAACTAAGAGTATTAAACTATACTGGGTGGCAGATTAACAAACCTAAAGAAGCCTCCTTCAACTCATCAGCATATAATTCCTTTAACTTGCCTTTAAAGAAATGTGTAGCACAGCCAAATGCTATATGCATCCATTCACTGAACCTCACCCAATACCCCCAATTTATGCTATACAACAGGGGTGGGCAGCTCAAGGACCGGTGCCCTGTAGGGTTTAGATGAGTCCTTGATCCAACACATGTGATTTAAATGGCTAAATTACCTCCTCAACATGTCTTGAAGTTCTCCAGACACCTGGTAATGAACTAATCATTTGATTCAGGTGTGTTAACCCAGGGTGCTAGCTAAAACCTGCAGGACACCAGCCCTTGAAGCCTGCAGTTGTCCACTAGGGCTGGGTATCGTCACTGATTTCTAGAATCGATTCAATTCCGATTCACAAGGTCCCGAATCGATTCGATCCACGATTCGATTTAATTCGATTTAATTTGATTTAAATCTGGGAAATTTTGACAGTCAGAAATATTATAATTCAGATCAGTACATTTACATATTTTTGTATCAATAAAAAGGAAGCTGACACACGCAAGACTTTATCAAAGGTGTGAGCGTCACAGCAGATGCTTTTGTGTCAAAGTAGCTGAAGATAAAACACAGAAAAACATGAAGGTGATTTTCCTGGCCTGGGATTTTATAAAAATATTCTGCAGTACATCAAAAACGAAAGAAAACCATTAATCAACATATGAACATTACCTCTGACGTTACAGCGGTTTGCATTTTGAATAATTTTAAAAAGTTTAAATTTGTTCAGCAGCAGAAATGAGGTTTTCTTTTCGGAAGAATGTAAAAGGGAAAAAAACAGCGGCTGACAGCGCTGTAAACAACAGTAGACTTGTGCGTAACAAGCAAGCGAATAATGAAGAAAGGGAAACTGTTCTTGAAGTACAGAGAGAGAGAGAGAGAGAGAGAGAGAGAGAGAGGGGGAGAGGGGGAGAGAGAGAGAGAGAGAGCTGGTGGAAGCAAAACAGTAAAAGTCAGAGGGAATTCATGACGATGTTTATGTGAAGCGTTTGGATCTTCTTCTGCTGCTGGTTCGGTCAATATTGTTTGGAGAGAGATCAAACTAACAGTTTTAGAATCGGCTCATTAAGGGCGTGAACACAAAGCGCGGACCCGCCGACAGATCAGAATCAGCGAGCTGTCGGCTTTCAGCCCCGACTGTGAGAAAGGCGACATCTGATTCTGATCCGCGGGGCGCTGTGTGTTTAAGTCTATGTGCAGAATCCATGTACCTGCTCTCATTTACTGTCTTAACTGTTTGGTGGTTCTTGAAATTTTGTGAGATGTCACCAGAGATTCTGGCATTTCGGGCAAAATAAATTTATATTAAAAAAATCGATTCAGGATTTTAATGAATCGATTTTACATTATTCAAGCCAGAATCGATTTTAATCGATGAATCGATTATAAAAACCCACCCCTATTGTCCACCTCTGCTATACATGCTTTCAAACATTAATTCATTCATGCATTGCATTCAATTCTTTAATTGTGTACTATTTTTTTTTCAGTCATTTTTTAATTTTTTTTTTTTTTGTTCACTTTTCCTGACAATGTTTGACAAGCAATAGATACTGTCTTCTTCCAGTAAGAGTAGAAAAGGCAACAGTGGCACTTTTATTGCACGAAGAAAACCATCAGGTGGGCGGCTGCATTCTTTCTCTAACAAAATGGATTGTGATATGAACTTCACTATACCCTCACTGGAAGACTCAGAGGCCAGTAATGGGTTGTTGTGATCAACTCGACTTGTATGTGGTTTTTGGATGACTGCTGTAAATGTTTAAGATTCTGACTGCAGTGAAGTGTAATGAATCTTGAATGGACTTCATATTCATAGTATATTTATCATCCTCAGGTTATAGTCTAACGAGATACTGTTTCTATAGTAACAGATAAATGGGCTCTCCCTGTTTTCCTTTCTTGCTCTGGACTCCAAAGCCACATTTCTCTGCACAGTTCACCAAATCTCAGTGATTCTACATGAATGCAGCTCGTAGGCTGCTGGGACTTGAAGTGGCATCAGTCACATGGCTCTGTGCTGATCTGTTGGTAAAACAATGGGGGGGAGGTGGCGTTAGGAGAAGGAATGACAAACAAACAGGGCTAAAGAAAGAGACGAAGAAAAATGCAAAAGGGTACAGGTGGAGATGGATGGCTTAAATAGAAAGTGTTGTTTTTATCCTTCACTTCTCAAACTGAAAACTTGAGCTTAACTTACAGTGTTTGGTAAAAAAAGTTATGAGAATTTTAACTTTGTTTTCATTTAAGACTCCATGGTGATTCAAAATTAGAACGTGAAATGTTACATTTTAACCGTGTGAGTGAGTGATGTTTGGCCAGTTCTTCCTTCAAAAAGACTTTTAAAGGCTGTTTTTTAGGGTTAAAATTACACTTGGGTCAAATTAGTTTAAGGTAAGGTAGGGCTAGGCATTTAGCTGTAACGGCAAAGTTCAAAATAAACCAGGTGAGATTAAACATGTATCAAGTACAAAGATGTGAGTTTTTGTTTTATTGTCATTTTTAATAAGCTATTTGCATTTCTTTGAGTTAGGCTCTTAACATGTAATTTTTATGATTTGTTTGTGAATTTCCAGTCTTAATTCCATGCAGATTTGTGTGAAGTGTGAACTGGTGTGTATGTGCAAGTGTGTGTTTTAGCCCAGCCTCTAGCCTCGCTCGGGGGTGCAGCTTGACTCTTCAGTTATACATCAAGCCAAAAACCCAAGTGAAAGTATATGTCTCTGTGCCTTTCAAGGATCTGAGTTTATCCTCACATCCAGCCACAGCTGTTACCTCAAGCAACAATTCTGTGTACATTTGGGGCTGCATGAGTACTTGTGTCACAAGGTCTTGGGCTTTAAGAATGGACTGGGTAGGGAAAAAAACATCTCCAATGAAGGAATTTCAACTAGCTACCAAGGTGGTTTTTTTGTGTCAAAGTTTAACGTGTGGTTCTGCATATGCATCACTACAAATGCACTTGTTTATATTTGAGCTCATGCACTCATCAAATGTTACATTCACCAGATTTAGCTAATCTACTGAAAACATAAAAATAAAAGTGTGTGTGTGTGTGTGTGGTATATATGTTAGAGAGTGAACGAGAGGGAGAGAGTGATGGAAATATTCCTTATGCCTGTGGAACACATCATCCATTCAAGTCCAAACATATATGCGTCCAAGAGAGCGCAAGGTAAGAAAATAATTGCCAGCCTCTGCTTGAAGGTCAAATGTTCAACATATTCAACATGGGTTGTGGCTAATAAATAATGAGCCTAACACTGGTTCGACTTAAACAAACCTTTTCCTGTTATTTAATGGGCACATCTCATACACACCATGACAGTGTATCACCCTGTGTGTGTGTAGGGGGAGTCTTCATTTTACCACATTAGTCCAGTTTTGCCTTGTTATCTCTGACAAACACCCATGTTTCCTTTCCCTTTCCCTCTTTCTCTTTTTCTCACACACTCACACGCACAGAGCAACAAATGCACAAAATAGCTGTATTCACTAAAAAGGGTTAAGACACTGTCCTTGGCAGTTCAAAAAGTTCAGATCCTTCTTTCATACATACCCAATGAGTTGAATACCAGCTCCACCTCAAGTCTTCCCACTGCTGTTTGATAATCATTAACTGTCTAAATCTGTACCATGCTCCTTCGTGGGATGCACTGTATATATGTTTAACTACTGTCTCAGAAATTAGCATAGAATCTGTCATACCGACATACGCAGCTCATGCAGCAGACTCATGTGTGCAATCTTACACCCACCAACTGTATAGGTGGTTAGCTACTAAACAGAAACTTAAAAAAAATAGGACTAATGTGATTAGAGGTGATTTAGATGTCTTGAGTTTGCAATCCTCAGTTACCCAGAAATGAGCTCAACAGCTGTGAGGCATTAACTGCAAATATGCTGGTCACCCTTTATCTTAAACTCTGCCCGAGGGCCTTTCCCTACAGTCTGGCATTATAGCATTATATCCTGGAGTCATTACACGGATGGGTAACTACTGAAGACAGATGAGAGCAGGAGCGATACTGAAATGGGCAATATGAATTGTATTTAAGTTACTTGCAGTATTGTTGTGCATGGCTGTCAAAAACAGATTATACTTTGGTCAAATAATCTATCACTTCCTGTGCAATTATTACTTATTCTCACTGATTTCATTATCCTATTTCTTCCCTTTCTTCAATGTTTTATGCTGCTATCTGTGATTTACTCTTAGGTTTAAGGTTAATATTAGTTTGATAACTGAGACAAAATTGTAACAGTCTTGGGTTTAGTACCTCCTGCTACTGTATCAGCCAGTGGCATCATGAAGAGTTTGATGGTCATTGCAGAACTTCTTGCAACGCAAAAGTCATACACGATTCGTTTTCTGTATACATTATTCTATACATATTTGTACTCATATAATCTTTTGTTAAATGAATCCTTTAAAAGGAGGAGAGCTAAGCTAATCTGCAAGCCTGGCAACTCCAAAGCCCAGATCAGCCGATGGCTAAACTGATGTTCTTCCAAACAACCGATTGGCAGATCTTCTCGAGGGCCGCTGTGTAAACTGCTTTAAACTGCTTTAAACTGCCCATAGTTGCTTCAAACCCAAAAGCCCCTTTGCAGCCTCCGCTTTTTTATGCTATATCTGAATCATGTCATGTCTGTCATTATGATGTCTTATTCTACTGTATGGGGACCTCAATGCCTCAGGCTCTCTTCTTCTATTCTTGAAATTTACTTGGAAAGGTGTAAAGTGATCTCTTGGGAACTGTTTGGACAAAGCTATATCACCAAATAGAAGTTGCTAAATACGGAAATAACAATCCTTTTTGCTTGTTTTCCAGTACTTTTTTTTCATAACCATCATGACAAGTCTCTCTCTTTTATAGAGAAAGAGAGACCTGTTTTCTCTATAATGCAAAGCTCTTGAGATGCAGAAGCCATCTTTATAGTTTTAAAGGTCAATAATGTTTGTGAACGTATCTGAGCTTGAGCCATGGGGCTGACTGTGAGAGTATTGACTGTAAGCCCATAGTGATTCTTTCTATCACAGCATTACCACCTTGGGTTGTGAGCACAGTTTGTCGAAGTAACTCTAATCCCAAATGTGCTGCTGTCTCATCTATTTATCATTATGAAGTGTTTCTCCCTGCTGCCTCCCCTGGTAGTGAAATGACCTTTCCTCACTGTGGGCAGAATCACCCGTCATCTTCCAGACTGAAATTCAACTTTTTATGATATAATTCACATTGTGGTCTCCCTTCCGAGTCACAATTTCTTTCAATTCAAACACACTTCTCTGGCTGATCTTCCTGAAAGCACATCTCTTCCCTTTTTCGGGCGCTTCACATGATCAATATTTGTAAGGCAAGGATTTTGAAACATAACATAATGAACTGGTGATCATTTAGACTGATTTTAAAATTGCATCTAAAGAAGTGTAGGCCTCATTCGTCTAAGTTAAAGTCAGTTTTTATGATGCAACAACAAGAAAGAGACTGGCATCCATGGGAGGATTCTAAGGTGAAAAACAACTGCAGAACAAAAAGAACATTTTTTACTAAGCTCGTGTCACATTTGCCAAAAAAACATCTTGATGATCATCGAGACGCAGACTTCTTGCTGTTGCCTCACAACAAGAAGGTCCTAAGTTTGACTCCACCACCAGGCCGGGGCTTTTCTGTTTGGATGTTCTCCCGGTGTTTGCGTGGGCTCTCTGGCTTCCTCCCACAGTCCATGACATGCAGTTAATGGGGTTAAGTTAATCAGTGATTCTAAATTACCCATAGGTGTGAATGTAAGTGCAAATGTCTCTCTGTGTTAGCCATGTTTCAGGTTGATGACCTGTCCAGAGTGTACTCCATGTCTCGCGGTAGCTGGCATAGATATCAGCCCTCTTGTGACCCTGATAAGGATAAGCAGAAGAGAATACATGGATCCAAAGAGGACTGGACCAAAATCCCTCCCCAGCAGTATGAAAGAGTCAATTATCAAATAAATACTTGAATGCAGTTCTTACTGGGTGGCACAAGTAGTTATTAGAATTTATTCTATGGGCTTTTTCACATAGGGCCTGTTTAAAAATGAAATCATTATTTAAAGAGTGCATTTTGTGTATACTCTAATATTCAAATTTGTTTGATGTAAATGTGATAAATATGCAAAAAAAAAAAAGAAATCAGTATGAGGAAAATACTTTTTCACAGCACTGTATCTACAAAAGTAACATGAATTAAACATGGGTACGCTGAACGAAGCCAAGATCAGCAAACAGGAAATTACATAATGTAGGATGGCCGTGGTGAAATATATGAAATCACGCCATGGATCATACTGTGTATCACTGAGGCCCAAGGGTGACTGCCTTAAAAACCTAATCTTTCAACAGTATTTAACTTGTCAGCTTGTCTCAGACATTTGCCTTGTTATGTTTTATTTGCAGTGGATTTTTTTTCTCATCCATTCCCATACGTTTCCAGTTGTGTCAGAACTATGCTTAATGGTAAAAAAATAATCATTGATATCAGCATCAAGATTTTGATGCATGCAAATTGTGTGTGTGTGTGTGTGTGTGCTAAAATCCTAATTATGATATTTCCAACAGTGCCTGGAGATCGCATTTGTTCCATCATTATAATCACAGCCAATTACCGTATGGTGTTAGCTTTAATTGCTAATCCTGCACACATGGGATCACTGAGAGAAACTGTGTGATTTTTTTAATTTTTTTACAGTTATGTGCGTGCACATGTCCAACTTTGGTATAATTAAACACTCAGGAAATAAAGCTAATTTTAGTGTAAAGCTGGGCTTTTCTCTTGCAAGACTCAGAAGGTGGACATTTTAATGAATGCGCATCGTTGAACCTGGGGAGCTTATCTGCATGTTAATCCTGCACACACAGAGCAGGGAGTAAGTCCATTTCATATTACTGTGGGGTGATTTGACTTCATTGATCTGCACTGGACTTGGCACAAGGTCAGCTTAATCTCGCAGTGTCTGTATCGTTTGCTTTAGAGCACCTACCATGGATGCTTGTTTTTTCTTGAGGTTTTGGGCACTAGGTCAAGCCATGACATGAGTTTTCAGGGAAATAAACAGTGTGTCAAATGTGGTTAATGTCTTATTTCTACAAGATGAAAAGAGTAAAAATTCCAAATATTAATGACAAATAAAAATTTAAATTAACACATTACTTTTTTTAAATAGATCAGCAGTATGTGTATGTGTGTCATTGACACATCATTGAAACAATTGTATTGTTTTGGTCTAAGGTTTATTTGTCTTTTTGATAGCAAGTATGACGCTCTTTTGAAGACTTTTGTGTGCAGAGGAACACAAACTGGCAACAGTGGCAACACTGTGACATCCTTAGAAAATGTAAAATATTCATTTTTGAGAATCTAAATCTGTATTCAAATATTTCTCTTGTTTTTATTACAGTTCGTAATACTGCGCCTCTGCCATTAAAAATGTTATACAATAAAGGAGTTTTGGGAAGAAGTTGGAGCAATGATAAAGGAGATTTTGTCAATTAAACTTGTGATGGATCCCAAACTTTTCCTACTGGGATTATATCCTGTAGGGTGTAACATAGATCATTTTGAAAAAATCTTCATAAACATGGGAATACTACAAGCAAAGAGAGTGATAGCTCTAACGTGGAGGAGTCTTGGCAAACCAAGTATTTCACATTGGTTCAAAGAATTGTCTTTATGTTTACCATTAGAGAAAATTACATATACTCTAAAGATAAACAAGAAATTTTCCAGAAAATTTGGGGGCGCTACATCCAGTATATTTGGAATAAAGATCTATCTGGTTTACTGTGTGAGACAGGGACAGCCTAGCTATTCCCTGTACAGGACCACAACCATATGCTGCAATCTGAAAATTATTCTTTAAAATCTGTCAGAGGTCTCATGGACTCAAGTGCTTTCATTGAATGTACCTTGTGTTTGGTTTATTGTGTAAATTTGTTTGTGCATGTACTTTATATATGTATATATGTAAAACTTTAATAAACATAATGTTGAAAAAAAATGTTATACAACTTAGCTCCATACAGATGTGCTTTGAGCTTTGAGGTTGATTGCTCTGGTCACAAGATTTTCAGAAAACTTGCTTTGACCTTGAGGTCGAAATAACTAAGATTCAAACGGACTTTTACGGCTGAGTGGCAAAGATGCATCCCTGACATGTTATCTTCAGACGTGATCTTAAAAGAACTTTGTTTTCAGAATCACTGCAATAATTAAGGTTGTGATCCAAACTGTTTAAAAAAAAAAAACCAACTATGCCTTGAAGCTCACTTTAGCTTAAAAGCTATTATTGATATTAAAATTAGAGTCAGTTCTCAGATTCATTGGATGCATGTGTCATTGAGCCAAAAAACTCAAACAGAGGATGTTAATTTGCTTAATGAACTTGAGGATAAGCAGAGACATATAATGTGTTTGCATTTTGTTGTTTAATGCTTGATAATGTTGATCCTATGACCCTCATCCAAGTACAGTGAGAGCCTCTTCATAGTGCATTGTGTACATTTTGTATAACCTTTTATGCTAATAAGATGTGTACCAGCACAGGAACACTTGTTATGTACCAGAAAGCTATTTCAGGAATTCTAGGCTATTTCAGTATCTACATACACTGTCAATCAATTATTTTTTTCATCTTCCTTTTGCTGAAAATATACTGTATGACTATAATTATGTTGTTTGTATGCTTTCATGCTGTAGTATGAACTTATTACCAGTTAAATGCCTTGCTAATGGTATTGTGGGATGGATAAGACTATAAACATATTTCTAGTGCCTAAAATTTTTTGTAGTAATTTACATCTGTGGGATGTTGATAAGTTCCTGCAATAGAGTGCAGTAATGCTATATTAATGGCAAACAAAATAAATAAAATCCCAACCTTCACTTCAATTCAGTTCAGTGCAATTTGGCTTTATTTATATTGTGTCAATTCACAACAACAGTTGCCTCTAGGTGCTTTATATTGTTAGGACCTTAACCTTGTTATGTATGCGCAATTCAAAACAGGTCAAAACCTGTTTACATTTACCAAAGTCGTCATTCATTTTTCTTAATGCATTTACCACCCCCCACACACACCCATACACATAAACACACTGGATGTGCTGGATCAACACTATTCTGTTGTCCACTAATTGTGGACCTCTAAAACAAACAAACACACATACACACACATGCACACACAGCCATAAACACACACAGGTCCTCAAGGCCAAGCTCAATTTGATTTATTAGAGTTTCACCAATCAGTTTTAAGACAGCTCTGTCACTGGGAAGGTCAGTGGAGAAAGGACGAGAGATCATCAATGCACACACACACGCGCACATGTACACAAAGGAAGTTGGTTTTACCTGACTTTTTAACCTTTTAACTTTTCTCGAGTTGCAGGTCTGAAACTAAAAAATTGGTTTAATACTCACAAACATGCCCCCCCCCAAACTCACACAGGCACACACACACACACACACACACACACACACACTCAACAGTGCTGAATCATAAAAAAAATCTTGCTTCCTAGAACTCTAACTCATTGCTGGATATTTCTACTGATAGAGAGGAAAGGAGAAGATATACCATGACCAAAGTTATAATTACAGAAAAGTGTACACCAACATATTTATCAGAATTACCTTGTTTTTTTTTAATCACTTGTGCCTCTTTGTGTATTATACAATATGCAGTGGGTGAGGGGTCATTGTTCTAACCAGTATTCCAATGTCCATACAGAAGGTCTAAGATAACTCAAAAGTTTTAAAATCAGGATCCGCGCAGTTTTTTCTAACCTTGATAATTGATGAGTCTGACAAAGCTTTGAATATTTGTATTGTTCTGGTGTTTGGCACGATTTCCAGCCCCCACAGAATTCTTTGAGCTCCTTCGTCTATTATACTTAGCGCTGTTTTCTGTGTACCAAAGTTCTTCTGTTTCATGTCATTGCTGACAGAACAACAAGTTACATTTTTCCATCTCCTGTCTGCTGACTCATCTGTCAGTTTTCACTCCCACTACTCTGCTATCAGTAGTTTACATAAATCACTCACTCATTTGCATGATTCCCTTGGCTTTTTGTAAATGCCAAGTTTATATCTGAATGTCAAGTACAATGAAGCCATGATGAATCAAATTTCAAGTGAGCAATGATCTCCTGGAGCTTTACAGCGGTTTGTGATAGAAGTAGTTAAAAGTTCTTCAATGGTGGATAAGTTACCTGAGATCTCCTCACTTAGGGCTTTGTTTAGGGCTTAAACTCTAACACTGGTTTTGGACACTTTTAACTGGTATGAATCAAATATCAGCAGTTCCTGTTTGCAAAGCAATCATGGGTGTGGAGGACAGTAGAAGTATCAGTACTTTGACTCTAAAGAAAGATTAAAGTGTTCCTAAACTTTTGATTAAGTTTGTTTGGTTTCACATCCTTCCGTGCATGTGCAGTATTTGGACGGGCGGGGGGCATGCACCCCCAAGTTTGTAAATGTGATAAGTCAAGAACAAGGTGACATAAGACTTTCAAACTGATACCATAGGTGAATCCCTGTGGCCTTGAACCCAAGTTTAAGGTCAGAAGTCACATTTCCTGAAAATCCTGTGAACTCAATAAATTGAAAAAATGAATTTAATTTGATACCACAGCTGCATCTAGTTCAAATCCCATGGCCTTGGCCTCAAGATCAGCTTTTCTGAAAATCCACTAGGATTTTCAAAACGCAGGTGCATCTACTAGGAGGCTGAGGGATAACACTGGGAGCTGCCAGTACTTTTATTTTTGCCATCAGCATTTCTCTTCTCTCCCCTTCTTTGTTTTGATGCTTCACTGTCCACACACCTGTTCTGTTTTTCCTCGTTCTTCTTCTGTTACTGATTGATAGTGTTTTTTCTTTGACCCTTTTAATCTTCTTTTATGTTTTAAATGTTTTTTACTTTCCTTATTTATCATTTTTTCCCATCTTTCATGTTACTCATTTATCCAGCTGTTATTAACACAGATAAAAGGAGGAGATCACTTTGTGGAGAGGGTGGTGATTGCTACGTGATGCTTGTTATATTAGTTTTCAAATTCTGCTCTGTCATCGATTTTGGTTGTCTCGTGATAAAACAGCTGCATTTTGGGCCACCATAACTTATTGGATCAGATCAACATTGTTGCTTGTTATCATTGTTTTTCTAGATATTCAGATTAGACTGTAGCTGTTCTTTCCTTTTCACTTATGGAAGTGGTTAGTAATTACATATAATTATAAGTAAATACAATTTTAGTCTCTGTTTTGTGAAAGACTTTATTAGAGGAATGAGAAGAGCTTAGTTACTGCAGTTATTGCTGATCGGCTGTTCTTTCAGTATTTGTTGTATTTATTCTCTTTAATTAATGAATCTATAGGAGAAGAAGAAGACTGAGTGGATTATAGAAAGTGGTTTGAACCTAAAGCAGCATAACTAACAAATGGTTTAGGATCATCTGATCCCGAAATAAAAACAGGCTTCATCAAAGAAGAAATGTTTATACATGTAGATGAATTTTTGCAAAAAAGAACTTTGAATTTTAGAAAATAACCTTTCAAATCCTTGTAATGAGTCATATCATGTGCACCGATGTCTTTAAATCTGTATGAATAATGATCGAGTGCCTGTTTATTCAACAAAGAAAACTAATTTTCTTTCAGTCTAAAATTAAAGGCCCAATTTTTATGACTAATGAAGTAGAAAAGAAGTGGGAGGAGAGGGAAAAAACTTAAGAAGAATTCAGAAAATAATCAGCATAACTAGAGTAATTGGTTGCTATTGTGTGGAGAAATACATACATATACAGCTGTTGTCTGTGTTTTTGATGGGACATCAGTCTACCCTGAATTTAGTGTGTTGAAAAGGAAGAATGTTGGTAAAGAAATAAGCATTTACCTCTTTGCTCAGTTATGAGAATAATTCTTAAATGTCTGTCAGTGAGACTCCTGCAGCTGTCCTCTATTATCTGTCACTGAAACTGAAAATGTATCTTCTCTCTCTCCAGATACTTGTCTGTCTACATTGCTGCCTTCCAATCCATCCATTTGGCACTTACCTCCATCGCCATTCTCTCCAGGATGTCACTGAAGGTACAGACCAGTAATGTGACCAACAAGACAGACCCAAAGTCCATCAATTCACGGGTGTTTATTGGCAACCTGAATACAGCGGTGGTCAAGAAGTCTGATGTTGAGAGCATCTTTTCCAAGTATGGCCGTGTGCTCGGCTGTTCTGTGCACAAGGGCTATGCCTTTGTCCAGTACGCCAGTGAGAGGCATGCCAGGGGAGCTGTGATTGGGGAGAACGGCAGGGTGCTGGCAGGACAAACACTCGGTGAGTTGATGTGAAACAGCATGTGAATTGTAGTTTTACTTAATAAAAAAAGATGAATAAAACTTGACTTTTAGGACTTCCACATTGCGAAAAGACACTGTTGGTCTTTTGGATTAGATATTCAGCTGAAGCTTGTAACCCACAAAAGGATTGATAGATTAATGGCATCAGAATCTACAGTTTTGTTATAATAAAACTAACATCCAGCAGCTCTGACTACAACAAAACTCTCTAACCTGTGACAACCCTTAAGCATCATTACATTCAATTTCCTCTTTAGTCTGTCTGTCTCTCTCTCATATTTTTTTGTTTTTGCTATTGCGGAGGAAAAAACCATATCAGAGGAGCAAAAACAGTTAAGCGGAGTGTGCCTTTAAGCTGCTGGAGTGATTTTCTCCCCCTGCCTGGTCCCCTGGCGAAGCAGGAAGAGACGAACTGTCAGTGAGCTGGTGTGAAGAACTCGACTGGTTTATGCTCAGTCACTGCAGGGCTTCAAGCACATTTCTGTGTGTGTGTGTGTGTGTGTGTGTGTGTGTGTTTATGTGTAATGGAGGATAAAGCTGTGACAGCTAAGGGGTCTCTAAGTGATGCTCTCTGCACCTCTGCAGCTTTTGTGTAGGTGTGCGTGTGTTGCTGTAGAAATCATATAAAAGCCATCTTCTTTTTCTGTACCAAATATCTTTTCATTCTCTTATCCTGTCTGTTTCCCCCTCTCTGAGACACTTTTTAAACATGGCCACTACCTTAGGGATTCAGTTTCCTTTTTAACAGAAGACTCAAACAATGCATCCAATGACATGAAGACAGTTTATTTTGAAACTGTCAAAAGACAAACTCTGCTAACAGACTGCTTGAAAAAATAGAGTCATAAAAAAGCAAAAAAATGTGCAATACAGCAGAAAAAAGAAAATCATCATAAGAAGAATCATGCAATTTTCAGACACAGTAAAATTAACAGTTCACCTGTAATACGACCACTCACTAGAATGGGTTTCAGGAGACTTGGGCAGCCTGAGGTCTACAAAACAAGCTGTAGTCCTCGAATTCTTAAATCATATGAATTTCCAAATATTTTCCAAATATGACAATATTCCTGAATCATGGTCAGTAACATCACAAAATCAGTTATGCAGCAATTAAAAATGCCCCATGAGGTTTGCTTTTGTACATTTTAACACACGTGCAACATGTTTGTCAGTTATCAAAACCATTCGTATTTAAATTCATGGGGAACATACGTATATACATATACATATTATATACCTATGTGGTATGTGACTTTTGTTGCTATGATGCCAGGTCTCTCTTGGAAATAAGATTTTTAATCTCAATGAGATTTTTTACCTGGATAAATAAAGGATTAATAAAAACATGAAGTATATTGCACTCATCCTGTTTGTTTCCAACTATTTAAATGTTAAATTAAAAAAAGTAAATCAATAAGCAGAATATAGAATTTGGCTGATATATGTAGCTGCCATAACTTTGCTTATAGCTAACTTTATCTGCACAGTATTAGTTAGTTTGTAAGAATTAAAAACAAATTATAATAAATAAACTCTATAAAAATAATCAGCATGGATTACTTCACATATGCAGGCATAACCACATATTATTATTACAAAAATTTATGTATAATTATGTCGTCCGAAAGTGTTTTCATAAAATCTGGTGTCACCTTTCTCTTCTCAGTCTAGTCCAGCGAGGTAGGGAGGAATCAGTAAGCTGGTTTAATACTCACCTAAGGCACAAAGAGTACTGTACAAGGTATTTGCCTCAGTGTTGTCCTCAAACTTCTGTAAACACTGTAAAACATGAGAAAAAACCCAGCATGTTGTGTCATCAAACTAATATTTTGACCTTTTGCTTTAGATAAAAAGACAAAGTTAGTGCTCCACCCAACGTTATCATATCAGCTGAGAGTAGTATTGATTCATAAACCACTATTCTAACAAACTACTAATTTTAATGCGCTGATCAGCTGACATGAGGTGTTTTTACAGACTGAAATGACTTGCTCCTCAAAGGGGCATTGTGTGTGTGTGTGTGTGTGTGTGTGTGTGTGTGTGTGTGCTTGTGTTTCCCTTACAGGCTTCCTCTTTAAATAGCAGGACCTACAGGTAAAGTCAGTGAGGCATATGGAGCAGCAGGTAAACTGTGTGTGTGCGTGCGTGTGTGCGTGCTTGCACAGTTTTTCACTAGGTCATAGAGGGGAGGGTATGTGTGTTTGTGTGTTTCCTGCAAACCAATGGACTCCAACCATTTTCACACCTGGCTGGAGTCACAGTTCTGGATCACTGCCTCAAACTCACACACACACTCACACACACACACACAGGCACGTGCACACTCTCCTTCACGGTGAAGTTAAAAGGCTTGAATCTGTAGCCTCTGGTTGCTGAAAACTCACTTTCCGTCCTCATCCTCGCTCCATCCTGTTATTATCCTCAGTGGATGCTTTTTCTTCATCTTTCTTCATCTCTGTCTTCATCTTTCAACATTTCTAAGATAAAAACAATTGTCTGCGAAATTTAGTAACTCCGTGTTTTCCATCACTGTAAAATGTACAGGTTTGTTTTAGGCGATAAGACCTCATGTAAGTTCAGAAATGTTACATCTGCCTTCGTAGTATTTGCTACAATTTGCTTATCCGTCAACTTCAAATCCTTTTATATACATTTCAACTTGTGGTGATGTCTTTATGCTTCAAGTGCTGCCTGCACTACATAAAATTTAACAAGACAGGAGCATCACCTTATATTCAAGCAGAGGAGGATTTAAGGGGGGCTGGTATTGGATGACTAGCATCAGCTGCTTTTTTTAGTAGCTCACAGGCACTGGCTCATTAGCAGTTTGTTGATTAACAATCATACTCAAACAGATGAACAGAACGGCCAGTATGAGCTTAGACTGTTTGCTCTCCTAAAATGCTCGTGTCACCAGCGTTTCCGGTTGCTTCCTCTGTAACCAGCCCAAACAGCTCTCCATGTAACATTTTGTTTCTGCCTTAACTCACACTGCATTACAATAATGTTATTAAAACTACAATATTATTACATATTGTTTTATCTGATTCTTTATTTAATATTTCTGATTTTAGCAACGTGCTATGTATCCTCTCCTTGTAGTCAAATACGATCACAAACTAGTGCTAGTAGTTTTGCAGAATTGAGATCACAATATTATTGATTTATTACTAATTTAGCTTAAGCAACAGCAATTTTAAACTAGCCGGTTTTCAGCAACTTTTAATTTATTTTATATTTGAGTGTATTTTACTGCTTTACTGCATTTGTCTGAATTTTTACTTCAGTAAACTTTACAATCTAAAGATACTTTGGAGAGTGAAAAAACCCACGTGAACACTGCACATCAAACCTGAAGAGGTATTTTCCCAAGTTGCCAGTAATTTTTGCTTGGAAATATCTAAATATCTCACTAATTTGTGAGAGGCTGCAGTATCAGTGCTTGAGTCCGAGTTCTGGGTTCCAGTCTGATACAAATCTGCTGAACCTTTTTCGTCTGTATGGAGTTTGTTTCCTCCAGTTTTGTAAGGCTTTCATAGAGATGCTCTGGTTTACTCCTACAACTAGAAAGTAAATGCTGTTCTGTGATAGACTGGTGAGCTGTGGTGCTCCGTGACCCACTGCATGCTGGAATTGACTCTGGTGCTCTGGTGACCTTGAACCATGAAGTGATTTAGAAATGGATGGATGGTGATTCATCAGTGCAAGTTCTGTTTTCCCCCTCTGTTAGCAGACTAGCCATTAACCATCTACCCATGCTGGGTGGAACTAAAGCAAATGAGCTCTAATATTCTGTTAAATTTAAGACCACAACGTAGGAATCAGCTCATGACATTTTCATCATTCATAATGACAGATCCTTTGTTTTCCTTTCACTGTGTAATTAACAACACAAATTTGAACCAAAAAAAAGAAAACCTTCTCAACGAACTGTCTTTAATAATCTTACAGTGAGGACGCTTTGTTCTTAGTTTCTCTACTATTTCCCCCCCCAATTCATTCAAATCATTTTGCCTCCTGAAAACATACATATTCCATTAATCCTAACTTGGTGTAATTAAGTTTTCATACTTTAGTTGATCATAATTACTATTGCAGTATTTACAAAACATTAGAAGAACACAACAATTATTTCAGGACTTGAGGGGAGAAAAGTGATTTACAGATTATAGTTGTTGCCTCAAAGGAAGATGATACTGGGTTAAAACATGCTTTCCAAGGTTTGTTTGGTTGTCAGTCTGTCTTTGTTAGACCTATGGTTGACAGACAACCTCTTCAGGGTATAGCCTGCTTTTATCCCAGTCAGCTGAAATCAGGCCCTCCACGTCTTTAACTGGATGTCTGATTCAGAAAGTTTGCTGACAGTTTCTTTCTTTTTTCATTTTCTTTCATTTTATTTGGCCTACAAAGCAGCTACATATATTTTTAATTGCTTCTACAACCATGTAATTATTGTAGAGCATGTACTTTGGATGTACTGTTATATTCCTTTTTGACATAAGAGAATGAGCGAAGTAACAAACACAGCTGAGGGGTTAGTTTCTTGTTTTTTTCCCCTCCCCTTCTGCACAGTAAGGGGAACTGACCTAACAGCTGGCACTGTTATTGTTGTAAAATAGCTCAACAGCTACCTCTAGTGGAAGTTACAAGATAACACAGGAACTGTCTTAGATCTAAGTTAAAGGCACAGTTAAAGGTACAGATAGGGTTACTGTTTTGTGATCTAGCTAAAATACTTTTTAATGATCGATTAATATAATTTTATTTGGTAGTTAACAGAGTGTTTGTTCTTTTTTATATATATAAATATATATATATATATATATATTCCAGATATCAACATGGCGGGAGAGCCAAAGCCCAGACCCAAAGGCCTGAAACGATCAGCAGCTTCTCTCTACAGGTACACACTGCTATTTATCAGACTTATTGATTATTTGATTAATGTGTCACTCAAATTCCTAAGCAGCTCTTTGAGTGTTTCGGGAACTTGCTAAAAAGCTTCTTTTTAAGGCCAAGGGATTGATTAGGAAGCCTGGCAGAGAGTAATGTGACCACAAACGGTATTACTACATAAACAAATGCACACACACACACACACACACACACACAAGGAAAGTTGTAGTATAGCATCAAAACCACCTACAATGCATAATAACAATTTTCCTTGTGGGATCAATAAAGTTTCTATCTATCAATTTGTAATAAACCCACAGCAGACCTCAGGCCTTTCAGCACTTTATTCACAGTTGCTTGTTTACACACTGGCTGCAGCTGTTCAGCTCACAGCCACATACTCCAACAACAACAACACTCAGGACCCAGCACAGCCTCACAGCCTTTTAATACAGGTGCGGCGTGATAACTAATGGCGCTCAGGTGTGTCCGCCTCACCGCAGAATATCAACCGACCACGCCCTGCCGCACTATCTATAAAGAAGTAATGAGGACTAAGAAATCCTTATTAAAGTCTGTTCTGAATGATTTTATTTTATAGTCTTTTCTTTATATTTAAATTGGTGCAGAGTCATGTTGTACGTCACTCTACCATTTAAACCTGTCATTGTCTGAATACTAATGTAGGCTCATAGCTACCAACTGTCATACTGTGACGCTGGTCATTTTTAGTGATAAAAGGAACAGGTTTATTTTTCGACCTGCTGCTCTTCACTCTGCTTCTCAGGACATGCTAACAGACTGTGGATGCTAACAGTAATTTTAAAATATGTGTCATAAATGCACTCTTGGCCTCTACCAGTCTGTTTGAAGATCTATTGTCTCTTGTTTTATCTCTGGTTTGAGTACCTTTTGTCTGTTTTTCTGGTTTCTTTCCCACACAGATTGTAACTATTTTATACACTCTTATTTTTCATTTGTATTTTTAACTATAAACTGCATTGAAAACCTTTTTTTTGTCATATTATGGTGCTTTATATGCAGTTTCATGCTCGTGTAATGAAAAATACTCTATGACTCTATGTTGTGCTGTGCTTTTTCTACCCAGCGGCTATGAGTTTGATTATGACTACTACAGAGAAGACTTCTATGACAGGTAACACATGGACTGTTTTCAGCTGTCAGCAACAGGTTAATCATGATAACCCATTTAGGTAACACATGGACATCTCTATCCAGCAGTAACAGAGAAAGTATGGTTTTTAGGCCTTTTATTGGTTTCCAGTTGCAGATATATATATATATATATATATATATATATATATATATATATATATATATATATATATAAAAGAAAAGAAATTTGTAAAGGTGAAAATATTGGGTTGGATATTTTGATCTATAAAAAAAATGCCATAAATTTGAAAAAGTTACAGTATATCACTTGTTTCATTATTTTACAGTTCCCAGTTTCTTCCCAATAACCGTGACCACCCTTTACTTATCCAATAACACAGTCCCACCCCCCCACCCCCCATCTATTAACCACCACTTTGCAATACCAAATTCTATGTGTCATAACCCAAATTGTATATACATAACACTATTATTTACATATTTACTTTTTAACAGCGGATTGTATATTTGCACATTTTATATTTTTTTTCTGTTAATACTGTTGATACGTATATACTGCTGCAGAATTGTGCTTCAATAAATTATTTCTAAAAATTTGATTTCACATATGTCAGCCTAACAATTTAAGAACCATAAGGTGTGATCTAAAGTTTTTGACTTTAACGTAACTGATTTAAATCAGCTTTCCCATTAAGATTTTCCAGTTATACACTACTTTCAACTATTTTTAGCTATTGTTATTTTTAGATCATTCCCTTCATGACCGCTTGCTCTTCCGTGTCTGCAATTTCACTCTGGACAAACATCAACTTCTGTTTCAAATGAACACAAATTACGTGTGGAGGATCTTTCTGATGATGATAGTTCGGTTTCTGGCTTTGACCCAGATGTTTTCAGCAGATTTTATTATTGGAGGCCTCCAGGCTGAGACTGTCAAAGCAGAGTTCTAATACTCAGCAGAAATGACCTGTGTGCCAGCACATTGAAAATTCAGGACTTTTTTCACCATACCGTTTGCTCATCATCTGTCTTACATACCAGTTTTTGCATCCCAGAGAGTTCTCCTTGTCCCTAAAATAAAAAGTCAAAGCTAAAGTCTTGATGTTGGAATTTCATATAAAAGAACCAGAACATCTCCTAATGACGAGCCACTACTGAAAATGCAAAAATGCACGCCTTACTTCACATCACAGAGTCCAAATGCTGTGATAATGGTTAAACAAGGTCTTTTCTCACCGTTTCATGTGCTGGGTCGGATCTCATTTAGTGGGAACAGTGGGGACTTTTATACTTACTGATGAACTGCAGCTTTTTTGAAGAGACTGATTTATATTACGGTGCCCACTGTGGAGGCTGTCACAAATCCTTACAGCAGCAAGATTCTATGAGCTGATATTTATGACAGCAAAACTTGACAGTTGATCAGATTTAATGCTAACACAGCAGGAAGACTAACAGTATCTTTCATCATAGTGATAAGATCTACAAGATTTCAGACAGAATCTTTCAACACAATATTTTCCTCCTTAAGAGCATTTTTTTCTTTTTCTTTTTTTTTGTACCTTTCTTTCAATAAGTCTTATCAGAGAAACATCTGGTTGAATTTAGACAATTTGAATTGACCTCTGCAGTCATGTCACAGTGTGGTAACTATTACTGCTCTGACAAGACCAGGTGAAAGTCATCATCAAAGGCATTGCAGTTGTGGTTAAAAGAAAAATAACTTCATCTGTACACCAGGAATTCCTCAGACTCTAAGCTAATTGTTGTTCCAGTCATGTATGTCTGAAATGATTTTATTCATTAGTGTTAAGGCCTTCAAAATAAAATTTTTACATATTTTTGTTTGGTTTTGCTGCTTTTTTCTTGTTGAAAAGAATAAATAAAGTTTTAGGGGGAAAAAATAAAATTTGGAATAGGCAAGATAAGTCACAAAAAAAAAAAAAAACTGGAACCTTTTTTCATTTTATTGAAGAGTCTGAGCAATCACTTTCAGTCCACCCTGGAAAAAAGTGAATGTAAGTGATAACAACCTCTTTAAAAGTTATTTGGAGGCAGGTATTCCATTTAAGGAAATAAAATTTAAAGTGTGGGTTGTAGAGATGGCCCTTGATGTGTCTGCTGTATTTGATCTGGTGTGAACCATCCCCAATCTCAATTTCCAAAGGACATTAAAGGAAGAATTGTTCTTGACATGCAAGAAATTTAATACTGTTATTATTCGCCTACTCACATCAAAAGCACAATAAATAATCCTAAAAGACATGAGAAACAGCTAAAATAAAAAAAATAAAAAAGCAGAAACCTCTACAATTTGCAAAAAAACCCCAACTTCTTTCTTGTTTTTGTGTTTTTTAAGCTTTAAAATAAAGGATACCACGAGTGAAAGATATATCAGTTTTACAAAGACTAAAGGTTCCACAACACTTCAAGACAAAAATAAAAAAATGAAGTGCACACCATTAACGAAACTTCATCGGAGCTGTTGTACTTCATTTGCTACCTCAAGGCTTCCACGCCATATAATGGCTGAAGGTGGTGATGGTGAAGCTGTTTGTGACCTGACGTTTGGGATAGTTTCATGATGCACCAAGACAGAAAAAGAAAGAAAGAAAAACAAAGCACACAGGAAAAAAGAAGAAAAATTGATCTGTTGATGATCTGACTCCAGATATGTCCTAGAGAGGAAAGCTTTAAAAGGATATGCCAGAAATAGTGATGAATTGAAATACTTTTTTGGAAGGGAAATGGTCTAAAATTCCTTCTTGTCATTTTTCACGGTTCTGCAAACAGCATCAGGAAAAATCCTTTGAAAGTCCTTTGAAAGTGGTGGCTGCTAAACTAGGTTCTGTTCTATGAATCACTAAATTGAAGGGTTCATATATTTTTTTCCAGACTTTACTGAGTGATGACGAAACTGCATTAAAAGGCACGAAAATTACAGCCGTTCGCGTGTAATGACACTGTATTTACATATAATTGTGACAATATGAGATCAGACCATATTAAGCATATTCACTAATCTTAGTAACTCAGCAAGCAGGGAGGCTTTTCCTCTTTCAACTTTCAACAACTACATGTGTGAGCAGAACAGAAAACAGAAGTTGCTTGGTGAGAAGAATCTATGATAATGCATCCAGATGACACTAGATGTTAAAATAGTATCTGTATCCAATCTTTGCATTTACCCAGAGGAAAGAAAATCACTAAAACAACAGGGGGTTATTCGGTGTCATTATATGTTGAGGTTTTTGAAGCTTGTGGTACCAAGCATTCGTGTTTCAAGATGGTCATGCTAACAGTTTGAAATACAAAAGTCTAATGGAGTGAAGTGGGGGTAATTGAGGTTTCTCCGTCTCCCAGAGAAGAAGACCAGTTGCGTTTATTAATCCTCTTATACATCACAATTCCACTAAAGTTTACCTCTAAACAAAGAGTGAACTGAGAATTTTGCTCTCAGGGGTGTTTGAACACATGGCTAAAATGTGGGCTAGTGTGGGATGCTTGCCTTGGGATGCTTCCTGTAACCCATGCAAACCCTTTCTTTCACTATTTGGGTGACAGAAAAAGATATGTTTGCCTTTCTGTAAAAGTTACCGCACACCACTGCTGTTTAGTGTCAGATTATCCCAATAGAGCAATTCGCTCTTAGAGTACATGCTTACTTGTGGTTCTTGGAGCTGCTAGAAGCATAATGGAAAGTATAGCCTACAGCTATTATAATTTTCTTTCTTTAAAAGGCAAGCCTGAAAGCCTGTGGAGCAGTTCATAATTTGGGTTCAGATACCAGACACCTTCCGCGTTAAACTTTGTTTTTTTATTAAAGCTTATGGTTAGGTCAGCTAGCCCTGAGCCATCCCTTAGTTATGCTGCTATAGGCTTTGGCTCCTGGTGGACTTGATCCATGATGCACTAAGCATTTCTTCCCCTCTTGCCTGTATATACTTGCATTACATTTATATGTTATGGCTGCATGTCATGTCACAGCAGATGGCTGGGTTAGGGCCCTGTCTGTGACTGTTGGAGGTCACTTTCTGTGAGAAGGGAGATCTTCTTTGCCAGTATTGCCAAGTGCATGCTCATAAGGACTTTTCAGATAGTTTCCATCTAACGTTGTGGGATCTTTACATTGTGATTTGAAATGCCTTAACACAGCTGTTATTGTGAATTGGTGCTACATTATATATTGGCATGTATTCCTTTATCCATACAATTTCCACTTCTAATAATCACCCACACAGTTTCAAATTTGTCAAGTAATATCAAATTTCCACCCCTTCAAAGGCTGACTGCTTTCACCCCATCTCCAGTTTAGAGAATTGAAATCAGCTAAGACAGCTTGTGAAGCATTGGGTTTGAATTCATTTGTGTAAAACTATAAAGAAGGTAAACCTCAAAGCAGCACGAGTCAGCTGATTAAAGCTTGTACACTGGAACTGTCAATGGAAATTATCGCCACTACAACCAATCTTTGTGTTCCCCTACCTGCTGAATCCCACTTTAACTCCTGACTGTACTCTTTTTCCTGTTTAACTGTGGAGGCAAAATCAACTCTATAATGTAGGCAACAGAAAATTAAGGTATTTTTAAATTGTTTTTCACTGTGTCCTACATAACAGATTTAAACTGAGTACATTCATGAAAATTAGAATTTAGATTGGAATAACTTTCATATTCATTTTATATTATTGTGTACTGAATTAATATAGCACATGACAAAAATAGCTGGTAGAATTGTCCTTTAAAGTGCTCCTTTTTATTTTCATACTTGGAGTACATTTCCGAGTCTGTACTTTTTATTATTTATTACTTTAAGTTAAGAAGTTGATTGAGTACTTCAGCTTTTAATTTTTTCAAAAATGTTCTTTTACTTAAGTATCTCTACTTTTGCCACCTCTGAAGTTATTTTGTTTCTAGTCCAGGGTGGTATGATTGTACAGCAGACATCTTTAATGACATTAGAAAACAAGAACTGGGTGAACAAGTTTGAAATGTCAGTAAGTATATGACTTTTGACCACAACTGTTTGCTACAGTATACGTAAATATAACTGAAGTAATGTTGCTTTGTAATGTGTTACACCCAACACTGGTTATGGCATATGCACACTCAAAATCACAGAGTTACAAGGAGAGCGTTCTAACCTGCAGGGCAACTAACAATATTTGGAGAATATTTGATATCACAAGTATATAAAAATTAACTCAGAAGAGGTAGCAGAGAAAATAAGCATCTTTCTACCATCTTATTCTTTCACCAAATTATTAAGAGTGTAAATATGTTTTATGAAAAGATAAAATTCCTATATATTGGAAAGACTAAACTGTAAGCTCTAGTAGGTTGATTTGATGTCACAAGGACGGAATGAACTGAGGTGCAGACCAGCGGGGTTAGAAAGAAAAGTCACAATTTTATTTACACAATCACCAGGTGAAACTATATTCAGTGCGAAGGGTTAAGGATTTCCAGGGAAGGAAGGGAAACAGGTCCAAAAAACACACTCCACGCTCTCGCTCTCCACTCCTTTGTCCGTTGTCGCGTTTCCACACCACACCACATTGCCAGACTTCAGGGAAAACAGGTCAGGAAGCAGGTCCAGGGAATTGAGGTTACTCAGCAATCCAGCAAAGAAGCCCACTGAACCACCATCTTAAATAGTGGCTTGGGCAAAGAATGCAATCAGACAGATCCGTGGCAAGTGGTTGATTACACCAGGTGCGTGGGCCAAGGGCGGGAGCCCAGGTGAGCTCAACCCACGCAGACAGAGGAAAAACAGGAGAAAGAGAGACAAAAACAACATGTGGCCTGAAAACTAGGTCAGACATGGAGACTATGACTCTAACCCCCTTTCTGTTGGAAGACTAGCTGAGGTAAATATTGTATGTGCTCACAAAGAAACTGGAACATACATCTAACCTAGAACTGTCACTAACCAGTTTGGTAGATAATAGTTATTATTTATTTCTTGTCATGTTCCAATATACTGTCACTTGCGAAAAAGTGTCTAAATTTATTTCATTCAGCATGCCATAAAGGATTAATGGCATTTGTGTGGATAGCATATGCAATCCTGTGAACCCAGCGTAAACCAGTTTCTGTGGTTTGGACTTGAAAGATCATTTATACGCACCATCAGTTTGAAATTAAATAAGCACCTCATCCAAGGATTACCACAGCATGACTCTCACATTGCCAACTTATTTAAAAGACAAGTATATCAGAATTGTAGAACGAAGTGGTTGCTTCCTACAACTTATTTAATACTTGTATATACTATTAGGACAATATTTAAAGAACACACATATTTAATGACTTCCCAATTGTAGACCCTATACATGTTTAAAGCTAATCAGAAAGAAACCGATTCGTGTATTTACACCCACAGCAAAGTCAGTGAAGTGTATGCTCACACTTACTACGCATGCACAAGTCATGGTCTTAACAATAAACAAATGAAAAAAAACTTCTCTGTACATCTCTGCCACACCAGCTGTGAGCCTCACGCAGTGTAGATATCTTCTGTCAACAGATATCCTCTTTTAAAATTAAAAACTAAATTTAAAAAAACAAAACAAAACAAAAGACAGCCTCACTCTAATTAATTGTGGCTTTCTTTGCTAAAAATCAGAGCATAGGAACAACAGAGAATTTATGGCCAAAGGTTTGTGAACACCCTTGTGTGGCTGGTGAAGATGTTAAAGCTACATTCATAGGACATTCATATGCTGTGATAATAATTCATTGCTCTGGAAAAGATTAGCACAAGATTTTGAAACCTTTCTGCAGTAATGTGCTTTCATTTAGCTACAAGATCATTTCAAAAGTTGGGAACAGGCTCACAGCCTTATCCCAAATAATGTTTGATGGGGATTGATGTGAGCCAAGTTATTCCAGGCCAAACTGGCAAAAACATTGCTTCATGAACCTGGCCTTGTTTACTGTTACAAGTTTAGGATCATTGCACACACAACAACTTGATTGTATTGTGTATTTACAAATAAAGCATTACATCAGTGAGTTTTTTTGTCTAATATTGGCAATGTGCAATATTCCATCTATTACTTCTTTTATGTGACACTTGCTCCAGACTGGATTGTCGTGTTGGCAGACTTGGGAAAGGGCGGGTAAGATGCGCCTCCACACGGAGGCATCCGTGTCCCATTCTTAATCAGGTATCTGAATCAGCCACCTTAACTGGCTTATTTCCAAAGCTTTCCAAAGAACAGCACTGCTACGCAGAATTCCTTCCAGATGTTTACAGTCGTATTCCCAGTGTTCAACCACCCTGCGAAGAAAACAAATCAATAGCTTGCACCCACTCACCTTTTGTCCACAATTTGGGTTCTCAAACCCATTTCGGTCCCTCCAGCTTCGAAACCATAGTTGTAGATTTTTTTCTGAGCTCAAGTGGGCAGACACATTTTGTTAACAGTTGGTGAAACATGCTGACCAGCTGGGCCACAGACCTCAGCACTGATTTACACCCATCCCATGTGTCAATCTCACTTTTTCACTCACATTTTTAAATGTAAAAATATTACAAACAGTCCAGGCTATAAGTATTTTTATAGCTTAAGAGTGTTCAGGCTGAGGCTGTGCACATGTGAAATAAAATACGATGACCCTAAAATTGAAAAATCTGAGTTAAGTGGATCTACTTCTATATCAAAAATGGACTCTATGAGAGAGAATGCTTCTGCTGTTGTCTTTTTCCCCCATTCTTTTTACTGTATCTTATTTATTTTGAAACTCATGACCCTACATCACCTGAGCTGGGATCAAAGTTTATCCACCTCCTAAAGTATGATCTTTACAGTAAATCAGGGGATCAGGGACTTTTTCTGCTGGGGTTTGCGTGGCCCAGCAGAATAGCTTTGCTTTAATGGTGGTATTATGTTTTCATATTACACAATATGATTTACCATTTCATGGTTTTTATTAAGTTAGTGGAGGAAATCGCCATGCCATCTGGACAAATTATGTGCGATGACTATCAGCTCTTTGACTTTACAGTTTTATTGCTATCTGCAAAAATCTCAGTTTATCTAATATCTGAACAACTTCCAGGAGTGTGTAAATCTAGAAGTTATGGACTTTGTTTGGGCGTATTACTGAAAACAGACCAAAAAATGATGTTGCTTGTCCAAAAAGTTTCAAACTGCAGGCTTAGCAGGACATCCTGTGCAGGATAGCACATAATGTAGTAAAACCAAATGGAGGTCATTGTTCCCAGAGTGGTTGAATTAAATCACCATAATCCAGAAGGTTTCTAAAAAATGTCATTATTTTTCATGACCCGAATTGAATAACCAACACATGACATGTTTTCTCCTGGGTGTAAATAAAGATTTTGATTTAAGCAGTTAACTTTTTAACTGTGCCCAAATATGTACTCTGACCTGAGGTTCCTGGAACCCTTTTTCAGACTTGGGACGTTAAATTGTAGTAGTTCATTGCTCTCCCACAAACAGAAGAAATGGCCACATTCTTACCATTTAAAGTAAATCAGTGTGTTACGCAGAATGGGATTATGTTGTTGAGATTGCATTATAGAAATCTGCATAGTTTTATAAATTTATTACTCTTTAAATTATTCATTCTTCTCAGCGTTTAATACATTAAACAAGCAACTGTTGAGTTCCTGCTTTTTATTCAGCTACAGAGATCATTAGAGCTGGCAGTCACATCTTTTGCTTTTAATCTCGGGTTCTTTGGGATGGGAGTAAAATAAATACAAATATATTTAAAAACAGTAAAATAAATGTATGTAATAGATTATTTATCTGTTTCTCCTAATCAATGCACTTAATAAGGGCTGGCCTTTTCCTCATTATAATTTGTAAAGCTGCTTAAGGTTGTGGACTACACCTGAACCCACAAAACGAGTTCAACATGGCCAGGGTTTCTTACCATTAGCTAGCGCAACAAAATTTAAAACCTCAGTAAGAGATGATGGCTCTCAAGCAGATATAGAAAATATGTAAATGTTTACCTTTTTATGCGATAAAAGACTCACTGGCTTTAAATAGCCTGTATTTGTACAGCGCTTTACTAGTCCCTAAGGACCCCAAAGCGCTTTACACATTCAGTCATCCACCCATTCACACACACATTCACACATTGTAGCCACAGCCACGCTGGGGCGCACTGACAGAGGCGAGGCTGCCTGACACTGGCGCCACCGGGCCCTCTGACCACCACCAGTAGGCAACGGGTGAAGTGTCTTGCCCAAGGACACAACGACCGAGACTGTCCAAGCCGGAGCTCAAACCGGCAACCTTCCGATTACAAGGCGAACTCCCAACTCTTGAGCCACCATCGTCCATTTAACTGACATTCTGTCCCTACATTAGCCTGGTTGTTGCTAATCTTTGCCAAATAAATAACCAGTGGCAGATATTGCTAAATGAAGTTATTTCAAAACTATTTTACAATTCATAATTAAGAATCAACTTGTTTGGGCCGTCGTAATTCATTTCTGCTCCTCAGCTTATTCTGCTTATTCCAATTTGTTTAAAGACATTTGATGTTTATTGAATTGCCTCAGCAGTTTCACAGCATGAGCTCATATTTCTTTTATTTGCAGCAACATGTTCAAACACAACTGAGATTTAAAATTGAAAATGTTTCAAAAGGTTTAATTTATTACAGATTTATGTTTGGCTGAACTGTAATGTAACCCAATTGTATTACTTTGGCAACATAACTTTGCATATATTTTTTAAACTTGTGAAACATGAAGTTCATAAATTTATTTAAGCCATCAGCAGACTGTCATCAGGGTGTACCACAAGAAAATGAGGCTCATATGTTGGATTTCAAAAAAGACATTTTTCCTCTGGCTCTTTCTGTGGACTCTTTCATAAAATGATAAAATGATGCCTGCGTAAATTATTTTGCCTTGGAATTTCTAAACCACTTTTATTTAGATGTCATGCTCAATAAAACACAAATGCCAAGCTTTGAAATTACTAAAGGCTCAAAACATTACTAAATCACTGTGTTAAAGCCACAGGGGTAACAAACTACCAGAAGTTCCACAAAGAAAGATCAAAAATATTGTTTTTCCACAATAGTGATAAAGTCTTTTTTCAAAGTGTTTATCCTCATAAAATCCAAGTAAACCATTTGCAACAGATGTTTTTCCCAAAAGCTCTGCTGAGAAGTTACAAGGCTAATAGAATACCTTAATAGTTGTTGTTGATTCTTTGCTGAGCAGTTGCCAATGGAAGTACTAAAAAAGCCAGGAACCTAATAAATGTGGCCATTAAATCTTGGTATTGTTTGGGTGATTTTTACGTATAGCTGTGAGCAGCACAGTCACAAAGCCAGACATTCTCAGCTTTACTGTCAGTTTTTGGGGGTTTTTTGCATAAATTATTTACTTGAATGTACTTTTTTTTCCCGCTTTTTTTTAAGCAAGTTTCCAGACACATCCATATATCCAATCTCACACTGCTTCAGTAAGGCTGTCGAGGTCAAGGCTCTGGGGAGGCCAGTCCATGACAGATGTTGTGTATTTTTCTATCCAGGTATACTTGTACTGTACTGCAGCGTATTTGGGATCATTGTCATATTAAAAATTGAAGCTGTTGTCAATCTAATGCTTCCCAGATGGTGGATACAAATATGATCATACTTTTCTGAATTTGTAATTCCATCAATTTTGACAAGCTTCCCCACACCACTAGGTGAAATGAAGCCATAAACCATGATAGAGCCTCCACTGCATTGTACAGATAGCTATCTGTCAGATAGTTTATTTTAGGCTCCCAGTACATTCTAAGGCAAATTTTTATTCATAAAGCACATTTAAAACAATAAATTTGACCAAAGTTCAGCACATGAAATAAAGGATACAAGATACAACACACACACACATACACCAATAAATATCTAAAAAAAAAAATCAAAAGAATATAAGCGATAATACAACATCTAAAGCTTCCATCTTCTTTTTTTATCTTCCACGTCCAGTTTTCTCAAATTTTTCCGTGACACTCAACACACAGTAGCGAGGTATCCCAGGTTTTATGCAAAATACTATTTTATGCTGTCAAACTGTTTCATCTTTGGCATTTTTCATAGATTCAGCTAAAGATAAATGTAGTTTTTTTTAGCACAACGTCATTTTCAAAACATTGCCTCCTTATTTGACCTCTATTCTCCTATCTCAACATTTCCTCTTGTTTCCCTCCTTTTCAACCCTCCTTTCTATCTTTCTTTACTTTGATGCCCCTGCTTCCTTCTCATTCTTTCTGTCTCCCCTCACCTTCCTCTTCGCAGGTTGTTTGAGTACCGTGGCAGAGTGTCTCCTGTTCCACGTGTGGTGCCAGTCAAACGCCCGAGAGTGGCTGTACCCCTCGTACGACGGGTCAAGTCTCTGCCTGTCAAACTGCTGGCGTGTAACGCCTCCATCCTCCCAACCAGCAATGGCAACAAACAAAGATGTGAGTTTCAACGTGTACAAATGAACCATCAGCCAGTTTTGCTTTACAAGAAGCTGTTGTAAAGCATTGCAGTACCTACACCACATTAATCCACCATTAAAGTCTGATGTGTTGACTTTAGTTTGTCACTGTTTACTTTTCCAAGTAGAAGTAAAAATAAATATCAACATTTTAAGAAAGTAAATATGCACGTACATATATTGATATACAATTCTGTACATATAACTTGTTAAATTCTCAAATTGTCAGTGATATTGATTTTAGGAAAAACACACAGCTCTGTCACCAAACATTTTCCTTCTGACTACATATATTTCTTGCTTTTCTCTTATTCATTATCTCTTCTGGTTAAATTTCTAACCAGCTCCACCCTGTCTCAAACCTCCTCTTCATCTATCTTTCAAGCCCTGCTTTTACATGACATTGGAAGGCCAAAACATCAGGTTAATCCTTGTCTCTCTCTTGTTTTTTCTCTTGTTTTTTTTCTTTCCTTTTTTTTACCAGTTGCCCATCACATGAATTGAAAGCATATTCAGATTCTAAACAAATTATGCAAAGGCCCTGTCAGCTCCCTGAATTTTTCAGTCTACGTAGAGCTCACAAAGCAATTTACATGTCACAGATTTAAGTGTCTTTCTGTGTATTCATTAAACTTACATTGCAAATTGTTTTAAAGAGAATAAACAAAAGCCTTTTTTAACTGCAGATTTTTTGGGGATATCAGAACAGGTTTTTTTGGCCTAATGCTCGCTGATATGAACTAAGTTTTGCTTGCAGTTACACAGGACATCCTTAAACAACTGGACCTATGGTCAACGGTATGACATTTTTATATTTCACATGATTTTAATTTGACTATTAATATTTACTACCGCTATTACCGCTCGTTTTCATACTCCCATATAGAAAAAGCCATTCATGCTTTTATTTGCTTTGGAGACTACATCTACTACCTCTTTTCTGGGCTAAATATGAAAAAATTATCTTTCTTGCCTCCAATTCAGAATGAAGTTAGAATGAGTAGAATAACCAGTCCTGGCTTCTCTACAGTGTTCCTATGTACTGTATATTTTGGGATTTATTTTTGTTTTATTTTGCTGATGACTTTCGTAACTTATCTGGGTCTGGCCCCGAGCTACATAGGAGAAATGTTTGCAGCCTTAGAGCTTGAGCTGGGGGCTCTTCTGTCTGTTCCAAATCAAGACTTAAATCTAAAGATGATCCTGCTTCACCGTCAAGGGACCTCAGCTTTAACACAACCCACATGAGGACATAAGCATATTGAGTGTAATGAAATACACTATATAAATAAAATTGCCTTAATAAAACTTTTTTTTTAAACTTTTTTTACTTTTGAATATTTCTTTTTTAAAATTGTTAATAAAGGATAATTAAATAATTATCTAGTAACGGCCCAGCTTTTAGATTTGTATTTACATGATGTGTATTCTTTTCTTTAAAACAATAAATCTTGGTTTTCTTGCTTTTTTACTTTAGATTTGTGTATCCTGTTTTGCATTCTATGCATTAAGTAAGTACATTTTTATTTATATAGCAGTTTTCAAGACAGAGATCATGAAGTGCTTCACGACAAAAAAGATACCAGAGCAGTAAAGCAGTTAATGTTAATCAAACTCCAAAAAGATGAGTTTTAGTTGTTTTAGTGAATACTTTAACCATTATTACTCACTTCCATAACAATTTAGCACATTTCATGTAATCTTTAAAGATTTTTTTGAAGAATTGAAGATTTTACCTTTCAAGCTGCGATAAGCTTTTGTGAAGAGGCATCTATGTATACGCCGAATAAGACCAAAATAATAATTTAAGCTCTATCAATCATTTCCAAAAACTAATACATGGAAAGGGTTTTTTTTGGGGTTTTTTAATATTAAAACTATCATAGACAAAGCATAAGCATGGTCACATCCATCACAGCGCTGCCTTGAAGATACTTCCCTCCAGCATGGAAATGGGAAACAGATGACATTTTAACAAACCTTGGATTAAGTTAGGAACTTAGTTGTAGATAGAAGTGATATGAACTTCAGCGACTTCTGTGTCCAAAGAACTTTACTAACCCCCCTGTTTTGTGAGGATAATAACACATAATGTTTTATTTTCAGTTCCGCCATGTTACAGTACCATGTTAGAATACCCAATTCTCGTGCAGCCTTAAGGGTTAGCGGGTTTATATGAGCAAAATGCTACAGGAAACTAATTAAATCAAATTCAAATTTCAGCAGGTCTTTGTCATAGAAAGGAATGGTACATCATTACCTTCGTGGTACAGTCATGAATTGGATCCAGAGTTGTTTTTTTGGTTCTGGTTCTTCTCACACAGCTGTCCAAAGAGGTGACACTCTCCAGAATTCAGCAGGCGCCAGGCGTGGGTTGAACAATGTGGATTAGCTGAATGTTGGCTTGAGCTGACGTCACAGTGTGTGGGCTGGGAGATATTAAAGGCAGATTCTGGGTCCCTTTTGTTTGAAGTCAAATAACTTGGTGATTCTGTATGCTGTAAAAAACAGATCTTCCCTAGAGGTCGTGATAAGTGGTAAAGAGAAACTAATGCCAAGTCACTGCAGCGATGTGTCGATTTATTACTAGCTTCTGGCAGACCTCTTATCTCAAGGTTTGTCTTTGTGTGTGAGGCTGTGTGTGTGTGTGTAAGATCACTGAAAGGTCATCAAAGGGTTCAGCTGTCTTATTTTTATGTCAAACAGAGATGCATCTTTTGGATTTTTGGATCTGTTCCATTGCCTTTGATATCTTTATTGTAGGAATAATAAAGGGAGCATTTTTCCAGACAAAGAGTCTGTCGAAATTCAAAGTTGAAAACAAAAATTTAATTGCCCTATAGGTTTAATAGGATTAAACAAAGAGGGTGAGGTTGTCACTACTACATTACAATAACAATAAACTTTGGCTGAGAGAACCAAATTGTCTGCATTTAACCTTATTCAGGGAGGCATGGCTCAGCAAGGTAATGCAAGCAAGGAAAGAAAAAATGATCTATTTATACAGTATTTTTCACAAACAAGAGTCACAAAGTGCTTTAAAAAAGAGGCACACAAAACTAGAATTTTAATACAATGTAATACAAATACAATGTAAAACTAAAAGAAAAGGACAGGACAACGGAGTAAAAGACCAGAAAAGAAGGACGGGGGCAGAAGTGAGGACACAAGAGGTACGCTGGTAGAGTTAAAGGGGGAAAATGGAAGGCTAAATAGAAATAGTATAAAACTTGAGTAGATTTCCTCACATTTCTATCTTCAAAACACAGACAAGCTTTCATCCATTTGATCAGAAAAATCTATTAAGTTTCAGAGAAATACATCAGAATACTTTGATTAAAGAAAAAGATGAAAAAGTTTAACATTTACTGAATAAGACTGTAATTCATCACTTTGATCCACAGCAGGATATTTGTCTGTAATGTCATAAAATCTGGCACAGATGCTCATGAATCCCAACACACGACTCCAGATGTTCTTGGTGATCCCCTGACTTTATCTCCGGTGCTGCTAACACATCAAGTTTTTGACTAGCACATGATGAAGATCAAAATATATTTACGGATTTCCATCAAAGCGATCAGAAGAGGGACCTGATGTAGCCAGGGCCATAACTTTGGAGACAGTGACACATTTCTTGTACAGTTTTGTCGTTGTACATCACCGCCATGGATTTTAAATCAAACGATCAGGATGTGATTAAAGTGCAGACGTCCAGCTTTCATTAAAGGAGCTTAGCAAAAGTTTTGTATTGCCTGCTTAGAAATATGAGATATGAGATCAAATCAAAGAGAATCTAAATGTTTAGGGGGGGGGGCACTTTTTTAAAGGAAAAAAGGCGCAAATGAAGCTTCAAAATAGGATCAAAAATGAAAGACATGTTACTGTCATAAAAGGAAAAAAGATAATTTAAACAATAGAGAATGTTTAAAAGTGTGTGGATCCACTGCTTTCTTTGCAGGCTTATCAATCAGGACATGGACACTTACATCCCCTCTCACCTCCCTCCCCTCTGTCTATGTTTGTCTGTGTCTCTCTATCAGCAGTGAAAGGCACAGAGCTTCAGGCGATAAAGTCAGAGTTGACTCAGATTAAAGCCAACATCGAGGCTTTGCTGGGCAGACTGGAGCAGATCACAGAAGACCCACACATAGCTGCCACAGGTGACACCCCCACCCCACACACATACATACCTTACATTATAAATGAAATCATTCAAGGAATTGGAACTCTACAAAACCAGTGCACACTCTGATTATGCTAATCAGAGTTAAACAGTAGTAAAATAGTAATGGTCAACTAAACAAATGCAAACAATTACCTCATTTTCAAGGGGCCTTGACTTTGTCCCTGCGATTTTGCACTAGCTGAGTAAAATCAGTCATTGAACTGTATAGGTCTTCCTTGAACCTTGGAAACCATTATTTGTATCTGTTATTTTTCTTCTTTCTTTTGTGTCTTAGTGCAGCCTTTTCTCTTATATCAACATTGTTTCCACTTCACCTCCAAGCAAACTTGTTTCTTGTATAGAGCAAAGGGGGTCTAGCTGGTAAACAAATAGTATGCAGATTGGAGACAGCGAGCATGAGCCTTCTGATTTAAAATGAGTCTTATTTACTAACATACACATGGCGGTAAGACAAAAATTGGCCGGTGTGCACGTGTCATAAAACTGAGCAATTTTGCATGCAGACTCTTTTTTTTTTTCACATCATAAGAACATTTCCATACACATATTATATGAGGGGCCATTAAATTTAGTAATATTTGTGTGCTTACTGAGAAAGCTGCTCAAGATCACCAGTATCAAGGTTAGAGCACAGTTTGTTTGTTTGTTTGTTTGCTTTTTGGTGTTTCCAACCAACCTTGGAGTCTGTCCTCTTCAGGAATCAGAATTAGTAAAACAAATAAAAATATTTTCCTGGCAGCCACAGTTTGTGAAGGGAGCAATGGTGGAAGTCAGATGTAATGGGACTTTTTCTACTTCCAGAGTAATCACAGCATTTGAATCGTTCCTCTTTTGCATAAAGCTTATGGTTAGGACTGGATCCCTCTAACTAACCCTCGCTTAGTTAAGCTTAAATAGGCCTAGATTACAGGGAGCTCCACACAACGCATGGCCCCAGTTTGTTTGTGTTTGTTTTCCTCACTCACCTCTTTCCACCTTCTCGTTTTTCTGCGTTTGGTCATTTTTCGTTTGTATTGTGAAGTGCTGTCCATTTCAGTTTTCCAGCGTTTGGCTGGATTTGAGTTGAGCGTATAGCCTTGTACACTTCAGAATTCATCCTGTTACTCCAATCATAAAATCTAGTGATTCACTTCCAGAAAACTGTATCCTCCATGCTTATGATCATGAGATGTTTTTTTCCCTTCTCCATACTTTTTTCTTCCCATGATTCTTGGTTTCATCTGTCCAAACATGTTTTTTTGTTTGGTTTTGTCTCTGGGGTGTGAAGGCTTTTTCTTCTGCATAACCAGCAGTTTGCAGCTTGTTGTAAACCCTCTGTATTTAAAGCTGAATTCTCATTGGAGACAACAATGCCTTCACCCTCAAGACTGTTTTTGACTTGACTAGGTGTTGTGAAGGTTTTTTCTTAACCGAGGAAAGAGGAAAGGGAAAGGAAATTCTTTGATCATCCACTTCAGTTGTCTTCTGTGGTCTTTCAGGCTTTCTGGTCTCACTGAGCTGGCCAGTGAATTATTTCTCCTTTAAAATGTATCACATTGTTAATCTGGCCAAATGTAAAGTTTTTTGCTATCTTCCTGATAGTCCATTTTGTGTTTTCAGCCTAAGAATTGGCTCCTTCCCTGGCATCAACCTCTCCTTGGACTTCATATTGAGAATTTCAGTGGATAGCCAACAAACACAAGTTGAATGCTTTGAATCAACATCATGTGTTATTTTCAAATAACCTCACTAGGCCATGCATACAGTATAAATCAAAGCCTTATAAACGATTTTCTACTTCACCGCTCAACTAAACAAAGTAATGGTAAGTGTTGATAAAATAACCATCGGCCTTTATATTGGAAAAATTTAGAGAGAAAAAAACATGAACAAAGAATCGTTAAAAGGACCGAATTGGTCAAAAGGACTAATCACTGCAGTAAAAACTGTACCAAAATGTGATTACAATACTGACTATAAAAAAATAATAATAATAATAATAATAATAAAAACGTAAGAAATGCAACGGCACAAGCAAGCAAGTCCAAGATGAGAAGAAATCAGAAACAGTTGACTTGTATCCGTACGAGGAGTCTGGGATGCAGCTTTAGAAACACAAAAATGTTAGTGTCTGTGTTGCCTGATTCCAGATTTCTGAATGGCAGCCCACCTTTGAAACTTTGCCAAACAATTCTGAAGCCTGCTTTTGCTCTTTTCCATAGATTCGGCCTATGCACAAGAGGAAAGTTGCTAAGGATGGCTGGAACCATAATCCATTTGTTTTAACAAGATTACTGATGCTTACTCACTTTCTGTACTTACATGAAGATGTCTCTTGATTTGATTTACTGCAAGAGGGGTAGTAACAATAGCACTTGCCTGACTAAGACCATTGAACTGTTATCCTGCAAAAAAGCAAAGCAAACAAAAATTACTCCTTCATTCTGGATTGAATTTCCATTCTTTCTTTATTATCCCATGAGGCCTATTTTCAAATCAGATTACCCCGTGAGGACGGCCGTGTTTTCTTTCCTCAAAGACATGGATCATCAGCATTTGTAAAATCTGATCTACAGTTTTCGCAGTTGCGACATGTCCATCTCACGTTTGGGTTTCTTGTGTGTGTTCGCGTTCATGCAGATTTGATCAATACAGAGGAGTGCAAGAGTGAGGAGGCATGGCAGGGAGGGGAGGAATCAAGTTCAGAGCTTGAAGATGAGGATGAGCAGAGACAGAACAGCGAAGCTGAAGAGGAGGAGGAAGATGAAGAAGAGGAGGAGGGAGAGCACACACAGGATGACACCCACAACCATATGGTGAGTTAATGTGACAAACAGTAGTGTGATCTGCGGTAACCTAAGTCGAGACTTCTTATTCACACAAAGATGATTTTAGTGCAGGATTCAACCATTTGAGCCCTAATTAGTTCATTTTCATCAACATAATTCAGTTATATTTAAACAGTATCAGTTTATAATAACAGTCATTACAAGATGCCTTATATATAGGTAAATATCCTACAATATTACAGACAGAACTGCAATCATCAGAGTATCTTCTATCATTTTCCCTGCATTACATGCATCTTATTATTTTACACTGATACTACATACATTTAGAGCTTCTGTTGGAACTGCAGGATTTTAAACACATTTAAACTGAATGACAAAAAAATAATAAATAGAACAAAATTACAGTCCATCCCACTATATATATGTATATATATATATATATAGAGAGAGAGAGAGAGAGAGTCATGGGTGGTTTGGATTCATAGGAGTTGTTCAAGGAGAAAAGGAAGCACTGACCCTTTCCTTCTGTCTTATTATCTCATAGTCAGGCATACAGTGGCTTGCAAAAGTATTCGGCCCCCTTGAACTTTTACACATTTTGTCACATTACAGCCACAAACATGAATCAATTTTATTGGAATTCCACGTGAAAGACCAACACAAAGTGGTGTACACGTGAGAAGTGGAACGAAAATCATACATGATTCCAAACATTTTTTACAAATAAATAACTGCAAAGTGGGGTGTGCGTAATTATTCAATACTTTGTAGAACCACCTTTTGCTGCAATTACAGCTGCCAGTCTTTTGGTGTCTGTCTCTACCAGCTTTGCGCATCTAGAGACTGAAATCCTTGCCCATTCTTCTTTGCAAAACAGCTCCAGCTCAGTCAGATTAGATGGACAGCGCTTGTGAACAGCAGTTTTCAGATCTTGCTACAGATTCTCGATTGGACTTTGACTGGGCCATTCTAACACATGGATATGTTTTGTTTTAAACCATTCCATTGTTGCCCTGGCTTTATGTTTAGGGTCGTTGTCCTGCTGGAAGGTGAACCTCCACCCCAGTCTCAAGTCTTTTGTAGACTCCAAGAGGTTTTCTTCCAAGACTGCCCTGTATTTGGCTCCTTCCATCTTCCCATCAACTCTGACCAGCTTCCCTGTCCCTGCTGAAGAGAAGCACCCCCAGAGCATGATGCTGCCACCACCATATTTGACAGTGGGGATGGTGTGTTCAGAGTGATGTGCAGTGTTAGTTTTCCACCACACATAGCGTTTTGCATTTTGGTCTCAACTCCTATGTGCTCTGGTCTCATCTGACCAGAGCACCTTCTTCCACATGTTTGCTGTGTCCCCCACATGGCTTGTGGCAAACTGCAAACTTTTTATGGTTTTCTGTTAACAATGGCTTTCTTCTTGCCACTCTTCCATAAAGGCCAACTTTGTGCAATGCACGACTAATAGTTGTCCTATGGTCAGATTCCCCCACCTGAGCTGTAGATCTCTGCAGCTCGTCCACAGTCACCATGGGCCTCTTGGCTGCATTTCTGATCAGCACTCTCCTTGTTTGGCCTGTGAGTTTAGGTGGACGGCCTTGTCTTGGTAGGTTTACAGTTGTGCCATACTCCTTCCATTTCTGAATGATTGCTTGAACAGTGCTCCGTGGGATGTTCAAGGCTTGGGAAATCTTTTTGTAGCCTAAGCCTCCTTTAAATTTCTCAATAACTTTATCCCTGACCTGTCTGGGACTTCATGGTGTTGTTGCTCCCAATATTCTCTTAGACAACCTCTGAGGCCGTCACAGAGCTGCTGTATTTGTACTGACATTAGATTACACACAGGTGCACTCTATTTAGTCATTAGCACTCATCAGGGAATGCCTATAGGCAACTGACTGCACTCAGATCAAAGGGGGCTGAATAATTACGCACACCCCACTTTGCAGTTACCGTATTTTCACGACCATAAGGCGCACTTAAAAGTCTTAGATTTTCTTCAAAAAGTACAGCGCGCCCTATAGCGCAGTGCGCACTGTGTGTTGTAAGGAGGACGTAGTAGAGAACACCATGAGAACGCTAAAGGGTGAAGTGTGGGCGCAACCCTGAAAATGGCAAAGAGACACGCTTACGAAGCACAGTTTAAACTGAAGGCCATCAGCTACGCGGAGGAACATGGAAATCAAGCAGCGGCGAGAGAATTTAAGATTAACGAATCGATGGTTCGCAAATGGAGGAAGCTAGAAAACAAGCTCCGGCAGGTCAAGAAAACGCAGCTGAGTTTCCGCGGACATAAGGCGAGGTGGCCCGAGTTGGAGGAAAGACTCGAGCGGTGGATCATCGAGCAAAGAACGAGCGGGAGAAGCGTTTCGAAGGTCACCATTCGGCTAAAAGCAGTTTCACTTTCACTTTTTATGAAACGGTGCCATTTTTCCATCCGGACCAGGACTACGGTAGCGCAGCAACTTCCAGCGGATTATAAGGAAAAGCTGGCCATCTTCCGCTCCTACTGCAGCAAACACATCGGCGACAAACACATCCAGCCCAGCCACATCACAAACATGGACGAGGTCCCGCTCACTTTTGACATCCCGGTGAGTCACACTGTGGAGAAGAAGGGGACCAGCACGGTAGCGATACGCACAACGGGGCACGAAAAATCTTCTTTCACTGTTGTGTTTGGCTGCCATGCTAATGGACAGAAACTGCCGCCTATGGTGATTTTTAAGCGAAAGACTTTGCCTAAAGAGAAGTTTCCAGCAGGAATCATCATTAAGGCAAATGAAAAGGGCTGGATGGATGAGGAAATGATGAAAGAGTGGCTGAGGGAGGTGTATGTAAGGAGACCAGGTGGGTTTTTTTCCACGCATCACCATCGCTCTTAATCTGTGACTCTATGCGTGCCCATCTCACAGCCGATGTGAAAAAACTAGTGAAACAAATGAACTGTGAGCTTGCTGTCATTCCGGGAGGCCTGACAAAGGAACTCCAACCGCTGGACATCGGTGTGAACCGCCCGTTCAAAGTAAGGCTGCGAGTGGCCTGGGAGCGATGGATGACCGATGGGGACCACAGTTTCACCAAGAGTGGAAGGCAGCGCCGGGCGAGTTACGCCACAATTTGCCAATGGATTGTAGATGCTTGGGCTAACATGTCTGCTGGCACTGTTGTTCGAGCTTTCGCAAAAGCCGGCATCATTTCCGAGGAGCTGCACGGCACGGAAAGTGACTCTGACAGTGAAGAAAGTGAACCTGGCATGTTTGATGGAGATTTAGCGCAGCTGTTCAATTCAGACACAGAGGATGAGGACTTCCATGGGTTTGATGATAAAAATGTGAGTACCAAACTTCGTTTTGCTCCTGCTTTATTTTTAAATACGCACACTTGTATGCTTGTGTGTTGTTGATGATGACGATTACTGGTAATAAAAATGTGAGTAAGGTACCGAACTCAGGTTTGCTCCCGCTTTATTTTTAAATACGCATACGGTACTTGTATGCGCCCTATAATCCAGTGCGCCTTATGTGTGTGTTAAATACAGTAATGGCACACATAACTGAGACTGCGCCTTTTAGTACAGTGCGTCTTATGGTCGTGAAAATACGGTATTTATTTGTAAAAAATGTTTGGAATCATGTATGATTTACGTTCCACTTCTCACGTGTACACCACTTTGTATTGGTCTTTCACGTGGAATTCCAATAAAATTGATTCATGTTTGTGGCTGTAATGTGACAAAATGTGTAAAAGTTCAAGGGGGCCAAATACTTTTGCAAGCTACTGTATGTAACAGGCAGCTGACAGAGCAAGCTGCAATCCAATACTCTCTCAGCCCATACACATCGCTTATGCTGCTTGTTAAGGACACGTTAGTGTAATTTCTCATTATGCACAGTAAAATCTTGTCAAAAGAAGTAGTATAAAAATGAACAAATGTCCAAACGAGGAACTCAGTGGAGTTTGTGGTATAAAATCCAAACCCAGAAGGCATCCTTGTGTCTAAAACTTTGTTTTTAATTATCTAGTTTTGTTTTGATTTTACTTTTCGTAGTCTACTCTTGTAGTTATGTTAAGGTACAAAAACTGAGAAAGGCTTAGGAAAAGGTCATTCTTTGAGTTAAAATATACCCTTTCTGAACTTTTACTGTGTCAGAAGGCAAACGTTTTTCACATGCAACAGACTTCTCCTACATTGTTTTTTTTTTTAACTTTAAAAGTGCTAGAACAGTGGCATCGTGAGTGGAAGAAATGTGTCCAAGGTCTCACTGTGTTGATTTAGGATGTAGAGGGGTTTCTGCTGCACTCTGTGAGATATGCTGAAAAATGTTATACCCGCAACATACTCGTTAAGTAATTCAGTGGGATCCCTATTATGCATCAGTATGTGACAACTGGACCAAAATGTATCTGATATACTATACTTATTCCAAAATGTAATGCCTTTTAAGCTGTGGAGCTTAAATGCTAGTAATTTCCCAAACATAATTTAGCTACAGATGACACAATTTGTAATAAAGAATAAGAAAAATCTATCATGTGAAATGCTAATTATATTCACGTTTTCAGTTCCTTATTTTGTCCTAAAATTTTCCATAATAACAAAAACTTGAACACATGTAATCAGTATTGTGTGTGTTTTGACTCTTGGTTGATATTCTGTTCTTTCTTTAATGTATTACCTGGGGGTAGCTAATCATGTTTGGAACAAACAATTCCAGTCACTACCAGATTTTCAGTTCTAAAGATTGAGTGTTTTAAGACTCGGAGGCAAAATGTCTGAAATGCTTTGAAGAGGCAAGTCATAGTCAGTCTGGACTTCATCTAGTTCAACCAGATGAACTTACTAGAAATTACCAAACAAAAGCTTTGCACTAGTCATGTAAAATTCCATAAATGTCACTGAGAACTAGGCTTTTGATTCAGAAATAGTTTGATCAGATTCACTGGGAGCTCCGCTGAGTAAACTCACCCACCTCAACAAGTGTTGCTTTTGAACTCGCCAGTCCAGTCCAGTCCAGTAAATGAATGATGATATTAAGTTAAAGGGCCGATGGCATTTTAAAAGCACCTTAAATGTGACAGTGGTCAAAGTATATAAAAGGAGTCAGAAATAATATTAAAAAGATGGAAAATCTGAACAATGTGAAACTGTTTTCTCATAAGAGCGGAGGAAATTTGCAATTTGTGCAGGCTTAGGGCAAGAAGTTATGAAAATAACACATAGCACTGTTCAAATGTACACACACACTCATACACACAGCACAGTCTCTTGCGTGCCTTCGTAAATATACGAGTGACTGAAAACATCCATGGTTAACAACATAAATTTAAAGCTGTGGATTTGAATAAGCCCAGGTCCTTATAATGTTACATGGTTTAATCCCCAATTTCTGCAGCCTGCACTGACTATGTGTAGTTACACAGACATTACTGTATATTGTTGTATATGAGGGAAACAGTGTGGCACTCTATGCTATTTATTTTTCTGTCTTTCTTTTGATTTACCTGCACATTATCTACCACATCATAACATATATGACCAGCTGTAACTGTATATTTAGATTCATGTGTGGTTTTGGAGCCAGTATACAGACATGTTCCTCTACATGAGTACTGCTTTGGTGAGAACACAGTGTACAGTATATCTGTATAACATTATTCCAGGCATTTTCTTACACTTACCCAATTAAGGGTTACCTATCTCCAGTGTTGGGGAGTAACGGAATACATGTACCGCCGTTACGTATTTAGAATACAAAATATGAGTAACTGTATTCCGTTACAGTTACCGTTTAAAAAGGTGCTATTCAGAATACAGTTACTTTGTTGAAATAAATGGATTACACTGCGGTACTTTCCTGTTTCATTTTGTCGCGGGTCAGGACTGTTTGGGTTTTGTTTGACAGCTACGTTCTTTTGTTCCAGGCGGCAGCGTTACGGTTGCCATGGTTACAGGGCGACGCTCTCTCTCTCTGCAACTGTGTGTTTCCTGGGTGAGAGAGCGCCTTTTCGTTGTTGTTGTTGTTGTGCTAAGCTAACAGGCAGAATGCTACAAGCATAGCTCTAAAGAATGTAGCATCATGTTCAGTGTAGTCCGTGCTGCTGGGAGAATGGACTGCCATACACGTTATGTGTCTGTGAGCGCTAGGAGGGAGAAAAAGGGGAGTGGAAAGGTACGAGTTGTCATCGAGCAAAAACGGGAGCTGGAAGCATGTAAATATAATAATAACCACTGCAGCCAAGAAGAGTGCCTGACGAGCCCAGTTGTAAGTAAGCTATTAAGACTCGACTGTACACCGTGTTCGTGTTTTCCTCCGAAAACAACAAGTTCCGTTGGAGCAGCCTTTCAACGCCTCTCTCTGTCTGTCGCAAGAAAAGTTGACCCACACAACAAAGTAGAGCTATTTTTCGGCTACCAGCCGACAGGGACCCCGCCGTATTATGCTGGGCTTACACTGTGCGATTTTTTTCAGTCGCGCGATTCAGCTCCTGCTCAAACTGTACGATTGACTCGCAGGGGTTAGAAGTTCATAGGTCACGATGCAGGGTCTCACACTATACGGCCCGATGCTCTGATGCGACCTGAGTGCTCACACTGTGCGTCCATAAAAATGAAGGTTATAACAGAAATTCTGTCGCTCGCTCTCCCTCTCCGTCTTTCACTCACACAGACACACCACCACCATCAACTTTGCTAAATTGCTAATGAAAAACATTGGTCAGGCAGCTGTGATTGAGCAGCAGTGTCGATCCAACTATTTTCACGGTTGTTGTGGTCGTGATAATTTTGTGAGGCCACATCGAAAGGGCTCGGATGGTTCTACAGGTTGTGCCTCCATCGCTTGTGTCCAGATCACACGCTGCACTGCCGTGCTACGCCGTCTTTTTCGCTGACATTTGTGTTTGCGCGTGCACAGTGTGGCAAACTGCGGTGACACCCTCACGACCAAGCGATTGATGATCGGGAGCTGGTCGTGAGGTGTCAATCGCTTCTCGTTACCCCACGTATACTACACGATGCACGACGCACGATGAAGGCCAAAATCGGGCCGATCGCCAAAACGATCGCACGACTCAAAAATCGGCTCAAAATGGGCCAAAAATCGCACAGTGTGAGCCCAGCATTAGTCAGAGGTCCCTTTACTACAGTTCGGAGTCGCGGACCTTCAGTAATAGTAATAAATCACACAGCAATAGTACATTCACATTGTTGTAAAAAGCATGATAATATTGTAGCGGGTCAGGGCTGTTCGGGGTTCTGCTTGTACAGTTATGTTTTGTGTAAGCTGATACTAAACGGGGGGAGAGGCAGAGCGCCGCACACAAGGAACAGGACACCGTGGAACACAGACGAACAAGCAACAGGCAGGAGAACACACAGGGCTTAAATACACACAGCAGTAATCAGGGGATGAGAGACAGGAGGGCAACACACCTGGGAGAAATCAGAGCTGACGGGACAGGGGAAACATAATTTGAACACACTCACATGACACGGGGACCTTCAGAATAAAACAGGAAACTCAGACACAGAGAACCAGACAAGACACTGAACGAAACAGACAGATTCACAAACAGACAGTGTGACAGCATAGACAGACAGAACACAGGGACCAGGGCAGGCACAAAACAGAAACCTAACAAATGGCAAATCATAACAGAATACATACTCAGAATAAACAAAAGCATAAAGAAACACAAAACACAGAGTCAGCAGACTCAGGACCATGACAACGTAAGAGTTTAGTTTATTATTGAGCACTGAGCATCGGCTCCCCACAGGGCTGTGTGCTGAGCCCCCTCTTGTATTCTCTCTACACCCACGACTGCAGTTCGACCCACAACAACACTCTCGTCATCAAGTTTGCTGATGACACCACGGTAGTCGGACTCATCTCGAAGGGAGACGAGGCAGAGTACAGAGAGGAAGTCCTGAAGCTGGCAGCATGGTGTTCAGAAAACAACCTGGCACTGAACACTAAGAAAACTAAAGAGCTCATTGTTGACTTCAGGAGACACAGCACCGACTTGGCCCCCCTCTACATCAACGGGGAGTGTGTGGAGAGGGTCCACACTTTCCGGTTCCTTGGTGTCCTCATCTCTGCTGACATCTCCTGGACAGACAACATCTCAGCGGTCATCAAGAAGGCCCAACAGCGGCTGCACTTCCTGAGAGTCCTCAGGAAGTACAAGCTGAACTCCAACCTGCTGCTGACCTTCTACCGCTCCTCCATTGAGAGCCTGCTAACCTACTGCATCACGGTATGGTACGGCAGCTGCACCAAGGCGGATAGAGTGAGGCTTCAGAGTGTGGTCAAGACAGCACAGAAGATCATCGGCTGCCCTCTCCCCTCCCTGATGGACATCTATTCCTCCCGCTGCCTCACCAGAGCAGCAAACATTATCAAGGACAGCTCCCACCCTGGCTTCAACATGTTCAGCCTGCTTCCCTCAGGGAAGCGCTACAGGTGCATCAACACAAAAACCCACAGACTCAAAAACAGTTTCTTCCCCCAAAGCGATAACCACCCTGAACTCACACATGCACAGATAACACAGCCCCCCACTTCCCACTTCCTCTATGGACCATCACTGTGCAATACCAATTCTATGTGCAACAACTGAACTGTATATACATAACACTATTTATACCAATTCCATGTGCAATAACTCAACTGTATATACATAACACTATTTATTACATATTACTTGCGGCTTGTATATTGTACATTTTATATATATATATGTTTTTCCCTATGTTAATACTGTCCATATGTACATAGCGCTGCAGAACTGTACCCCCCCCTCCCCCCCAGCATGTTTACACTGAGTAGGAGATGCTCTGTATCTCATTGTACAACTGTATAGTGACAATAAAGGCATTCTATTCTATTCTATTCTATTGGATAAACAAATTGCTAAGCCACAAAGATTTGTTTAAAGAAAAAAATTTAAAGTTCAGTATTTTTGTAGATTTGTGTTGCATTATTGTGATTCTCAATTGTGTACAATGAGGATTCGTGCAAAACATGGCAGACACATTCAGTTCCCATTTATCAAACAACTTTGAAATAACCTGGGGGTAGCTAATCATGTTTGGAACAAACAATTCAAGTCACTACCAGATTTTCAGTTCTAAAGATTGAGTGTTTTAAGACTCGGAGGCAAAATGTCTGAAATGCTTTGAAGAGGCAAGTCATAGTCAGTCTGGACTTCATCTAGTTCAACCAGATGAACTTACTAGAAATTACCAAACAAAAGCTTTGCACTAGTCATGTAAAATTCCATAAATGTCACTGAGAACTAGGCTTTTGATTCAGAAATAGTTTGATCAGATTCACTGGGAGCTCCGCTGAGTAAACTCACCCACCTCAACAAGTGTTGCTTTTGAACTCGCCAGTCCAGTCCAGTAAATGAATGATCTACGGTAGGCCATTTTCTTACTTTAATCCATCGCAGTCTTGTAGTACCAATCCGGGTATTTTAACATCCCACACCAAAACTTTATTTATGACTTGTTTTCTGCTGAATTAACTTCTTTAGTGGAGTTTTACAAGTAAGTCTTCTGAAACAAATGAGTTTATTCAGCTGATATTAAGTTAAAGGGCCGATGGCATTTTAAAAGCATCTTAAATGTGACAGTGGTCAAAGTATATAAAAGGAGTCAGAAATAATATTAAAAAGATGGAAAATCTGAACAATGTGAAACTGTTTTCTCATAAGAGCGGAGGAAATTTGCAATTTGTGCAGGCTTAGGGCAAGAAGTTATGAAAATAACATAGCACTGTTCAAATGTACACACACACTCATACACACAGCACAGTCTCTTGCGTGCCTTCGTAAATATACGAGTGACTGAAAACATCCATGGTTAACAACATAAATTTAAAGCTGTGGATTTGAATAAGCCCAGGTCCTTATAATGTTACATGGTTTAATCCCCAATTTCTGCAGCCTGCACTGACTATGTGTAGTTACACAGACATTACTGTTGTATATGAGGGAAACAGTGTGGCACTCTATGCTATTTATTTTTCTGTCTTTCTTTTGATTTACCTGCACATTATCTACCACATCATAACATATATGACCAGCTGTAACTGTATATTTAGATTCATGTGTGGTTTTGGAGCCAGTATACAGACATGTTCCTCTACATGAGTACTGCTTTGGTGAGAACACAGTGTACAGTATATCTGTATAACATTATTCCAGGCATTTTCTTACACTTACCCAATTAAGGGTTACCTATCTCAACAGCCAAACGGGTACAACCATGGACAGGTCACCAATCTGTCACAGGGGTAACACATCGAGAGGCATTCACTGTACACATTCACATCTACGGGCAATTTGGACTCTCCAACTGACCTAACACTATGCATGTTTTTGGGCTGTGGGAAGCTGCAGTACACAGAGCGAACCCATGCAGTCACAGCAAGAACATTCAAAATCCACACAGAAAGGCTGCAGCCAGATTGAACCAGGATCTTTTTGCTGTGGGGCAGGAGGGCTAACCACCACTCCACCTTATAACAATATTCAACATAATAAATATGAGAACAGTGTTTACACCGTGTAGTGATCCTCATACTTGTATTCCTGCGAGAGTAGCGTTTTTGTCATCTTAGAAATTTTTACATCTGGATCCGAGTGTTGACACAGCATGCAAAGCCCTCCCCCGCGCCCCATTCGGCCAATCAGATCACCGCTCCATCCTGCTCCTGCCCGCCTACAGGCAGAAGCTGAAACAGGAAGCTCCAACCCGGAGGGCGGTGCACTGTTGGACGGACCAATCGGAGTCTGCGCTGCGGGACTGTTTTGATCACGCGGACTGGGAAATGTTTCACGTGGCTGCTAGGGACATTGATGAGTACACAGACTCAGTCTGCGGATTTATCAGGAAATGCGTGGAAGATGTCGTCCCATCCAGAACAGTTAAATCCTTCCCAAATCAAAAACCCTGGATCAACGGAGATGTTCGCGCGGCACGGAGCACCGCCTTTGCCTCCGCGAACACATCGGACTACAAACACGCACATTACCAACTCCGGAAGACGATCAAAGCAGCCAAACGTGAGTACAGGGACAGGGTGGAGCAACAGTTTGACAACCCTCGGAGTATGTGGCAGGGACTAAACACGATCACAGACTTTAGAGGGAAAACCAGCACACCGCAGACCACGGCCTCTCTGTGTGAGGATCTAAACGTATTCTACGCTAGATTCGACACAGCGAACACCATGAGACCGGACAGTGTGCGCACCGCGGATGACGTCAGTGTGCACACTGTGTCTGAGGAGGATGTGCGGAAGTGCTTCAGGAAGGTGAACGCACACAAAGCTACTGGTCCGGACGAGATTCCCAGCCGCGTCCTCAAGTCATGCGCGGCTCAGCTGGCTGGAGTGTTCACGCACATCTTCAACCTTTCCCTCTCTCTGTCTGTAGTCCCAGCCTGCTTCAAAATGGCCACCATCGTCCCTGTACCCAAATCCTCCACCATCTCCTCATTGAACGACTGGCGACCTGTAGCCCTGACCCCCATCGTAAGCAAATGCTTCGAGAAGCTGGTCAGGGACTTCATCTGCTCTGCACTACCCGACTCACTGGACCCTCTACAGTTCGCATACCGCCACGATAGGTCCACTGATGATGCCATAGCCCTGACACTACATACTGCCCTGTCACACCTGGAGAAGAGAGACACCTATGTGAGAATGCTGTTTGTAGATTACAGCTCAGCATTCAATACCATCGTTCTCTCGAAGCTGGACAGGAAACTGCAGGATCTAGGACTGAGCAGCTCCCTCTGCAGCTGGATCCTTAGCTTCCTGTCTGACAGACGCCAAGTGGTCAGACTGGGCAGCATCACCTCATCCCCCATCACACTGAACACTGGTGCTCCACAGGGGTGTGTACTGAGCCCTCTCCTATACTCACTCTACACCTACGACTGCACAGCCACTAATAACTCCAACATCATTGTGAAGTTTGCGGACGACACTACAGTGGTGGGTCTTATCACCAATGGTGATGAGACGGCTTACAGGCAGGAGGTCAGCGCCCTGACCCACTGGTGTCAAGACAACCATCTCACCCTCAATGTCGCAAAGACAAAGGAGTTGATAGTGGACTTCCGGAGGTGCAGAGAAGTACACACCCCCATCACCATCAACGGCGCTGCTGTGGAGAGAGTGAGCAGCTTCCGGTTCCTTGGTGTGCATCTGGCTGAGGATCTTACGTGGTCAGTACACACAAACAAAACAGTGAAGAAGGCGCAGCAGCGCCTCTTCTTTCTCAGGAGACTGAAAAGATTCGGCATGAGCCCTCGCATCCTCAGGACCTTCTATCACTGTGCCATTGAGAGCATCCTCACTGGATGCATCACCACCTGGTATGGCAACAGCACCGCCTACAACTGCAAAGCTCTCCAGCAAGTAGTGCGGTGCTCTGAACGGATAATTGGAGGTGAGCTTGCCTCCCTCCAAGACATCTACAGGAAGCGGTGCCTGAGGAAAGCGGGGAGGATCATCAAGGACTCCAGTCACCCCAGCCATAAACTGTTCAGACTACTTCCATCAGGAAGGAGGTTCTGCAGCATCCGGTCCCGTACCAGCAGACTGAGAGACAGCTTCTTCCACCAGGCCATCAGACTGCTGAACACGTCATAGACACCTCAGCTTCACTACTGGAACTTTAACATTATGCACTCCATACTGTACAGTAATGCCACTGTTTTGCACATGTCTCAACTCTGTATATTTTATTTTATATATTTTATTTATTGTTTACTCTATTTAATTTGTAAAATATGTGTACACACACACACACACACGTAGAAAAATACTTAGTATACACATCCAGAAATGCATATACTATTATATATTGTACATATATTTATTAGTTTCAGATGTAGCCATTCTTGTATTTTGCTTGTTTACATTATTGTATTTTGCACAACTCTGTTGCTTGTGAAGCTCGCACACAAGAGTTTCACTCACATGTACTGTACCAATGTACCTGCACATGTGATGTGACAATAAAAGTGATTTGATTTGATTTGATGAGTTTGTGTTGATGAGGTCCGCCCCGAGTTCCTGAAGGCTCTGGACGTTGTAGGGCTGTCCTGGTTGACACGCCTCTGCAATGTTGCGTGGAGATCAGGGGCAGTACCTGTGGACTGGCAGACCGGGGTGGTGGTCCCCATCTTTAAGAAAGGGGACCGGAGGGTGTGTTCCAACTACAGGGGGATCACACTCCTCAGCCTCCCTGGGAAAGTCTATGCCAGGGTGCTGGAAAGGAGAGTTCGTCCGTTAGTCGAACCTCGGATACAGGAGGAACAATGCGGTTTTCGTCCTGGTCGCGGAACACTGGACCAGCTCTTTATCCTCTCCAGGATACTTGAGGGTGCATGGGAGTTTGCCCAACCAGTCTACATGTGTTTTGTGGACTTGGAGAAGGCATTCGACCGTGTCCCTCGGGGTGTCCTGTGGGAGGTGTTGTGGGAATATGGGGTGTCTGGCCCATTGCTACGGGCCATTCGATCCCTATACAACCGTTGCAAGAGCTTGGTTCGCATTGCCGGCAATAAGTCGGACTCGTTCCTGGTGGGTGATGGGCTCCGCCAGGGCTGCTCTTTGTCTCCGGTTCTGTTCATAATTTTTATGGACAGGATTTCTAGGCGCAGCCAAGTGGCGGAGGGCTTTCGCTTTGGTGGCCTCAGAATCTCATCTCTGATTTTTGCAGATGATGTGGTTCTGTTGGCTTCATCGGGTGAGGGCCTCCAGCTCGCACTGGAACGGTTCGCAGCCGAGTGTGAAGCAGCGGGAATGAGCATCAGCACCTCCAAATCTGAGGCCATGGTTCTCAGCCGGAAAAGGGTGGAGTGCCCACTCCGGGTTGGGGATGAGTTCCTGCCCCAAGTGGAGGAGTTCAAGTATCTCGGGGTCTTGTTCGCGAGTGATGGGAGAAGGGAGCCGGAGATCGACAGACGGATTGGGGCTGCAGCTGCAGTAATGCGGACGCTGCACCGGTCCGTCGTGGTGAAGAGGGAGCTGAGTGTAAAAGCGAAGCTCTCAATTTACCGGTCGATCTACGTCCCTACCCTCACCTATGGCCACGAGCTGTGGGTAGTGACCGAAAGAACGAGATCGCGGATACAAGCGGCAGAAATGAGCTTCCTCCGAAGGGTGGCTGGCCTCTCCCTTAGAGATAGGGTGAGAAGTTCGGCCATCCGGGAGGGGCTCAGAGTAGAGCAGCTGCTGCTCCACATCGAAAGGAGCCAGCTGAGGTGGTTCGGGCATCTGACAAGGATGCCCCCTGGGCGCCTCCTGGGTGAGGTGTTCCAGGCATGTCCCACCGGGAGGAGGCCCCGGGGCAGACCCAGGACACGCTGGAGAGATTATATCTCTCGGCTGGCCTGGGAACGCCTTGGTATTCCCCCGGATAAGCTGGAGGAGGTGGCTGGGGAGAGGGAGGTCTGGGCCTCTTTGCTTAGGCTGCTGCCCCCGCGACCCGGCCCCGGACAAAGCGGATGAAGATGGATGGATGGATGGATGGATGGATGGATGGATTTGATTTGATTTGATTTGAATTCCCTGAAATTGTTTGGAGACACTACTAAATAAATCCTGATACATGCCTTTGCATAATATATGAAACATGAGCACATATGTATATATTTTTAACTGTCTCTTTCAGCTTATACTTGATTAGTTCTACAGATCTCAGTAAAAAGAGAGCTTACAGAATCTTACTTGAGCAAATCTGACTGTCTAAACCAGGGATAGGCAACCTTTCTGATGGCGAGTGCCATTTAAAATTTCCTCAGAAGTCAGTGTGCCATATGATTGCATTAGCAATAAATTTAATAACGCTCCATATGAACAGTTACACAATATATAGAACCACTTTATAGAATAATATTTGTTCGCAGATGTTGGCAGCTATCAGTGAATAGTTATCAGCTATTTTGAAACAAAAAAAGACACTTTTTATCCATAACAAGAATTCCATAACAGCAAATGAACTGTACAACAGAAAATACAAATGCTATTTGGGGTCTCCTCACAACAATGATAAGAAAAATAAACTAAGCCAATATGGCATGTCTGTTAATACACATTAACACACATGTTATGTGATCTCTGGTCTCCCACTCAGAGACACAGGTCTCAGAGTGTCCAGCATTCAGACGGCTACCTGAGGACACTCATGTGAGAGAAAATCTGCTCACACAGACATGTAGAGCCAAATACTGTCAATAAGGCCTCTGCAATGTTCTGAAGACAGTTAAACTTGTCAGGTAGTGATGTCCAGCAGGTGAAAATGCAAGCTCCATGAACACGCACAGCTGTGGATTTCAGCTGCTTCGATGTTGTATTAACTAGCATTAACTCAGCCAGTTAATGCGAGACAAATCTAGCTGCTCATTAAAGATTTCTGGTTTGTTCAGAAAATAAAACATTGGTCCATACACCTGAATGTCCCAAAAATGCATTGTGTCTCGAGTCTACGGATGTATCCGTGTATTTCCGCGTGCTGATGCTGTGCTGAGCAAACAGCTCCTGAAGCTTTTGAAGTGTCGGAGTGTGGAAAGCTAACAACATCCCTCTTACCAGTAGGCTAAGTTATTTTTGGCCAATTACAAGTTGAATCTGGTAGTTGGGGTTATTAGCTAAGATACCGTCATTAAGAAGCGGCACAACTAATGTGTCTATGCGAGCTGATTTGCGATGTGCACCGCTGGCGCGGCCATTTGTTTTTTGATGCACCTTCTCAGATTAATTCACTGCGTGTCGTGCCCAGGGCTGGACTGGGACAAAAAAACAGCCCGGGCTTGACTAAAGACCGGCCCACCAGGTATTAAAGCCATTAAGCCTTTGAATGAAAACAAACGTTGTTGTGACAGTGATGTACAGTCTTGTTGGTATATGTATAATTTCTATACATTTTATGTCAGATAAAAAATTTGGTTGTAAGATTCAGATAATTATTTAATAACAGCCCGACATTTTAAATGAAAATAAGAAAATATTTCTTTGTGCCCCCCTTTCCTTGTTAATGCCCCACCTGGCCCCCCTGGCAACACTTTGCTACACCCGCCCCTGCACAGTTACCAGCTGTCAGGTACTTAGAAAAGGATCCTGGTGTTATTTGTCTCTCAGAAACAGTTCATAACTTCCCTTCAACTCATTCATGTCACCTAAAAGGTAAACCTGTTTCTCCATCACTTGTTCAGCTCTGATGATTCAGTAAGGACATCTCCTGGTTTCATCTTCATGTTTCCCTCTCACCAGATATACAAACCGACATCATGACCAGCAGCTTTTACAGCTGTGGCTCCAGCAAACATCAGCTGATACTAGAAATTAATATTAAATACATTCTAGCAACAGCTCATCAAGCTTAAATGTGCTGCTGTTTAGCGCGACAACCAGCGGTTTCCTCTTTCTGGCGCAAAGTGGGCGATAAACAAACAAGAGAGAAAAGCCGATCAGCTGATCATTGATCAGTTTCATGATCAAAGTAGCAACAGGAGAGGGAGATAATGAGAGAAGAAGAGGCAGCTGTGCTGCGTAACGACACAATAAATCCACCTTTGTGTCTTTTTCTATCCTAGACAAACTGCGTCCCTTCTCAGTTCAACACGAAACGCGCAATAATTTCTCTGAATGCGGGACGATTCCGTCTTTTTACGGGACGGTTGGCAACTCCACTAACTAACCTTATGAATAAAATAAAGTTCACTATCAGTAACATCATAGCACCCACCCAGCTGTATAGAAACTCTGTCATGCTAGCTAGTACGCAGTATGAGTTATTGTAACTGACTGTAAAAAGGCAGCACAACGAAAATAAACTAAACTTGGTTCATATCTGACCCAGATAGACTGCAGGTCATAACTTCTTACCTGAAGTTCAGTTCACCTGACACTCGGACCAGCGGCTGCCTTGGGTCTCTCCTCCTCCTGCCTCCCCTCTCCCTCATCCACCTGCTGGCCTCCACCACTTGTTAATTTTACTGAACCTGTGGAAGCTCCGCCATAGCCACCATCAAACAACTGAGTTATTTTTACACATGGCCAGCATCTGGCCAATCCACCACCTCTCATTGTTTATATTGTTACAAAAAAAAAAAAAAATCATCGGCCCACCGAGCAAATGCCCGATGGCCAGTCACGCTATGGTTGCGCCATCAGTTAACCCTTCGCGTGCCAACTGTGGCACGCGTGCCAACTGTGGCACGCGTGCCTAGAGTTGCCGACCCCTGGTCTAAACAAAGTAGGTCACTGATAGACAAGGTAAAGCAAGCAAATCAAACTCTAACACAGATGTGACATGCTGCTTTTATATAAATTCATGAAGTGAAATTATTCTATGTTCAGCATTGTTCTATATAATCAGGGAGGAGTTATAATATTTTTTATTTTATAATATTAAACGGAACACCATTGATTTCGTTATGTTACAACATTTTTTGTTTTGTTTATTAATTTATTTGACAATTAAAGTTCACATGACAGAG